>NC_132919.1:51496269-51812405 GCF_047675955.1 Chlorocebus sabaeus
AATATGGTTGCTTATAAGTAAGATATGTAAGTTAGTCGGGCGCGGTGGCTCACGACCGTAATCCCAGCAGGTTGGGAGGCTGAGGCAGTCAGATCTTGAGGTTGGGAATTCAAGACCAGCCTGGCCAATATGGTGAAACCCCGTCTACTAAAAATACAAAAATTAGACGGGCATGGTGGTAGCCACCTGTAATCCCAGCTACTGGGGAAGCTGAAGCAGAATTGCTTGAACCCAGGAGTTGAAGGTTACAGTGAGCCAAGATCATGCCACTGCACTCCAGCCTGGGTGACAGAGTGAGACTCTGTCTAAAAAAAAAACCGGCCGGACGCGGTGGCTCACACCTGTTGTAATCCCAGCACTTTGGGAGGCCAAGGCAGACGGATCAACAAGGTTAGGAGATCGAGACCATCCTGGCTAACATGGTGAAACCCCATCTTTACTAAAAATACAAAATATTAGCTGGGCATGGTAGCGGGCCCCTATAGTCCCAGCTACTCAGCTGCTTGGGAGGCTGAGACAGGAGAATGGCATGAACCCGGGAGGCAGAGCTTGTAGTGAGCCGAGATCACGCCACTGCTCTCCAGCCTGGGCGACAGAGTGAGATTCCTTCTCAAAAAAAATAAATAAATAAAAGATACATAAGTCAGGTTTACAACTTTAATGGACTAGCTGGTCCATTAAAAGGACTTTTGATATCAAATTAGCATATTAAATGAATACCGGTTTCCATATAAATAGGTCTTTACTTGCTATAACTTTTGCTTTTAAAATTGATAACTAAAGACAATTTTAAGAGAACATGGTTTTCACAGTTTCTCCTTCCTAATTAGTTATAGTTTTCATTTGAAATAGCCGGGCAGCTTGACTTTAAGCTCTTGTAGAAGTGTTCCTCTCCTCTTCCTCTTGAAAGCCACAGCCAGTTGCTTCACAGTTTTTCATGAATTTAGTCACTTTTTCTTCTGGCCAAGGTGAATCAGCAATTGGGAACAAAAGAGTCTGCAACTTGCCTCAAAAATCTGAATTTTGCAGCTAACTACTGCACATATGGCAAATTACAATATTCCTAGTGGCTTCTGAAAGCTGAACTCTGAGCAGTGACCACAGAGGCAGGCCTTGAGAGGAATGCTGACCTTAGTTACTGGTAGAGGCACCCTCATACCGTCTGAACCTTTTGCCTTTGGGCTGTTAGCAGAAGTAACCCTGCCTCCAGCTCCTGGCCGTCCAGCTTTCCTCCCCACTTTCCCCTAGTCCCACTGTGGTGAAGCTATGACCTTATCACATGGCTGCAGGAAGGGGCCAGTCTCTCCTTGGCCAGTTCATCCCGTACACCAAACCCAAAGGCCTGGGCTTTTCCCCAGACACCTTTGTCATGAGTCAGTAGGGAGTCCAGGGCGCTTTGACCTGGAAGACCCATTTTCAAATGTCGTCTTCTATAGAAAGAGTGACCCATGATTAGTGCCTTGGGTGAGTCGCTTTCTGGGAAATGGAGTGGGGTAAAGACCTTTGAAGGTCCATCTCTGGGGACCTGACCCAATGTCGATCTTGGGCACTGTGAGGCTGGAGGATGAGGAGGGAGGCCCCTTCCTCTGGCAAGGAGTGTTGTGTTACTCAAATTTCGAAGGCTGGATATCCCGTTTCTTTGTGGGGAAGCAGATGTTGACCAGCTTGCCTTCCTTCCTTAGGTGGTTTTTTGGCAAAATCCCCAGAGCCAAGGCAGAAGAAATGCTTAGCAAACAGCGGCACGATGGGGCCTTTCTTATCCGAGAGAGTGAGAGCGCTCCTGGGGACTTCTCCCTCTCTGTCAAGTAAGTATTTCCTGCTGCAGTTGCCTGGAATCCTGTCTCTGACTGATCCAAATTGTGAAGCCATCGGTCAGGTGCCTGGCTACACACAAAATGGTGGAGGCTTAGCCTAAACGGTATCTTCATTTCACATTAAAATCCTAATTTCTGGCTCCTCTCAAAATGAGTTCTGGAAGCACTGGATGTAGATTTCCATGTGGACACAGCCTTCAGGAGGTGAGCAGCACACCTGCAGCCAGCTGGAGCCTGCCAGTTTTCCCTAGTGCCCAGCACTCCTGAGCTTCTGCCTTCTGAGGGATTCCCGCAGTTCTCTCAAATGGAATAGTGGAGCGCCTGTCGGCTGCCTTGACTTGCCTTGCTCAGATCCCCTGGCTTAAATCCACCAGCCCCATCCTAGGCCCTCACAGTCACTTAAGAAGGCTGCTGCAGGGGATTTGGGGCTTGCATTTCCCGGTGGAAAGTTGAGGTGTGAAAGGGAGCAGGTAAGCAGGGAATGGAGAAGACAAGAAGTTCTGTCGCCATGGAGAATTGTGGAGAATAGAAATCAGCACTTGAAGATTCTCAACAATTCGCACCTCATCTGTGAAGTCAGGATTTTGAATTAAATTGTTATTTATATACGTTTTTTACTTTCAGTTCTTTTCTAGTTAATGTATTATCATAAGACCCTCCCCAGGAGTCTGACAGATCACTTCATCACTTATATATAAAGAAGTGATTAGGTTCAACATTCAGATCGCTACTTAATTTACATTACATTAAGATTGTTTTTGAGGCCAGACTGCGGTGGCGCAAACCTGTAATCCCAGCACTTTGGGAGGCCAAGACGGGCGGATCACGAGGTCAGGAGATCGAGACCATCCTGGCTAACACGGTGAAACCCCGTCTCTACTAAAAAATACAAAAAACTAGCCGGGCGAGGTGGCGGGCGCCTGTAGTCCCACCTACTCGGGAGGCTGAGGCAGGAGAATGGCGTAAACCCGGGAGGCAGAGCTTGCAGTGAGCTGAGATCCGGCCACTGCACTCCAGCCTGGGCAACAGAGCCAGACTCTGTCTCAAAAAAAAAAAAAAAAAAAAATGAACTGACCAGCCTGGCCAACATGGTGAAACCCCGTCTCTACTAAAAATAGAAAATAACGCAGGCATAGTGGCACACACCCGTAGGCCCAGCAACTCAGGAGGTTAAAGCCAGAGAATCAGTCGAATCCAGGAGGGTGGAGGTTGTAGTGAGGCGAGATGGCGCCACTGCACTTCAGCCTGGGCAACGAGCAAAACTCTGTCTCAAAAAAATTTTAAAAAGCTGGGGACAGTGGCTCACACTTGTAATCTAGCACTTTGGGAGGCCAAGGCAGGTGGATCACCTGAGGTCAGGAGTTCGAGACCAGCCTGGCCAACATGGTGAAACCCTGTCTCTACTAAAAAAAAATACAAAAATGGCCTGGGCTTGGTGGCATGCATGTGCCTATAATCCCAGCTACTCAGGAGGCTGAGACAGGAGAATCACTTGACCAGGAGGAGGATGAGCCAAGATCACGCCACTACACTCCAGCCTGAGTGACAGAACAAGACTGTGTCTCAAAAAAAAGAATAAATGAATGAACTGAGTATCTTATTTGGTTTTAGAATCACTTAATGTGTGATTAAAATGTAGATTTTTTTTTGAAATGTAGATTTTAAATTTATAGTTGTGGCCCAGCATGGTGGCTCAAGCCTGTAATTCCAGCACTTTGGGAGGCGGAGGCGGGTGGATTGCCTGAGCTCAGGAGTTCGCTACCAGCCTGAGCAACATGGCAAAACCCCATCTCTGCAAAAATCGAAAATTAGCCAGGCGTGGTGGCCCTTGCCTGTAGTCTCAGCTATTTTGGGGACTGAGGTGGGAGGATTGCTTGAGCCTCGGAGGTCGAGGCTGCAGTGAGCCAAGATCACACCACTGCACTCCAGCCGGGGTAAAAGAGCAAGACTCCATCTTAAAAAAGAAAAGAAAAACTGTCACCTGTCTTTCTTTAGTTTTGTGCTGACCCAGATGTAACTGAAACCATATAAAATGAGGGGAACAAGCAATAAATCACTGGGTGGTGGCCAAAACCACGGGGGCAGCCACGTGCTCGGCTGGAGGCTGCCTGTTTGCTCAGCAGAAGCTCTCAAACTTCCATTTTCTCAAGTAGAATCTTTTAAGGATTTAATGCATTTATTGTTTTAGAAGCAAAACAGGTGTCATGACTCTCTTTAACAACACACACACCCCTTTGCAAAAGAGGTTCAAGAATCAACAGTCTTCAGATGTTTCTTAGTTATAGGATGTTTTGAGCCTGTGACTTGAAACACAGTAGTTAACATGCTGCTCATTATTGGGGCCCTGGGCTCTTTTAGAAACCACCTGCATTGCATGGGTGGAAGTAGGCCTCTGTGGGGCCAGAAGTGCCATGGGATATACCCTTGCTAATGAAGCTTTCACCTTTCACATTTTGTCTTACATGTAAAGCAGTATTTTTTCCAAATGCGGGGCATCTTGTGCTCAGTGGCTTCCTTGAAGCTCAGTGCTGCCACCTGCTGGATTGATTTTCTGACGCCTTTAGTTTCCGTCAGCTGAAAGACTGAAGGACTGAAGGAGAGGAGGGACTCCATTCATTGAACAAGCACTCTCGGAGAATGCCTTTTTTTGGAGATGGAGTCTCGTTTGTCGCCCAAGCTAGAGTACAGTGGCCCAGTCTTGGCTCACTGCAAGCTCTGCCTCCTGGGTGCAAGCGATTCTCCTGCCTCAGCCTCCTGAGTAGCTGGGACTACAGGCACATGCACATGCCACCACGCCTGGCTAAATTTTAGTATTTTTAATAGAGATGGGGTTTCACCGTGTTAGCCAAGATGGTCTCAATCTCCTGACCTTGTGATCCGCCCACCTTGGCCTCCCAAAGTGCTGGGATTACAGGCATGAGCCACCGTGCCTGGCCGAGAATGCCTTTTTGAGTGCCTGGCCAGGTGAACAGGACAGGCAGAAGCGCCCTCGCTGGGCTGGTGTTCTAGCCAAATATCCTGTGACAGACCCTATGAGCTAGTACCAGCCAGCCACACTGTTGCCAGTTTTGCTAGCCAGTGTAAAAGGGTGTGATCTGGTGATGGAGACGCTTTTGGGTTTCGAAGCCTGGGCCTCTTTTATTGTGCCAGTGTGTCCTTTCTTTCAGAGACCTTTTCCCCGTGAGTGGATCTAAAATTCCTGAATGGAAAACATGACTTTGAACTATTCCCAGTTACAAGAGAATTGTTGAAAGTATTTCCAGCCCTCCTCACCTTCTTCCTGCATATAACATTTTAATTATTTTTTGATTCAAAGGAAGTTAAGTCACACTTCTTTGTCTTAAGTAAGGCTGTTTTATTTGTTAGGATTCAGGTCACATGGCCGGTTTTTTTTTTTTTTTTTTTTTTTTGAGACAGAGTTTCACTCTTGTTACCCAGGCTGGAGTGCAATGGCGCAGTCTCAGCTCACTGCAACCTCCGCCTCCTGGGTTCAAGTGATTCTTCTGCCTTGGTGTCCCTAATAGCCGGGATTACAGGCATACACCACCACGCCCAGCTACTTTTGTATTTTTAGTAGAAATGGGGTTTCTCCATGTTGATCAGGCTGGTCTTGAACTCCCAACCTCAAGTGATCTGCCCGCCTTGGCCTCCAAAGTGTTGGGATTACAGGTGTGAGCCACCGTGCCCAGCCTGGACTCTTTATCTTACAAACGTCTTCAGAATGAGAGTGACTGATGGCCTGTCCCTGTCTGGTTTCTTCATGTTGTCCTGGTGCCCATCAGTCATAGGGAGGGGTCTGTCCCAGGGACACGCAGTGAGGACACTTGTTGCTCTACTGTCCCTGAGGAGTGCTGCCGGGACAGTGGTTCTCTCAAGATATCGCTTATATGGGCAGATAGCCTTCGATTTGCCAGGTTAGAGCCTTTAGCCGGTCCATGTGCTCTCTGTCCCTCCCAGGTTTGGAAACGATGTGCAGCACTTCAAGGTGCTCCGAGATGGAGCCGGCAAGTACTTCCTCTGGGTGGTGAAGTTCAATTCTTTGAATGAGCTGGTGGATTATCACAGATCTACATCTGTCTCCAGAAACCAGCAGATATTCCTGCGGGACATAGAACAGGTGCCACAGGTAAGCCTCATCAGGATGAGATGGGATCATTTTAGAAATTAAGAATAGCTCCTCAGTGTGCATTGCTGTGGGAAAGGGGAGGTGACCCTCAGTCAACATGCAGGCGCCCTTCAGGGATTGCCACTGGGGCTTCTGTGCTCGTTAATGAACACGTTACCCTCCATTCACACTAAAAATTTCTTGTTTCTGGCCCAGCGTAGTAGCTCATGCCAGTAATCCCAGCACTTTGGGAGGCTGAGGCAGGCAGATCACTTGAGGTCAGGAGCTTGAGACTAGCCTGGCCAACATGGTGAAACCCTGTCTCTACTAAAAATACAAAAATTAGCCAGATGTGGTGGCGCCCACCTGCGCTTGGGAAGCTGAGATGGAAAAATTGCTTGAACCCAGGAGGTGGAGGTCGCAGTGAGCTGAGATTGTACCACTGCGCTCCAACCTGGGTAACAGAGGGAGACTCCATCTCAAAAAAAAAAAAAAAAAAGAAAAGAAAAAGAAAGGTTTGTTGTTTTAAATACAGGGTTTTTGCTTTTCCAGAGGCAGTGTGTAGCCAGCTTGCCAGTCTCTCTAGGGAGATGGTCTTTAACACACCCACCCAAAGATCCTGTCACTGGAGGCAAATTATGAGGAAAACTATGCTTGTGAGGGAGTGGGGTCAGCACCGTTCCTGTCCCTCGAGCCCTGGTCATAAGTTACAGTTAGAGTCCCTTATGTTATTCGAGCTCCAGAATTTTAGGCTCTAATATCTTAAGGGTGTGGTAGAAGGGGTTTGCAGATTCTGGGCCCACAGCCTAAACACAGACGGCTGTTTCTGAAGAACTTTCCCCTCCAAGCACTGCCTGCCCTCTACTTGATAATATGGCACAGTTGGCCACCCTCCTCTGGGAGACATACTCTAGCATTTTCTGAGCACTGGGAAAGATCACACTAAACCCGCTTGGCCTGTAAACTTAGAATAGGTAAGAATAAATGGGGGGTTGGGAGATGGGAGGTGAGTTTAGAAAACATGGAGAATTTGGCACGCATTCGTTTCCCCCTGGAACCCGTCTGGCCTCGGAGGTGGCCGGCCACAGACCAGGAATGCAATATGGGTTTTTCCTGCTCCTGTTTTGCAGCAGCCGACATACGTCCAGGCCCTCTTTGACTTTGATCCCCAGGAGGATGGAGAGCTGGGCTTCCGCCGGGGAGATTTTATCCATGTCATGGATAACTCAGACCCCAACTGGTGGAAAGGAGCTTGCCACGGGCAGACCGGCATGTTCCCCCGCAATTACGTCACCCCCGTGAACCGGAACGTCTAAGAATCAAGAAGCAACTATTTAAAGAAAGTGAAAAATGTAAAACACATACAAAAGAATTAAACCCACAAGCTGCCACTTACAGCAGCCTGTGAGGGAGTGCAGAACACCTGGCCGGGTCACCCTGTGACCCTCTCACTTTGGTTGGAACTTTAGGGGGTGGGAGGGGGTGTTGGATTTAAAAATGCCAAAACTTACCTATAAATTAAGAAGAGTTTTTATTACAAATTTTCACTGCTGCTCCTCTTTCCCCTCCTTTGCCCTTTTTTTCATCCTTTTTTCTCTTCTGTCCATCAGTGCATGACGTTTAAGGCCACGTATAGTCCTAGCTGACGCCAATAATAAAAGACAAGAAACCAAGTGGGCTGGTATTCTCTCTATGCAAAATGTCTGTTTTAGTTGGAATGACTGAAAGAAGAACCACTGTTTCTGTGTTCTTCGTATATACACACAAAAAGGAGCGGGCAGGGCAGCTCGACGCCTTTGCTGTTTAACTTCCTCCAGAGGAGGGGGCTTGTAGGAATCTGCCTTCCAGCCCAGACCCCCAGTGTATTTTGTCCAAGTTGGCAGTAGAGTGGGGTAGAAGGAAAGCATGTCGCTGCCTCCATGGCTTCCCTAGAAAGCCTGCCTGGGCCGGGCAGCGCGGTGGCTCACGCCTGTAATCCCAGCACTTTGGGAGGCCAAGGTGGGTGGATCACGAAGTCAGGAGTTCGAGACCAACCTAGCCAACATGGCAAAACCCTGTCTGTACTAAAAATACAAAAATTAGCCGGGTGTGGTGGCGTGCGCCTGTAATCCCAGCTACTCGGGAGCCTGAGGCAGGAGAATCACTTGAACCTGGGAGGTGGAGGTTGCAGGGAGCCGAGATCATGCCATTGTACTCCAGCCTGGGTGACAGAGCGAGGCTCCATCTCAAAAAAAAAAAAAAAGCCCACCCGAAAGCCTGTCTCTTTCCACTTTGTTGGCCCTTCCAGTGGGATTATCGAGCATGTTTTTTCATAGTGCCTTTTTCCTTATTTCGAGGGTTGCTTCTGAGTGGTGGTGGTTTTTGTTTTTGGGTTTTTTTTTTTAATTTGTTTTGTTTTAAAGTAAGTTAAAGACAGTCCAGAGCTTTTCAGCCAATTTGTCTCCTACTCTGTGTAAATATTTTTCCCTTGGGGCAGGGTAGAGCAAGGGAGACAAGCAGGAGTGGAAGGTGAGGCATTCTCCTTGTACTAAGCCAGGAGGCTTTAAGCTCCAACTTTAAGGTTTGTGAGCCCCTTGGGGGTTCAGGGAACCGCTTGCCCAGGTGGCAGTGTGAGTGTGACGGGCCACCGGAGCAAGAGGGAAGGTGGCCACCCAGCTCTCCCACATCCCACTGGATCTGGCTTACAGGGGGTTGGAAGCCTGTCCTCACTGTCTCGGGGGTTATGGCCCCCACCCCATCACTATATGCACCCCTGGAACCAGCAAGTCCCAGACAAGGAGAGCGAAGGAGGAAGTCATGGGAACGCAGCCTCCAGTTGTAGCAGGTTTCACCTTATTCCTATGCTGGAGTGCACAATGAGAGTACTCACTTCTCACCTGTCTTGCTCTTAGATTGGGCTGTGGCTTTCATCCTGTGTCCCCTGACCTGACCAGATGAGTGTGAGGGCAGCATTGGGAAGCCAGAGTGCTGCTTGTGCCTCCCTTGCCAGTGGGCTGTGTTGACTGCTGCTCCCCACCCCTACAGATGGTCCCAGGAAGCAGGGAGAGTTGGGGAAGGCAAGATTGGAAAGACCAAGGCCTCGGCAGAGATCTCTGTCTTCTCTCCACTTCTGGTCCCCTGTAGTGATGTGCCTGTAATCTTTTTCTCCACCCACTCCCCTTTCCACGACAAAAACAAGACTGCCTCCCTCTCTCCGGAGAGTTGGTGACAGGCTTGGGCCTTTCGGTCCCAAAGCGGCTGATGGGAGTCTCCCTCCAACTCCGGATATGAACAGGGCCTAGGCCTGGAGCGTTTGCTGTGCCAGGAGGCGGCAGCTCTTCTGGGCAGAGCCTGTCCCTGCCTTCCCTCACCCCTCATTCTGCTTCTCCTTTCCTCGCTGATGATAAAAGGAATCTGGCATTCTGCACCTGGACCATTTGATTGTTTTATTTTGGAATTGGTGTATATCATGAAGCCTTGCTGAACTAAGTTTTGTGTGTATATATTTAAAAAAAAATCAGTGTTTAAAGAAAGACCTATGTACTTAATCCTTTAACTCTGCGGATAGCATTTGGTAGGTAGTGATTAACTGTGAATAATAAACATACAATGAATTCTTCACTTGGTATCTTTTTTTCCCCTTGTCTGCCTTAAAAATTTAAAAACCGCCTTGGGGAGTCAGGAATCTTGGGTCCTTATTTCAGACTCACCCAGCTTACATCCCCCTAGGGGAGCATGTGGGGCTCACAGGCCCTCCTGGGAGTGATGCCCATAGTTAGCTGTCAGGAACTCCTGGGGAGCCTATTCATAGTACAGAATTGCAAACCGCCCCCCATCCTTGGACATTAACTTTGAGGACACAGACATGCCCCACTGTTTCTGATGTGGAGAAACCACTGACCACGCTTTGGGGACTCTGGTCTAGACCAAGGACTTTGGGAGGATAAAGAGCTTGGCTTATTTCGTTCTCCTGTTCTCTGTGTTAAACAAGGAGAAGGACAGAAACACCTATGAAGAAATGATTTTGATGTGCTAAGTAACTAAAACCTACTTGTTTGCTCAATAGGCTGCTTTTAGGGTGAGACGAGGCATGTTTACACACACGTTGGCTACAGAGGCAAAGAATACTTAACAAAAAAGCAATGAGGGCTAGCCGTGGTAGCTCATGCCTGTAATCCCAGCACTTTGGGAGGTCAAAGTGAGGGATCACTTGAGCCCAGGAGTTTGAGACCAATCTGGGCAGCATAGGGAGACTCCCTGCCTCTCTACAAAAAGCAAATTAGCCAGATGCAGTGGCACACGCCTGTAGTTATAATTACTTGGGAGGCTGAGGTGGATCACTGGAGCCCAGGAGGTCAAGGCCACAGTGAGCTGTGGTTGCACCACTGCACTCCAGCCTGGGCAGCAGGGTGAGACCTTGTCTCAAAAAAGTAATAAAAAAGGGCCAGGCGGGGTGGCTCATGCCTGTAATCCCAGCACTTTCAGAGACTGAGGCGGGTGGATCAGGTGGTCAGGAGTTCAAGACCAGCCTAGCCAACATAGTGAAACCCCATCTATACTAAAAATAAAAAACTTAGTGAGGCATGGTGGCGGGCACCTGTAATCCCAGCTACCCGGGAGGCTGAAGCAGGAGAATCGCTTGAACCCAGAAGGTGGAGGTTACAGTGAGCCAAGATCATGCCACTGCACTCCAGCCTGGGTGACGGAGCAAGATTACGTCTCAAAAAAAAAAAGAGGTAATAAGGGCCGGGCTCAGTGGCTTACACCTGTAATCCCAACACTGAGAGGCCGAGGCGGGTGGATTGCTTGAGCTCAAGAATGCCAGACCAGCCTAGGCAACATGGTGAAACCCCGTGTCTACCAAAAATGACCTGAGTGTGGTGATGCACACCTGTGGTCCCAGCTACTCAGGAGGCTGAGGTGGAGGTTGCAGTGAGCTGAGGTCGTGCCACAGCACCCCAGCCTGAGAGACCTATCGCCAAAAAAAAAAAAAACTACCCAAGAAATCCTAACTTGAATTCTTGGTTTAACCACACTGAGCAGGGGAGGTCTGTGGGTCGTTTTGTTTTGTGACAGGGTCTTTATCTGCCACCCAGGCTGGAGTGCCGTGGCGCGATCATAACTCACTGCAGACTCAATCTCCTGGGCTCAAGTGATCGTCTCAGCCTCCCAGGTAGCTGGGACTACAGGCATACGCTACTGCACCCGGCTCATTTCATTTTTTTGTACAGTGGGGTCTGTGTTTCCCAGGCTGGTCTCAGACTCCTGGGCTCAAGATATCCCCCAACCCTTGGCTTCTCAAAGTGCTGGGAATCCAGGCGTGAGTTGTGCCTGGCCTGGGACGTTTTTGACCCTCCCCTGCAGTAGCTATATGTGATAAGGATCTTGACCCAGCGAGAGTCAAGGCTGCTAGTCCTGTGGTCCACTTGGGCTGGCCTCCTTGAAGCTGAGCAGAAGTTTACAAAATGGAACTATTTAATTGAAAAGGCTGGGCATGGTGACTCATTTAGCCTCATTTGAGGCTGTTTGCTCAATTTGTCCCCTCCCTCGCATTTGACTTGATTGTTTCAGAATTAATGGGAAAATCACTGCTTTTCTGTGATCAGCAGCAGTTCGGTCACAGATTTCTTAGTGGTTTTATCTCCCTCCTCAGGGATCCGGGATTCCTGGGAAGGCATCTGGGTGGGGTGCCTTGGGAATTCTCCCAGCCTCTTCCAGGAGCCCTCTGGCCAGTGCAGGCGTGATCTCAGCTCACTGCAAGCTCCACCTCCTGGGTTCACACCATTCTCCTGCCTCAGCCTCCCAAGTAGCTGGGACTACAGGTGCCCTCCACCACCACCACACCTGGCTAATTTTGTTTTTGTATTTTCAGTAAAGACAAGATTTCACCGTGTTAGCCAGGATGGTCTCAATCTCCTGACCTTGTGATCCACCCGCCTCGGCCTCACAAAGTGCCGGGATTACAGGCATGAGCCACTGCGCCTGGCTGGAAATACTTTTAACTTGAGATATTGTGTGTACATGTGTAATAAATACAAATTCCCCAGACCAGAGCCCCATTTTATACTCACGAATAAAGAGAAAGATGCACATGGCCTAAGATGTGTTCATTGGGAGCTTCTGAAGCTTAGCCCCAGTCTGGTGGGGTCCTGGCTCCTCCCTGCAGTCAGCTGTGCCAAGGCAGATGAATCACCCCTAGGAAGGCTGGTGTCAGAATCCCAAATGATGGCTTTCCTTGGGGGTACTTACCACCACTGAAGAAATAAGAGTACAGACCAGGCATGGTGGCTCACACCTGAAATCCCAGCACTTTGGGAGTCTGAGGCTGGTCTTTACCTCCTTACCTGAGGTCAGGAGTTCAAGACCAGCCTGGCCAACATGGTGAAACCCCGGCTCTACTAAAAATACCAAAATTGGCCGGGCGCGGTGGCTCAAGCCTGTAATCCCAGCACTTTGGGAGGCCGAGACGGGCGGATCACGAGGTCAGGAGATGGAGACCATCCTGGCAAACACGGTGAAACCCCGTCTCTACTAAAAAATACAAAAAAACTAGCCGGGCGAGGTGGCGGGCGCCTGTAGTCCCAGCGACTCGGGAGGCTGAGGCAGGAGAATGGCGTAAACCCGGGAGGCGGAGCTTGCAGTGAGCCGAGATCCGGCCACTGCACTCCTGCCTGGGCGACAGAGCCAGACTCAATCTCGAAAAAAAAAAAAAAAAAAAAAAAAAAAAAAAAAACCAAAATTAGGTGGGTGTGGTGGCAGGCATCTGTAATCGCAGCTCCTTGGGAGGCTGAGGCAGGAGAATAGCTTGAACCCGGGAGACGGAGGTTGCAGTGAGCTGAGATCGTGCCATTGCACTCCAGCCTGGGTGACAGAGCGAGACTCCATCTCAAAAAAACAAGAATACAATTCTGTGTGCCAACAGCACTGATAGATCAATGTTACATGATAGTGATATTGATTAAGCCACTTACTGCTCAGTGCATTCTAAACACTACTTTTAAAACTAACACTTAAAAGCCATACTATACCCCGTCCAAAAAAGAAATTACTGAGACGTATTTTAAGTCTTGACTCTGGCCCATCCGAGAGCAACACTGGTCTTAGGTCTCCAAGGACAGCCTTCTTTTTTTTTTTTTTTTTTTTTTTCAGTTAGTGTCTGACTCTGTTGCTGGAGTGCAGTGGTGTGATCTCAGCTCATTGCAACTTCCGCCTCCTAGGTACAAGTGATTCTGCTGCCTCAGCCTCCCAAGTGGCTGGAACTACAGGCACCCGCCACCACACCCAGCTAATTTTTATATCTTTAGTAGAGATGGGGTTTCACCATGTTGGCCAGGATGGTCTTGATCTCCTGACCTTGTGATCTGCCCACCTCGGCCTCCAAAGTGCTGGGATTACAGGCGTGAGTCAATGGGCCCTGCCCCAGCCTTCTTTTTTAACATTCCTGGATTCGGGTTGAGAAAGCACGGCTTTTGCAGCCATTCTTTGGGTATGAGTTGTGGTGACAGCAGTGTTGGCCTCCAAAATAGCAGCTGCCAGGTCCTGAGAGCTCGCCTCGTGCTGCAGGCCTGTGGAAGGGCCCGAGCCTGGGGTGAAAGGGTGGACATTTGCCTCCTGCTGTAACCCCACCGCTCATCCTGTGCTGTGCTAGGCAAGCAAGGGGCGAGGGGTGTACTCTTTTTCATTTACTCTGTTACAGATGTGTTGCCCACACCTATGGGGATTGTCGGTGAACGTCATTCCTGGGGCGTGTGGAATTGGAGGCACTTCTCTCCCCTTTAACTGGAGGCTGAGGAGGGCCCCCGTGTCTTCCCACACCATCAGCCACCCCTTTCCATTGCTGCATGGTGGCATTGCTGCTCTGAGTCATCCTGAAACCGGAAACTGCCCCACAGGAGCCTTCTGTCCTTGACACAGACGCACTCTTCAGTTCTGATTCTTGTATTATGCAAGCCCTTGCGTGAGAGAGACTTTCAAAGAGGAAATGTAGACAGCACAGGCTCAAAGGGAGACTTGGAGGCAGATGGGACTTGCCCTGGGGATTGGGTGAAATGAGTTTGGACAGTGACTAATAGGACTAATAGACACCAGGGCAGGTGGTCTAGTAGAGGCGTGGTGGTGGTGGTGGTGGTGGTGGTGGTGGGAGCAAGCACCTGCCTGGAGATGGCTCGAGGGAGCCTGAGTGGCCTCCTGCAGTGAGGAAGAAAGAGCCCAGGTGGGGTTTGTGGGGGCCTTGAATGCAGGCTGAGTGATGCCCATTCTGCCTGTTGACACAGGAGACTTCGGTAGCTTTTTTTTTTTAAAAAAACAGTCTCACTCTCACCCAGACTGGATTACTGTGACACAATCTCAGCTCACTGAAACCTCTGCCTCCTGGGCTCAAGCAATTCTCCTTCCTCAGCCTCCCCAGTAGCTGGGATTACAGGTGTGTGCCACCACGCCCAGCTAATTTTTGTATTTTTAGTAGAGATGGGGCTTCACCATGTTGGCCAGGCTGGTCTCAAACTCCGACCTCAGGTGATCCACCCGCCTCGGCCTCCCAAAGTTCTGGGATTACAGGCGTGAGCCACGCGCCTGGCTGCTTCTGTAGCTCTTATAGATGAGCGGTATGATGAAAGATGAGTTTTAGGAACACCTAACTTGCAGCGGAGACCAGAATCCGGATAGCCTGGAAGAGGCTGGGGTCATGTTAGCTGAGTGAAGTCAGGCTCTGTGGTGGAGCCTGCCCAGTGACCTCACCTGGCTCTCTCCCAGTTGTCTGGACCATGTGCCCAACCTCATTTCTGTTCCAAGCAGCCATGCGCTCCAGTCCTGACGTGTGTGGTATGTTTGGGCCTTGTGGCCTCCCCACTTTGTTGTTTCTCTTGCCTATGGGTGGATGCAGGAGAGCCGGCAGAAGACCCAGAGCACCTGTTAGATTTGGAACATGTCTAGGGTGGGGCATGGTGGCTCCTGTAATCCCAGCGCTTTGGGAGGCCGAGGCAGGAGGATCACTTTAGCCCAGGAGATTGAGAACAGCCTGGCAATATAGTGAGACCCTGTCTCTACAAAAAATTAGACCGACACGGTGTGCTCCTGTAGTCCCAGCTACTCAGGAGGCTGAGGCAGGAGGATTGCTTGAGTCTGGAAGGTCGAGGCTACAGTGAGCCGTGATTCTGCCACTGCACTCCAGCCTGGGCAGCAGAGAGAGACCAAGACTTTGTCTCAGAAAAACAAAACAAAAATCAGCTGTGTTGCACCACCAAAGTGGGGGGAGGAGCGGTGTCTGTTACAGCAGCCACACTGCCTATCCAGGGACGACACTGGGGATAGGACCTGGGGAGAAACTTGAGAGGCCCAGTGAAATATATGAGGTTTTGGCTGGGCGTGATGGCTCATGCCTGTAATCCTAGCACTTTGGGAGGCCGAGGTGGGTGGATCACAAGGTCAGGAGATCAAGACCATCCTGGCTAACATGATGAAACCCTGTCTCTACTAAAAATACAAAAAAAATTAGCTGGGTGTGGTGGCGGTTGCCTGTAGTCCCAGCTACTCGGGAGGCTGAGGCAGGAGAATGGCATGAACCCGGGAGGCAGAGTTTGAGTGAGTTGAGATCCCGCCACTGCACTCCAGCCTGCGCGACAGAGTGAGACTCTGTCTCAAAAAAAAAAAAAAAAAAAAAAAAAAAAATTAGCTAGGAATGGTGGCAAATGCCTGTAGTCCCAGCTACTCAGGAGGCTGAGGCAGGAGAACCGCTTGAACCCAAGAGGCGGAGGTTGCGGTGAGCCAAGATTGCGCCATTGCACTCCAGCCTGGGCAACAAGAGCGAAACTCCATCTCAAAAAAAAAAAAAAAGAGAAAGAAAGAAAGAAAAATATGAGGTTTTGGAAAAGGAAGTAGAATTGCTCGCCATCTAAAATAGAAGGAAGCAGCAGTGGCAGCTCTCATAAGACCAGCACCCACACCATCTCCTCACAGGCGGTGCTGGCTCTTCTGCATGAACCCCACTCTCCAGACCTAGCTGCATAGGATAAGCCAATTTCTCTCTTATGCCCTTTTTTTTTTTTCTTTTTTTTTTGAGACGAGGTCTCGCTTTGTCCCAGGCTGGAGTGCAGTGGCATGATCATAGCTCACTGCTGCCTTGAACTCCTGGGCTCAAGTGATCCTCCCACCTCAACCTGCTGAGTAGCTGGCACGTGCACACCACCATGCCCAACTAATTTTTTAAAAAAATTTCATAGAGATGGGGTCTCACTATATTGCCCAGGCTAGTCTTGAATTCCTGCACTCAAGGGATCCTCCCGCCTCAGCCTCCCAAAGTGTTGGGATTAAAGGCATGAGCCATCACGCTTGGCCTTTTTTTTTTTTTTTTTCCTGAGACAGAGTCTCACTCTAGAGTGCAGTGGCACAATCTCTGCTCACTCCAACCTCCGCCTCCTGGGTTCAAGCAATTCTCCTGCCTCAGCCTCTTGAGTAAACAGGACTACAGGCACCCGCCACCATGACCTGACTAATTTTTTTTTTTTTTTTTTGAGATGGAATCTCCCTCTGTCGCCCAAGCTGGAGTGCAGTGGCACAATCTCGACTCACTGTAACTTCCGCCTGCTGGGTTCAAGCAATTCTGTGCCTCAACCTCCCGAGTAGCTGGGACAACAGGCGCACCACCATGCCCAGCTAATTTTTTTTGTATTTTTAGTAGAGATGGGGTTTCACCATGCTGGGCAGGCTGATCTTAAACTCTTGACCTCGTGATCCACCTGCCTCGGCCTCCCAAAGTGCTGGGATTACAGGAGTGAGCCACCGTGCCCAGCCTAATTTTTGTGTTTTTAGTAGAGATGGGGTTCCACCAATTTGGCCAGGCTGTTCTCGAACTCCTGACCTCAAGTGATCTGCCCACCTTGGCCTCCCAAAGTGTTGGGATTACAGGCATGAGCTACCATGCCCAGCCTTTTTTTTTTTTTTTTTTTTTTTTTTAAGATAGAGTTTCACTTTTGTTGCCTGGGCTGGAGTACAGTGGCGCGATCTCGGCTCGCTGCAACCTCCGCTTCCTGGGGTTCAAGTGATTCTTCTGCCTCAGCCTCCTGAGTTACTGGGATTACAGGCGTGCACCACCACACTCGGCTAATTTTGTATTTTTAGTAGAGACGGGGTTTCTCCATGTTGGTCAGGCTGGTCTTGAACTCCCGACCTCAGGTAATCCACTCACCTCGGCCTCCCAAAGTGCTGGGATTACAGGCATGAGCCACCGTGCCCAGCCTTTTTTTTTTTTTTTTAAAGAGACAGAGTCTTGCTCCATGGCCCAGCCTGCAGTACAGTGGTGTGATCATAGCTTATTGCAGCCTCAAACTCCTGGGCTTAAGCCCTCCTCCCACCTCAGCCTCCCAAGGAGCTGGGACTATAGGTGGTATCACCACGCCTAGCAAATCTTAAAAATTTTAAAGATTTTAGGCTGGGCATGGTGACTCATGCCTGTAATCCCAGCATTTTTGGAGGCCGATGGGGGCAGATCACTTGAGGTCAGGAGTTCACGACCAGCCTGGCCAACCTGGTAAAACCCAGTCTCTACTAAAAATACAAAAATTATCCAGGCATGGTGGCCCATGCCTATGATTCCAGCTACACAGGGGGCTGAAGCAGGAGAATCACTTGAACCCAGGAGGCAGAGGTTGCAGCAAGCCGAGATGGCATCACTGCACTCCAGCCTGGGTGACAGAGCAAGACTTTGTCTCAAAAAAAAAGAAAAAAAAAAAGGTTTGTGGAGACATAATCAATGTAACATGTAAGTGACCCATCTGAAGTATATTATTCAATGTGTTTTAGTATTCACAGTTATGCAATCATCACCACAATCCATTTTATTTTATGTTTTTTAGTAGAGACGGGGTCTCACTATGTCGCTCAGGCTGGTCTCAAACTCCTGTCCTCAAGCGATCCTCCCATCTCGGCCTCCTAAACTACTGGGTTTTACAGACATGATCTACTGTGCCAGCCACCACAATCCATTTTAGAACACTGTCATACCCCAAAAGAAACCATATACCCCAGCCTGGGCAACATGACAAAACCTCACCCCTACAAGAAATACAAAAATTAGCCAGGCGTGTAATCCCAGCACTTTGGGAGGCTGAGGTGGGAGAATCACCTTTGCCTGGGAGGTGGAGGCTGCAGTGAGCCCCAGTTGCACCACTGCACTCAAGCTTGGATGACAAGTGAGACCCTATCTCAAAAAAAAAAAAGGAAAGAAATCATATACCTTTTTTTTTTTTTTTTTTTTGAGATGGAGTCTGGCTCTGTTGCCCAGGCTGGAGTGCACTGGCCGGATCTCAGCTCACTGCAAGCTCTGCCTCCCGGGTTTACGCCATTCTCCTGCCTCAGCCTCCCGAGTAGCTGGGACTACAGGCGCCCGCCACCTCGCCCGGCTAGTTTTTTTGTATTTTTTAGTAGAGACGGGGTTTCACCGTGTTCGCCAGGATGGTCTCGATCTCCTGACCTCGTGATCCACCCGTCTCGGCCTCCCAAAGTGCTGGGATTACAGGCTTGAGCCACCGCACCCGGCAAAATCATATACCCTTTAGCAATCATGCCCTATTATCTATCCCCCAACCTCTCCCAGATCCCGGCAACCACCGTTTACTTTCTGTCTCTGTGGATTTTCCTATTCGGGACATTTCATTTCAACAGAATCCCAATATGTGGCTTATGGATGTGGCTTCTTTTATTTAGTATTATGTCTTCAAGGCTCATCCACATGGCAGCATGGATCAGCTGGTACTTCACTCCTTCTTATGATGGAATCATAATTTTCCATTACCCTGATATACCACATTTTGTTGATCCATTCACCAATTGACAGGTATTGGGGATGTTTCTGTTTGGCTGTTGTGAATAACGTGACTATGAACATTGAGGTACAAGGTTGTTTTTTGTTTTTTTTGAGATGGCGTCTCGCTCTGTCCCTCAGGCTGGAGTGCAGTGGCACAATCTCAGCTCACTGCAAGCCCCGCCTCCCGGGTTCACATCATTCTCCTGCCTCAGCCTCCCAAGTAGCTGGGACTACAGGTGCCCGCCACCATGCCCAGCTAATTTTTTTGTATTTTTGGTGGAGACTAGGTTTCACCGTGTTAGCCAGGATGGTCTCAATCTCTCGACCTCATGATCCATCCGCCTCCGCCTCCCAAAGTGCTGGGATTACAGGCGTGAGCCGCGGCGCCCGGCTGATGTACAAGGCTTTATGCAGCCATATCCTGGAGGGGTTTTAAGCAGAGGAGCACACACGATTGTGTTGGATTGTAAGAAACTGCTGCTGTTGGCCAGGTGAAGTGGCTCACGCCTGTAATCCCAGCACTTTGGGAGGCCAAAGTGGGTGGGTCACCGGAAGTCAGGAGTTCGAGACCAGCCGGGCCAATATGGTGAAACCCCGTCTCTACTAAAAATACAAAAAGTAGCCAAGCATGGTGGCAGGTGCCTGTAATCCCAGTTGCTCGGGAGGCTGAGACAGGAGAATCGCTTGAACCCGGGAGGCGGAGGTTGCAGTGGGCTGAGATCACACCACTGCACTCCAACCTGGGAGACAGAGCGAGACTCCGTCTAAAAAAAAAAAAAGAAAAGAATCTGCTGCGGTTGTCCCAGTGAAGGGAGTGGCAGAGGGCCATATAAGCCAGTGGCATTGAGCTGTATTTAGGAGGAGGAGCTGGGAAGACCTGGGGTGGAGGGAAAGGCAGGTCCAGATGGCTGCAGGGCAGTGGGGGGATTTGTGGCTTTTGTTTGTTGAGATGGGGAACTAGGGGAAGATGGGCAGGGTGGGGTGAGGCGGGGAGAAAGGCTGGAGGGTTGGATTTGAGGTGCCTGAGGACAAACATCTAGAAAGCAGGGTGTGTTCACCTGGAGCTCAGGAGACAGATCTGACAGGGGATCCAGATCCAGGGATTGTCAGCGTGGAGGTGGCCCTGAAACCATGGCCACAGGTGAGGCCTCACATACTCCAGTCCCCATTAGGAAGCACAGCCCTGAGGGCCAGGTGAGGGGAAGGCAGGAAGCACAGAGGAGAGAGGCCAGAGCAGAGCGGCAGGAGGTGAGCCAAGAGCCCACAGGACCAGGGACGCGGTGGGGCTCCAGGGACAGGCTGCGGGAAAACACTCCCTGGTACCATCCTGGTCCCAGCCCCTTGTCCCCCTCTCCCCACTGCCACAAAACCTCCTCCTGTCTCTCCACCCTGCCTCTTTCCCCAGCCTGTCCAAAGAGGGCAAAGTCCAGGCTCCTGCCCCTCAGGAGCAGTGCGATGCAAGACAAAGAGCATGAGATTGCAAGCCTGAGGCCAGGGCCTTTATTCCTCGCTGTATGACTAGGGCCCCCTTTTTTCTTTCTTTTCTTTCTTTCTTTTTGAAACAGAGCAAGACTCGCCTGGGCACAGTGGCTCACTCCTGTAATCCCAGCACTTTGGGAGGCCGAGGTGGGCGGATCACAAAGTCAGGAGATCAAGACCATCCTAGCTAACACAGTGAATCCCCGTCTCTACTAATAATACAAAAAATTCGCTGAGCATGGTGGCGGGCGCCTGTGGTCCCAGCTACTCGGGAGGCTGAGGTAAGAGAATGGTGTGAACCCAGGAGGCAGAGCTTGCAGTGAGCTAAGATCACGCCACTGCACTCCAACCTGGGGGACAGAGCAAGACCCCGTCTCAAAAAAAAGAAAAAAAAAAGAAAAGAGAAAAAAGAAACAGAGCAAGACTGTAGCCCAAGCTGGAGTACAGTGATGCAATCCCGGCTCACTGCAACCTCCACCTCCCGGGTTCAAGCGATTCTCCTACCTCGGCTTCCCAAGTGGATTACAGGCACGTTCCACCGTGTCTGGCTAGTTGTTTGTATTTTTAATAGAAATGGGGTTTTGCTGTGTTGCCCAGGCTGGTCTTGAACTCTTGGCCTCAAGTGACCCACCCGCCTCGGTCTCCCAAAGTGCTGGGATTACTGGCGTGAGCCATGGCGCCTGGCCATGACCAGGGCCCTTAACCTCTCACCCCCTTCCTTCATCTGTTTAAAAATCAAACCAACGAAAATGTCACTAGGTTGCTCTGAGGATCCAACATGATTATATACACAGGTGTTTTGCAACTGCAACGATTAAGTGCATCGTGACAGTTGCTGATTAGGATCCTGGCATTCAAGAGCTCATACAGTCTGCACCTGGTCCAATTCTTCAAGCCTTTGGCCAACCAAATCCCTTCTGAGTCTTTGCCTTCGTTCAGCATCTACCTTTCTCCCAGATGGCAGGCAAGACCTGGGCTCAACCAATCCTACCACCCCAGCCTCCCAAGTAGCTGGGACCACAGATGTGCACCACCATGTCCAGCTAAATTTTTGTACTTTTAGTAGCGCTGGGGTTTCACCATGTTGCCCAGGCTGGGCTCCAACTCCTCAACTCAAGCTGTAGCAGGACGAGCAGCAGATAAAACTCCTCAGACACCGAGTTACAGAAGGAAGGGGTTTATTCGGCCGGGGACATCAGCAAGACTCCTGTCTCAAGAGCTGAGCTCCCCAAGTGAGCAATTCCTGTCCCTTTTAAGGGCTCACAACTCTAAGGGGGTGCATGTGAGAGGGTCGTGATTGATTGAGCAAGCAGCGGGTACATGACTGGGGGATGCATGCACCGGTAATTAGATCGGAACGAAACAGGATAGGGATTTTCACAGTGCATTGCTATACAATGTCTGTAATCTATTGATAACATTACCAATCAGGTCAGGGGTCGATCTTTACCTACCAGGCGCAGGGTGTGGCGCTGGGCTGTCTGCCTGTGGATTTCATTTCTCCCTTTTAGTTTTTACTTCTTTCTTTGGAGGCAGAAATTGGGCATAAGGTGATATGAGGGGTGGTCTCCTCCCTTAAAGCGATCCCCCGGCCTTGGCCCTCCAAAGTGCTGGGATTACAGGCGTGAGCCACTGTGCCTGGCCTGTGTAAATCTTTGATTCGTTTAAAGGTATCCTGATAGCGGTGTGAGAGATGGATTCAGCTCTCCTTTTCTCCAGATGGCTACATGATTGTCTGGATAGTATTTACTCACAGGCCACCTCTGCCCCGGCCACTGTCCTCTCTTTTCTAACCTTCAGCCCCTCCTCTCTGCTCTCTGCTTATCCCCAGACCGTCATGAGAACTGGCTCTACAGACCCCACATCTGCTGAGAACCCCTTCCTGACCAGCTCCCAGGGGGCTTTTACTCCCCTGCAGTCTCGAAATCCCAACTGCCTGCCTCCTTCTTCCATCCCCCCTTCCTCCATCCCCCCTTCCTCCATCCCCCCTTCCTCCATCCCCCCTTCCTCCATCCCCTCTTCCTCCATCCTCCCTTCCTCCATCCCCTCTTCCTCCATCCCCTCTTCCTCCGTCCCCTTCCTCCATCCTCCCTTCCTCCATCCCCTCTTCCTCCATCCCCTCTTCCTCCATACCCCCTTCCTCCATTCCCCCTTCCTCCATCCCCCCTTCCTCCATCCCCCCTTTCTCCATCCCCCCCTTTCTCCATCCTCCCTTCCTCCATCTTCCTATGGGCACAGTGGCTCAATTCTGTAATCCCAGCACTTTGGGAGGCCTAGGTGGGTGGATCACTTGAGGTCAGGAGTTCAAGACCAGCCTGTTCAACATGGTAAAACCCCGACTCTACTAAAAACACAAAAATTGTCCGGGAGCGGTGGTTCATACCTGTAATCCCAGCACTTTGGGAGGCCGAGGCAGGCGGATCACTTGAGATCAGGAGTTCAAGACCAGCCTGGCCAACATGGTGAAACCCCGTCTCTACTAAAAATACAAAAATTAGCCAGGCGTGGTGGCAGGTGCCTGTAATCCCAGCTATTTGGGAGGCTGAGGCAGGAGAATTGCTTGAACCTGGGAGGTGGAGGTTGCAGTGAGCCGAGATTGCGCCATTGCACTCTAGTCTGGGTGACAGAAACTCCCTGTTAAAACACACACACACACATTAGCCGGGTGTGGTGTAACGTGTAGTAATCCCAGCTATCTGGGAGGCTGAGGCAGGAGAATCACTTGAACCCAGAAGGCGGAGGTTGCAGTGAGCTGAGGTTGCACCACTGCACTCCAGCGTGGATGACAGAGCAAGACTCCATCTCAAAAAAAAGAAAAAGAATTTAGGCTGAGTGTAGGTTATAAGATTACACAGGAAAAGGTGTATTAAGTAACTAGCGCAAGGTGGGTTAATCTATGCTAGTGCCCACACCTGGTAAATCATTTTGAGTTTAGGCAGCTTCTGGTCAGCCCTGGGCCCATCCATGATTCTTATTCTGTTCTTACTGAGGGCAAAAGAATTCATACATTTTTGTTTTTTGGTTTTGCGGGTTTTTTTGAGACAGGCTCTCACTCTGTCACCCAGGCTGGAGTGTAGTGACACAGCTGCAGCTCCTGTAACCTCAACTTCCCAGGCTCAAGCCATCCTCCCACCTCAGCCTCCCAAGTAGCTGACTCCAGGAACACACCACCACACCCAGGTAATTTTTATATTTTTGTAGAGATGAGGTCTCACTATGTTACTCAGGCTGGTCTCAAACTCCTAGGCTCCAAGTGATCTCTCACCTCAGCCTCCCAAAGTGTTGGGATTACAACCGCACCCAGCTGTATTTTCTTTTATTTTTTATTTTTTATTTTTTTTGAGACGGGTCTCGCTTTGTTGCTCAGACTGGAAGGGCAATGGCACAATCTTGGCTCACTGCAACCTCCGCCTCCCGGGTTCAAGTGATTCTCTTGCCTCACCCTCCCAAGTAGCTGGGACTACACTCATGAGCCACCACACCTGGCTGATTTTTGTATTTTTTAGTAGAGATGGTTTCCTCATGTTGGCCAGGCTGGTCTTGAACTCCTGACCTCTGGTGATCCACCCACCTAGGCCTCCCAAAGTGCTGGGATTACAGGTGTGAGCCACTGTGCCTGGTCTTTTTTTGTTTTGAGATGGAGTCTCACTCTGTCACCCAGGCTGGAGTGCAGTGGCATGACCTCGGCTCACTGCAACCTCCACCTCCTGGTCTCAACCAGTCCTACCACCTCAGCCTCCCAAGTAGCTGGGACCACAGATGCGCACCACCATGTCCGGCTAAGTTTTTGTGTTTTTAATAGCAATGAGGTTTCACCATGTTGCCCAGACTGGTCTCCAACTCCTGAGCTCAAACGATCTCCCCTTGACCCTCCAAAGTGCTGGGATTACAGGCGTGAGCCGCTGCGCCTGGCCTGTGTAAATCTTTGACTTGTTTAAAGGTATCCTGATATCGGTGTGAGAGATGGATTCAGCTCTCCATTTTTCCAGATGGCTACATGCTTGTCTGGATAGTATTTACTCACAGGTCCGTTGGCAGCCCCCTGCGAGAGGGTACGTTCTGTATACTGAGTGTCCGTGTGTTCTGTATACTGGGCTCCTGTTTCTGGGCCTCTGTTACTCTGCAGTCTGTCTGTGGGCTAGTGCCGCACACTAAGATTCTGATGTCAGATCGGCCATTCTTTTTCCATGGCTCTTCTCAGAATGTCCTGGCTCTTCTTGTTTATATTTTCTTTTCTTTTATTTTCCTTTTTTATTTTTATTTTTTGGAGACGGAATCTCGCTGTCGCCCAGGCTAGGGTGCAATGGCGTGATCTCAGCTCACTGCAACCTCTGCCTCCTGAATTCAAGCCATTCTCCTGCCTCAGCCTCCCGAGTAGCTGGGATTACAGGCACTGGCTACCACACCTGGCTACTTTTTGTATTTTCATACAGACGGGGTTTCCCCAGTCGGCATGGTGGCTCACACCTATAATCTCAGCACTTTGGGAGGCCAAGTCGGGCAGATCAGTTGAGGTCAGGAGTTCCAGCGTGGCCAGTATGGTGAAACTCTGTCTCTACTAAAAATACAAAAATTAGCTGGATGTGATGGCACACGCCTGTAGTCCCAGCTACTCAGGAGGCTGAGGGAGGAGAATCGCTGGAACCCAGGAGGCAGAGAGTGCAGTGAGCTGAGATTACGCCATTGCACTCCGGCCTGGGCAACAAAGCAAGACTCTATCTCAAAAAAAAAACGCCAGGCGCGTTGGCTCACGCCTATAATCCCAGCACTTTGGGAGGCTGAAGTGCGCGGATCACAAAGTCAGGAGATCGAGGCCATCCTGGTTAACACAGTGAAACCCCGTCTCTACTAAAAATACAAAAAATTAGCCAGGCGTGGTGGCGGGCACCTGTAGTCCCAGCTACTTGGGAGGCTGAGGCAGGAGAATGGTGTGAACCCAGGAGGCAGAGCTTGCAGTGAGCTGAGATCATGCCACTGCACTCCAGCCTGGGCAACAGAGCAAGACTCTGTCACCAAAAAAAAAAAAAAAAAAAAAAAAAAAGAAGAGAGAGAGAGACAGATGGGGTTTCACCATGTTGGCCAAGCTGGTCTTGAACTCCTGACTACGTCGTGATCCGCTTACCTCGGCCTCCCAAAGTGCTGGGATTACAGGCATGAGCCACCACACCCGGCCTTGTTTATATTTTCAATGTAAACTTTAGCATCAGCTTGTTTCCTTCCAGAAAAAAGGCTCTTGGTGTTTTTATTTGGATCATGTTAAATTTGTAAACTAAGAAGAACTGGCGTTTTATGTTGTTGAGTCTCCCTATCCGAGGACTTGGCATGTCTTTCCAGTTTCATGTCCTTTGGGAACTTTTTCCTTATGGAGATTTTGCATGTTTCTTGTGACATTTGTTCCCAGATATTTTATCATCTTTGTTGATATTTTAAAGATATTTTAAAGCAGACCCTTATCTTCTTCCATCTTTTTTTTTTTTTAAATAAGGTCTTGCTCTGTCACCCAGGCTGGGGTGCAGTGGTGCGATCATGGCTCACTGAAACCTCGACCTCCTGGGCTCAAGTGATTCTCCCACCTCAGCCTCCCATGTAGCTAGGACTACAGATATGTGCCACTGCGCCCAGCTAATTTATTTATTTTTATTTTTAAATTTATGTCTATTTATTTATCGAGACATGGTCTCTTTTTGTTACCCAGACTGGAGTACAGTGGTGTAAACGCAGCTTATCCCAGCCTCAACCCTTTGGGTTCAAGCAGTCCTCCTGCCTCAGCCTCCTGAGTAGCTGGGACTATAGGCAAGTACCACCATGCCCACAGAATTTTTGTACTTTTTGTAGAGATGGGGTTTCGCCATGTTGCTCAGGCTGGTCTTTAATTCCTGAGCTCAAGTGATCTGCCCACCTCAGCCTCCCAAAGTGCTGGGATTATAGGCGGGAGCCAATATGCCCGGCCTCCCGTTTTCTAACTAGCTGTCATTTTTCTATGGGAAGGTATTGATTTCTCTGTACAAATGTTGAGCTCACTTCCCTACTGAATTACCTGTCTGTGTGCAGTGGTTTGGCATTCGATCTCACCCAGACAAAATTCTTTTTTTTTTTTTTTTTAATTTTTTTAGAGACAGGGTCTTGCTATGTTACAGGCCAGGTTTGTCTTCAACTCTTGGCCTCAAGCAATTCTCCTGCCTCAGCCTCCCAAAGTGCTAGGACTACAGGTGAAAGCCACCATGCCTGGCCTCACAGTCATGTCTAAATGACACATTTAAGCCCATGGCCAGGTGAGCTCCAAGGCTCTTCCACTGCCTGCTCTGCTTGTCCTGAGACCACTAGTGAAGATGAAAGTTCATTAAAGGAGTAAATGGGCTGGGCGCAGTGGCTCACATCGGTAATCCCAGCACTTTGGGAGGCCGAGGTGGGTGTATCACTTAAGGTCTGGAGTTCAAGACCAGCCTGGCCAACATGTAGAAACTTCATCTCTACTAGAAATATGAAAATTTAGCTGGGCGTGGTGGCAGGCACCTGTAGTCCCAGCTACTCAGGAGGCTGAGACTGGAGAATTGCTTGAACCCGGGAGTCAAAGGTTGCAGTGAGCTGAGATCGCACCACTGCACTCCAGCCTGGGTGACACCGTGAGACTCCGTCTCAAAAAAAACAAACAAAAACTATTTCGTTCTGAGTAAGGAATATAAGCTGTTTTTCAAATGCCTTCTGACCATGAGGACGCTCTTCCAAACACTTTTGCAGTCTGAGAAAAGTAATCCATCGGGAGAAGACCTCTCCCCCTCAGCTGTAGAACTCAAAGTACAGATGGATGAGGAGCATGATCTCAAACGAAAACACAGGGCAGCTGGGCCAGCACCTTGGGAGGCCGGGTGGGGAGATTACTTGAGGTCAGGAGTTTGAGACCAGCCTGGCCAACATGGTGAAACCCCATCTCTGCTAAAAATACAAAAATTAGCCAGGCGTGATGGCAGGCGCCTGTAATCCCAGCTACTGGGGAGGCTGAGGTCGGAGTATCGCTTGAGCTTGGGAGGCAGAGGTTGCAGTGATCCAACATCATGCCACCACACTCCAGCCTGAGCAACAGAGACCCTGTCAAAAAAAAAAAAAAAAAAAAGAAAGCATATAGCACCTTTCCCTTTGCTCTCTTTCTCCTGCTCCAGCCATGTAAGATGTCCTTTCCCCATCACCTTCCGCCATGATTGTAAGTTTTCTGAGGCCTCCCCAGCCACGCTCCCTGTACAGCCTGCAGAACCATGAGCCAAATAAACCTCTTTCCCTTATAAACTACCAAGTCTCAGGTATTTCATAGCAGTATGAGAGCAAACTGATAACACCATTGCATTGTGGGGTTAGGGCCTCAAAGTATGAATTTGGGGCGGTGCATAACGAAATCCCACAGACCCGGGTTCTTGGTCCCAGCTTCAGATCCTGCTAGTTATGTGACCTTGGGCAAGGTGCCTGATGCCCCTGAGCTTGTCTCCTCAGCAGTATGACGGAATATGATGTTGGCCTCCTAGGGTTTTTGGGAGACGTGACTAATGTATATAATACCCAGCCTGGACGGGCACGGTGGCTCAAGCCTGTAATCCCAGGACTTTGAGAGGCTGAGGCAGGTTGATCACTTGAGGTCAGGAGTTTGAGACCAGCCTGACCAACATGGTGAAACCCCATCTCTACTAAAAATACAAAAAATTAGCCAGGCCTGGTGTCCCTTGCTTGTAATCCCAGCTACTCAGGAGGCTGAGGCAGGAGAATCACTTGAATCCAGGAGGTGGAGGTTGCAGTGACCTGAATCGCATCATTGCAATCCAGCCTGGGCGACAAGAGCGAAACTCCATCTCGAAAAACAAAATAAAATAAAATAAAATAAAATATCCAGCCTAATGCCAGTGGAATCGTATACTTCCTCAGTAGATGTTTCTCTTCATCTATCCATCTGGGCGGACATGCTATCTGCCACCTTCCCCTCTCCTCTTCCATAATAGGAAAATGCCCAATTATTATTATTATTTTTGACAAGGTCTTACTCTTTCACCCAGGCTGGAGTGCAGTGGCACAATGTTGGCTCACTGCAACCTCTGCCTCCCAGGTTCAAGCAATTCTCTTGCCTCAACCTCCCAGGTAGCTGGGATTACAGGCACCCACTGCCACGCCTGGCCAATTTTTGTATTTTTAGTAGAGATGGGGTTTCACCGTATTGGCCAAGGTAGTCTCGAACTCCTGACCTCAAGTGATCCACCCACCTCGGCCTCCCAAAGTGCTGGGATTACAGGCGTGAGCCACCGTGCCCAGCCAGAGAATACCCAATTTTTACCTTGCCTATGACTACCCAGAATAAAGGCCACCTGTCCCAGCTGCTGACATTTAGGTGCAGCCATGTGACTCAGCTCTGGCCAATAGGATCCAAGCAGAATTTTCACATGGCAGCCCCAGATAACCTTCCTGGAACCCCTTTCTCTTGCAATCCTGTCTCCATCCTGTTGCTTCACTACCCATGTGATGTCTGGAGCTCTGGCTGCTGACACTGAGGGCCACACCCTAGGGCAGCGGTCCCCAACCTTTTTGGCACCACTAGTTTCCGGTTTCATGGAAAACAATTTCCCGTGGTGGAGGGAGAATGGTTTTGGGATGAAACTGCTCCACCTCAGATCATCAGGTATTAGATTCTCATAAGGAGCATGCAACCTAGATCCCTCGTATACGCAGTTCACGTAGCATTCATGCTCCTATGAGAATCTAATGCCACTGCTGATCTGACAGGAGGCGGTAATGCTTGCTCGCCCACCATCATCTCCTGCTATGGGGCCCAGCTCCTTACAGGCCATGGACCCATACTGGGTTAGGTACTTGTGCCCTAGGGGTTGTGGCATGGGGGGCTGGAAGGGGGAGAGGTGCTCCTGGGAGGTTGATGGAGACAGTGGCTGAACCAGCCCTGGTCAGCTTACTCTGGACTTTGATAAATTCAAGCCACTGTTGTTATAGGGCTCTGTCACTTTCAGGGCAGCTGAATCTAGTCCTGATCATCATTCATGCCTGTCTACCAAGCAGCCAATCCCCACAGTCCGTGACATCTTCAGAACCCCCACCACACAGGGGAGCAAAGAAAAGACGTCTGTGGACAACTCCCATCTTCCTTTACCCAACCCTGCTACGTATGTAGTTCTCCACTTGCATGATTCCCTGTTTATAAATACTTTCATGGGGTGGAGGCAGATGAGGATGTGGAAGGGGGAAATCACTTCCCTCATCCCTGCACTCTAGTGTCTACCCAGGCTTCAAACACAGGCCCAGATGCTGGAGACAGAGATGCATAAGAAAGTTACCAAACACCAGCCCTCAGGGAGCTGGAGATGCTGTGGCAGATACTGAGCAGTAATCCATCCCACAAGGCAGCAGGGGGTGGGGAGCAGAAGGGACACAGACTTGGATGGGGTCAGGAGAGACTTCAGAGAGACGGTGACTCCAGAGCTGAGGCGTGGGGAAAGGAGGGAGAAACGCTCATGCAGAAGCACATAAGTGTCCACCAAAGAGAAAACACCGAGTGTTAGCGGGGATGGCGAGGAACTGGAACCGCAGACCTTGCTGGTGGGAATGTATTAATAAGATGGTGCTGGTCAGGCGCGGTGGCTCACGCCTGTAATCCCAGCACTTGGGGAGGCCGAGGTGGGTGGATCACTTGAGGTCAGGAATTGGAGACCAGCTGGCCAACAGGCGCGAAACCCTGTCTTTACCAAAAATCCGAAAATTAGCTTCACATGGTAGCGGGAGCCTGTAATCCCTCCCCACCCTCGGGAGGCTGAGGCAGGAGAATCGCTTGAACCTGGGAGGCAGAGGTTGCAGTGAGCCAAGATTGTGTTACTGCACTCCAGCCTGGGCGACAAGAGCAAAACTCCGTCTCAAACAAACAAACAAAAAAAAAGTTCTGGAATTGGATAGTGGTGAGGATTGCACAACACACTAAACAGACCCCACGGAGCTGTATATTTGTAAACATACCGTTTTGTGATGTTTTTTATGTTATGTGAATTATATCTTAATATAAATACACTTTAAAAATCATTCTGAGCCAGGTGCAGTGGCTCACGCCTGTAATCCAAGCAGTTTGGAAGGCTAAGACGGGAGGACTGCTTGATCCCAGGAGTTGGAGACTGGCCTGGACAACATAGGAAAACCTCATCTCTACAAATAATAAAATAAAAATTAGCCGGGCATGGTGGGACACACCTGAGGTCCCAGTTACTCAGGAAGCTGAAGTGGGAGAAAAATTGCATGAGTCTGGGCGGTCAAGGCTGTGATGAATCATGACCGTGCCACTGGGCAACAGAGCAAGACCCCATCTCATAAAAGAAGAAAAAGATCATGATACAACCAACAAAAATTATAGTTTATGAAAAACTTAAAAAACATGGAAAACATCATCATAGTACAATGTTAAGTAAAAGTACATAATCTTACATGTACAGTAGGATTATAATTGTGTTAAAAACAAAAACACATCACTTACAGCAAAAGCACAGTGGAAGGAAATGTATCAATACTGGGACAGGAGAAAATCTGTTTCTGTCTTGGGAGTACTGACATGGCCACCCTGCCTGATTTGCTATGGATTTGAGGAGGCTTTAGACCCATTTTCTCATAGCCTGCTGCTTAGATTTGGAGCTCCCAAAAGTAGTCATCATCTTTTTTTTTTTTTTTTTTTGAGACAGAGTCTCGCTCTGTCACCCAGGCTGGAGTGCAGTGGCGCGATCTTGGCTCACTGCAAGCTCCGCCTCCCGGGTTCACGCTATTCTCCTGCCTCAGCCTCCCGAGTAGCTGGGACTACAGGCGCGTGCTACACATCTAGCTTTTTTTTTTTTTTTTTTTTTAGTAGAAACAAAGTCTCACTACATTGCCCAGGCTGGTCTTGAACTCCTGGGCTCAAGTAAACCTCCTGCTTCGGCCTTCCAAAGTGCTGGGAGAGATAGTCATCCTTGAGTCAGGAATTGTAAGTTGTCGGGGAAGAAGACATGGTCTGTGGCTGGGCGCGGTGGTTCATGCCTGGAATCCCAGCACTTTGGGAGGCCGAGGAAGCCAGATCACCTGAGGTTAGGAGTTCGAGACCAGCCTGCCCAACATGGTGACACCCCATCTCTACTAGTAATAAAAAATTAGCTGGGCGTGGTGGCACGTGCCTGTAATCCCAGCTACTCAGGAGGCTGAGGCAGGAGAACTGCTGAAACGTTGGAGACAGAGGTTGCAGTGGGCTAAAATCGCTGCCACTGCACTCCAGCCTGGGCTACAGAGTGAGACTCTGTTTCAATAAATAAATAAATAAATAAATAAATAAATAAATAAATAATAAAAGAAGAAATGGTTTGTGGTTGATGTGGGACATGCCAACCCTTCCACACACAGACACCTCTACCTTCGTGACGGGGCTGCACTCTGTTCCCTGTGTGCATTTGATGGCAGGCAGGGTGAAGATGGGCTTCCCACAGACACAGCAAAAGTTCTTTTTTTTTTTTTTTTGAGATGGAGTTTTGCTTTTGCTGCCCAGGCTGGAGTGCAGTGGCGTGATCTCGGCTCACTGCAACCTCCGCCTCCCAGGTTCAAGCGATTCTCCTGCCTCACCCTCCCGAGTAGCTGGGATTACAGGTGCCCTCCACCACGCCTGGCTAATTTTTGTTGTGTTTTTAGTAGAGACGGGGTTTCAACGTGTTGGCCAGGCTGGTCTTGAACTCCTGACCTCAGGTGATCCACCCGCCTCAGCCTCCCAAAGTGTTATGATTACGTGCATGAGCCACCGCACCCGGCCAGAAAATTTTCTCACAGAAGCTCAGAAATAGGTGATGAGTGAGGAGGCATGGTCACCCACAACAGCTGATGATCTGGTCAGAGAACCAAAGTAGCTGGGCTTACAGGCATGCGCCATCAGGCCCGGCTAATTTTGTATTTTTAGTAGAGACGGGGTTTCTCCATGTTGGTCAGGCTGGTCTCAAACTCGGGACCTCAGGTGATCCTCCCGCCTTGGCCTCCCAAAGTGTTGGGATTACAGGCGTGAGCCACCGCGCCTGGCTTTTTTTGTTTGTTTGTTTGTTTGAGACAGAGTCTCACTCTGTCGCCCAGACTGGAGTGCAGTGGCACAATCTCGGCTCACTGCAAGATGCACCTCCCGGGTTCACGCCATTCTCCTGCCTCAGCCTCCCAAGTAGCTGGGACTACAGGCGCCCACCCACCACCATGCCCGGCTAATTTTTTGTATTTTTAGTAGAGACGGGATTTCACTGTGTTAGCCAGATGGTCTCGGTTAATCTCCTGACTTCGTGATTCGCCCGCCTCGGCCTCCCAAAGTGCTGGGATTACAGGCGTGAGCCACCACGCCTGGCCTTTTTTTTTTTTTGAGACAGAGTCTCACCGTGTCACCCAGGCTGGAGTGCAGTGGCATGATCTCGGCTCACTGCAACCTCCACCTCCCGGGTTTAAGCAATTCTTGTGCCCCAGTCTCCTGAGTAGCTGGGATTACAGGCAGCCCATCTAATTTTTATAGTTTTAGTAGAGGCGGGGTTTCACCATGTTGGCAAGGCTGGTTTCAAACTCCTGACCTCAGGTGATCCGCCTGCCTCGGCCTCCCAAAGTGCTGGGATTAGAGGCGTGAGCCACCGCACCCAGCTAATTTTTTATTAGTAGTAGAGACAGGGTTTCACCACGTTGGCCAGGCTGGTCTCAAACTCCTGAGATCAGATGGTCCACCCACCTCGGCCTCTTGAAGTGCTGGGATTACAGGCATGAACCACTGCACCCGGGCCCCTGTAGCCTCTTGATGTTTGACTCCCCTCAGAAGAGCGACAGAAGAAAGTCGAAATGCATAAGAAATCAGCTGTTGAAAGTTACTGGACAGTGAATCCTTTCTTTCTTTTTTTTTTTTTTAATTTTGGTTTCCTGGTGTTTGAGTCATTTGCTGAGTAAATCTGAAAGAACAAAAAAAAAGGAACCGTTGCCGAGGTGCCCCTATCTTTGGGGCCGGCAGCCTATCAGGACTTCCTCCAGAATACTCCAGCAGTGGTTGCCTTCTCATTATTTCCTCAGCCCTGTAACTCTCTTAAGTTTTAAAAAATAAAATGGAGGCCAGGCATGGTGGCTCACGCCTGTAATCTCAGCACTTTGGAAGGCCAAGGTGGGTGGATTGCTTGAGGTGAGGAGTTGGAGACCAGCCTGGGCACACCCCATCTCATTTAAAAATAAATAAAATAAAATGACAGAGACTTATATTCATACAAAAACCTGCACATGAAGGCTTACAGCAACTTTATTCATAAATGCTAAAGCTCAGAAGCAACTAAGATGTTCTTTTTTTTGTTTTTTTGTTTTAAGACAGAGTCTCGCACTGTCGCCTGTGCTGGAGTGCAATGGCACGATCTCGGTTCACTGCAACTTCTGCCTCCAGGTTCAAGCAATTCTCCTGCCTTAGCTTCCTGAGCAGTTGGGATTACAGGTGCCCACCACCATGCCCAGCTAATGTTTTGTATTTTTAGTAGAGACAGGGGTTTCACTATGTTGGCCAGGCTGGTGTCGAACTCCTGACCTCGTGATCTGCCCTCCTCAGCTCCCAAAGTGCTAGAATTACAGGCATGAGCCACCGTGCCCAGCTAAGATATCCTTTAAGGCCAGGCGGGGTGGCTCACACCTGTAATCCCAGCACTTTGGGAGGCCGAGGCGGGAGGATCACGAGGTCAAGAGATCGAGACCATCCTGGCTAACAAGGTGAAATCCCGTCTCTACTAAAAATACGAAAAATTAGCCGGGCATGGTGGCACATGCCTGTAGTCCCAGCTACTTGGGAGGCTGAGGCAGGAGAATCGCTTGCACCCGGGAGGCAGAAGTTGCAGTGAGCTGAGATCGTGCCACTGCACTCTAGCCTGGGGGACACAGAGAGACTCCATCTCAAAAAAAAAAAAAAAAAAAAAAAGATATCCTTTAATAGATGAATGGATAAGCAAACTGTGTGCTGGATCCACACAATGAGACGTTATTCAGCACCAAAAAGCAACACACTATCAGGCCAGGAGAAATTGTGGAAAAACCTTAGCTGCATATTGCTGAGTGAAAGAAAGTCAGATCCAAGAGGGCAAGAATTCTGATTGGTTCACTGCTTAATCTCCAGCATCTGAAACCAGTGTCTGGTCAAAACAGCCCCTCAATATTTGATGAGTTGTTTTTTTTTTTTGTTGTTGTTTTTTTAAGTCCAGTCATATGGTGACTCAAACCCTTGATCCCAGCACTTTGGGAGGCTGAAGCGAGGTGATTGCTTAAAACCAGGAGCTCGAGACCAGCCTGGACAACATAGTGAGACTCCATCTCCATTAAAAAAAAAAGAAGAAAAGAAAAAAGAGGCCCTTCATCTCATCCTGAGTGAAAAGAAGGTAGAAGGAAGCAAGGGCATCCTGGCATCATCAGCTGAGATATCTCCAGTTCAGTCTGGTCCCTGAAAGTGTGGGCCACCAACCAAAATGCTTATTCCCAGGCCCCACCCCAGACCTGCTTGATCAGGATAAGTGTCCCTAGGTAGGAGGTAATCCACATTTTAAAATAAACATTTGGCCAGGCACAGTGGCTCACTCCTGTAATCTCAACACTTTGGGAAGCTGACCCAAACAGATTGCTTGAGCCCAGGAGTTTAAGATCAGCCCGGGTGACATGGCAAAACTCCATCTCTACAAAAATACAGAAAATTAGCTGGGCATTGTGGCACACACCTGTGGTCCCAGCTACTCAGGAGGCTGAGGTGGGAGGACTGCTTGAGCCTGGGAGGTAGAGCTTGCAGTGAGCCGAGATCGAGCCACTGCATTGCAGTCTGAGCAACAGAGTGGAACCCCATCTCAAACAAAAAATAAAAAACAGGCCGGGCACGGTGGCTCAAGCCTGTAATCCCAGCACTTTGGGAGGCCGAGACGGGCGGATCACAAGGTCAGGAAATCGAGACCATCCTCGCTAACCCGGTGAAACCCCGTCTCTACTAAAAAATACAAAAAACTAGCCGGGCGTGGTGGTGGGCACCTGTAGTCCCAGCTACTCGGGAGGCTGAGGCAGGAGAATGGCGTGAACCCGGGAGGCGGAGCTTGCAGTGAGCTGAAATCGCACCACTGCACTCCAGCCTGGGCGATAAAGCGAGACTCCATCTCAAAAATAAATAAATAAATAAATAAATAAATAAATAAATAAATAAATAACAAAAAAATAAAACAAGCATACAGTGATTCTTGTATCAGCTGAAACAGAGAACCTCTTGGGATGTTTACTAAAAAGGCAGATTATGGCTGGGTGCGGTGGTTCACACCTGTAATCCTAGCACTTTGGGAGGCCAAGATGGGCAGATCACCTGAGGTCAGGAGTTCCAGACCAGCCATGTTTCACCAACATGGTGAAACCCCGTGTCTACTAAAAATACAAAAATTAGCCAGGCATAGTGGTGTGCACCTGTAATCCCAGCTACTCGGGAGGCTGAGGCAGGAGAATTGTTTGAACCTGGGAGGCGGAGGTTGCAGCGAGCCAAGATTGCACCATTGCACTCCAGGCAACAGAGCGAAACTCCGTCTCAAAAAAAAAAAAAAATGCAGTTTATATTTTAGAACTGTGGAGGTGCAGAAGCAGCAAGGCTTGACCTACCCTGTAGTCCAGCTCCATCTGTACAGATGAAGGAACTGCAGCCCAGAGAGGGAAAGTTACTTGCCAGAGACACACAGCAAGCTGCCTTCTGACTTTCAGGCCTCTTACAGAGAGCTGACCAACTCATTTAGATGTTAAGAGACTCATTTGCCTCAGAAGCATCAACTCAAGCAGCTGCTAAATGCCACCTCTATTTGGCCAAGGCCAAGGAGATATTTACTCCTTCTGAGGAGGCGGGGGAAGTCCAAAGGAGCTTTTTATAGGCCTCTTTAGGGTAAGTGTTGGTGAGGTCACAAAAGGATTCACTTCTCCAAGCTGACAGGAACCGTTACTTTCTGGTTTCTCTTTTCATATTTACGAAACATATTTAACTTAAAATGAAATGGCCAAATTTCAAATATATAAAAACTACAATCCGGGTAAACCCAGGAAAACTAGCATCTACCTCCAGTCTCATCTCATCCCAGTCACCAATTTGCCACCTGACCTTGAGGGACCACAGGCACATCTCCTAGTCCTTCTGGGCCCCGGCCAGATGAAATGACGTCCATGAATCTTTCCAGTTCTGACCATCTGTGGTGCCCTGCATCTAAGTCACCCTATAATTAGCCATAGTCAAAGGTCCTTCCTGGCTTATCTGCTGATTGGCCTTTGAAAAGGTCCATTCTAAAATGTAGGTTTGCTGTAGTTCAGGAAGACAAAGTAGGGCCAAAGATCTCCTTAGCCAAAGAGATGATCTGGAAAGAGGTTAGCCATCAGTTCACAAACTGACCTGGACAACAGAGATAAAACATGAAGGCTGCACTTGCATGGGGAAATAAGGCAATCCCTAAGCAAGGAGACAAAGGGAGTGAGGGAGGACAGTGCAGCCCGAAGGCCACAGTGAGAGATGCTTCCGACTAGAACAGGAAAAGTCAAATTTCTTTTTTAGGTTCCGCTCATTATGGGCCACTTTAACATCTTTATTTATTTATTTATTTTTGTTTATTTTTGAGATGGAGTCTTGCTGTTGCCTGGGCTGAACTGGAGTGATCTCGGCTCACTGCAACCTCCTTCTCCCAGGTTCAAGTGATTCTTCTGCCTCAGCCTCCTGAGTAGCTGGGATTACAGGCACCCACCACCACGCCCAGATAATTTTTGTATTTTTAGTAGAGACAGGGCTTCACCATGTTGGCCAGGCTGGTCTTGTAGCAGGATGAACTGCAGGCAAAACTCCTCAGACACCGAGTTAAAGAAGGAAGAGGTTTATTTGGCCGGGAGCATCGGCAAGACTCCTGTCTCAAGAGCCGAGCCCCCAGAGCGAGCAATTCCTGTCCCTTTTAAGGGCTCACAACTCTAAGGGGGTGCGTGTGAGGGGGTTGTGATCGATTCAGCAAGCAGAGGGTACGTGACTGGGGGCTGCATGCACTGGTAATTAGATCAGAACAAAACAAGATAGGGATTTTTCACAGTGCATTTCTATGCATTATCTGTAATCTATAGATAACATAACCGATTAGGTCAGGGGTCGATCTTTAACTACCAGGCCCAGGGTGCAGCACTGGGCTGTCTGCCTGTGGATTTCATTTCTCCCTTTCAGTTTTTACTTCTGCTTTCTTTGGAGGCAGAAATTGGGCATAAGATGATATGAGGGGTGGTCTCCTCCCTTAGTCTCAAACTCCTGACTTCAAGTGATCCACCCGCCTTGGCCTCCCAAAGTGCTGGGATTACAGGCATGAGTCACCACACCAAGCCCACCTTAACACCTTTTTTTTTTTTTTGAGATGGAGTCTCACTCTTGTTACCGGGGCTGGAGTGCAGTGGTATGATCTCGGTTCACTGCAACCTCCACCTCCTGGGTTCAAGTGATTCTCCTGCTTCAGCCTCCTGAGTAACTGGGATTACAGACACCTGCCACCACGCCCAGCTAATTTTTGTACGTTTAGTAGAGATGGGGTTTTGCCATGTTGACCAGGTTGGTCTTGAACTTCTGACCTCAAGTGACCCACTCATCTCGGCCTCCCAAAGTGCTGGTATTACAGGCATGAGCCACCGTGCCCGGCAATATGTTTAACTCTCTTTTTCCTATGTGGACAATGCTTATCATGACTTGCATTGAGTGAAAAAAGAAAAAAGGTCATCATTTTGTGTACATATGAACTGATTTTCAACAAACATAAACAAAGCAATTTAGTGGAGAAAGAATAGACTTTTCAACAAAAACAGAGTTCCATGTACTAGAATGATTACATATCCAAATACAAGAAAAAAAAAAAAAAACCTTCAATATCTCATACCAAAAAAAGATTAACTAAAAATGGATTAACTAAAATTAGGTAAAACCTAAAACTGTAAAATTTCTATTAGAAAACATAGGAGAAAATATTTATGACCTTTGACTAGGCAAAGATTTCTTTGGTACAGGCCAGGCATGGTGGCTTATACCTGTAATCCCAGGACTTTGGGAGGCTGAGGTGGATGGATCACCTGAGCCCAGGAGTTTAAGACCAGCCTGAGCAACACAGGGAGATCCTGTCTCTAACAAAAATTAAGGCCAGGCGCGGTGGCTCATGCCTGTAATCCTAGCACTTTGGGAGGCTGAAGTGGGCAGATCACTTGAGGTCAGGGGTTTGAGACCAGTCTGGCTAACATGGTGAAACCCCATCTCTACTAAAAATACAAAAATTAGGCTGGGCACACTGGCTCACGCCTGTAATCCCAACACTTTGGGAGGCCAAGGCACGCAGATCACCTGAGGTCAGGAGTTTGAGACCAGCCTGACCAGTACGGTGAAACCCCATCTCCACTAAAAATACAAAAAGTAGCTGGGCATGGTGGTGTGTGCCTTTAGTCCCAGCTATTCGGGAGGTTGAGACAGGAGAATTGCTTGAATCTGGGAGGAGGAGGTTGCAGTGAGCCAAGACTGTGCCACTGCACTGCAGCCTGGGTAACAGAGTGAGACTCTGTCTCAAAAAAAAAAAAAAAAAAAAAAAAAAAAGCCGGGGCGCGGTGGCTCAAGCCTGTAATCCCAGCACTTTGGGAGGCCGAGATGGGCAGATCACGAGGTCAGGAGATCGAGACCATCCTGGCTAACACGGTGAAACCCCATCTTTACTAAAAAAATACAAAAAACTAGCCGGGCATGGTGGTGGGCACCTGTAGTCCCAGCTACTCGGGAGGCTGAGGCAGGAGAATGGTGTAAACCCAGGAGGCGGAGCTTGCAGTGAGCTGAGATCCGGCCACTGCACTCCAGCCTGGGTGACAGAGTGAGACTCCGTCTCAAAAAAAAAAAAAAAAAAAAAAAAAAATTAGCCAAGTATGGTGGCCCACACTTGTAATCCCAGCTACTCAGGAGGCTAAGGCAGGAGAATCACTTGAACCTGGGAGGCAGAGGTTGCAGTGATCTGAGACCACACCACTGCACTCCATCCTGGGCAACAGGGTGAGACTCTGTCTCAAAAATAATAATAATAATTTTTAAAAAGTAACTGGGCATGATGGTGTGCACCTGTGGTCCCAGTTACTCAGCTCGGGAGGCTGAGATGGGAGGATTTTTTTTTTTTTTTGAGACACAGTCTCGCTTTGTCACCCAGGCTAGAGTGCTGGAGTTCAGTGGCGTGGTCTTGGCTAACAGCTACCTCCACCTCCTGAGTTCAAGCAATCCTTCTGTCTCGGCCTTCCAAGTAGCTGGGATTACAGTCACCTGCCACCACGCCCAGCTAATTTTTGTATTTTTAGTAGAGATGGGATTTCATCATATTGGTCAAGCTGGTCTCGAACTCCTGACCTCAGGTGATCCACCCACCTTGGCCTCCCAAAGTGCTGGGATTACAGGCCCAAGCCACTGTGCTGGGCCAGGAGGATATCTTGATCCAAGGAGATCAGTGGTGTGGCTCCAGCCTGGGTGACGGAGGGAGACACTGTCTCAAAACAAAACAAAACAAAACAAAACAAACAAAAAGATTTGAATAGATACTTCATAAGAAGATATGAAAAGATTTGTGGTCAGCCTGGGCAACATAGTGAGACCCAATGGAAAGAAAGAAACAGAGAGGGGCAGAGGAAGGAAGAAAGAGACCTGAAAAGATATTCAACATCAGTCATCAGGGAAATGTAAATTAACTTCCCTATCACATAATGTGATAACCCACTGCGTACCTAAAAAAACGGGTAAAATTCTAAAGACTGACCTTACCAAGTGCTGGCAGAAATGTGGAGGAACTAGAACTGTCATACAGCTGGTGGGAAAATAAAATGGGGCAACCTTGTTTTTTTTTTTTGAGATGGAGTCTTGCTCTATCGCCCAGGCTGGAGTGCAGTGGAGCCATCTCGGCTCAGTGGAACCTCCACCTCCGGGTCAAGCCATTCTCCTGCCTCAGCCTCCCGAATAGCTGGGACTGTAGGCGTGTGCCACCATGCCCCACTAATTTTGGATTTTTTTTTTTTTTTGTATTTTTAATAGAGATGGGGTTTCACAGTGTTGGCCAGGCTGGTCTTGAACTCCTGACCTCAGGTGACCCACCTTGGTCTCTCAAAGTGCTGGGACTACAGGTGTGGGCTGCTGCGTCCAGCCAGGAACCAATTATTTTTTGAGGCACAATGGCTACAAACATCACAAAATGAGAGACAAGCAGGCATTATGATGTTCCTCATGGAAATACACAACACCATGTAAGTAGTCTCATAAAAAAAAAAAAAAAAAAAAATTGGCTGGGCATCGTGGCTCACGCCTATAATCCTAACACTTTGGGAGGCTGAGGCAGGTGGATCACCTGAGGTCAGGAGTTCGAGACCAGCCTGACCAATATGGTGAAATCCCATCTCTACTAAAAATACAAAAATTAGCCAGGCATGTTGGAGGGTGCCTGTAATCCCAGCTACTCAGGAGGCTAAGGCAAGAGAATTGCTTGAACTGGGGAGGTGGAGGTTGCAGTGAGTCAAGATTGTGCCACTGCACTACAGCCTGGGCAAGAGAGTGAGACTCTGTCTCTACAAAAAACAAACAAACAAAGAAAATCAGGCCAGGCACAATGTAATTTCCCTATCACATAATGTGATACCACTGAGTACCTAAAAAAACAGGTAAAATTATAAAGACTGACCTTACCAAGTACTGGTAGAAATGTGGAGGAACTAGAACTGTCATACAGCTGGTGAGGTTGGGGGTTGCAGTGAGCTGTGATCACGCCACTGCCTCCAACCTGGGGGACAGAGTGAGACTCCATCTCAAAAAATAAATAAATTTTAAAAATCAGGCCAGGTGCAGTGGCTGACACCTGTAATCCTAGCACTTTGGGAGGCTGAGGCAGGTGGAATGCCTGAGCTCAGGAGTTCAAGACCACCATGGGCAAAACCCCATCTCTACAAAAAATACAAAAAATTAGCTGTGTGTGGTGGCGTGCGCCTGTAGTCCCAGCTACTAGGGGCTAAGGCAGGAAGATAGCTTGAACCCAAGAGGTAGAGGCTGCAGTGAGCTGAGATCGTGTCAGTCACTGCACTCTAGCCTGGGAGACAAAGTGAGACCTTATCTTAAAAAAAAAAAAAAAAAAAGTCAAACCCAGTCTAATCAAACCTTTTAGATCTAACTACCAATTAGCAGAGAAGACAAGGGGCACAGGGGCCAGGTGTGGTGGCTCACGCCTATAATCCCAGCACTTCGGGAGGCCAAAGCAGGCAGATCAGCTGAGGTCAGGAGTTCGAGACCAACCTGGCCAACATGGTGAAACCTCGTGTCTACTAAAAATACAAAAATTAGCTGGACATGATGGTGGGTGCCTGTAATCCTAGCTACTTGGGAGGCTGAGGCTGGAGAATCCCTTGAACTCAGGAGGCAGAGGTTGCAGTGAGCTGAGATTGCACCATTGTACTCTAGCCTGGACAACTGAGTGAGACTTTGTCTCAAAAACAACAACAACAACAACAACAAATAAAAAGCACAAGGGACACGGGAAGATGTGGAAACAAATCCATAGGGATGCCATCAGCAAAATCCAGACTAGGGAAAATGCCACAGCATAAACCACTTAATTTCTTTCTTTTTAAAAATGTATTATTTAGTTTTTGTAGAGATGGAGTCTTGCTACATTGCCCAGGCTGGAGCACAGTGGCTATTCACAGGCACCATTATTGCGCACTATAGCTTTGAACTTCTGGGCTCAAGGGATCCTCCTGCCTCAGTCTCCCTAATAGTGGGGTTACAGGTGTGCACCCCAAGCCTGACTCTATCTAGTTTCTTAAAAAACAAATATCATAAAATAAAACAGAGAGAAAGAAAGGAAAATGAAAGGAAATGAAAGAAAATAAATTTCAAGTAAAAAAAAAAGTAAACTTGAGAAAAACGATAGATTTTTAAAAGGACTTCCAGTTGCAATGTTCAGTTGAGATCTCAAATTTTTTTTTTCTTGGAGATGGAGTCTCACTCTGTTTGCCCAGGCTGGAATGCAGTGGCACAATCTCGGCTCACTGTAACCTCTCCCTCCCCGGTTCAAGTGATCCTCCTGCCTCAGCCTCCCAAGTAGCTGGAATTACAAGCGCCTACCACCACGCCTGGCTAATTTTTGTATTTTTAGTAGAGACGCGGTTTCACCATGTTGGTCAGGCTGGTCTTGAACTCCTGACCTCAAGTGATCCACCTACCTCAGCCTCTTAGTGCTAGTGCTGGGATTATAGGTCTGAGCCACTGCACCCAACCAAGATCTCAATTCAGACAAACATTTTTGTTTGTTTGTTTTCTGAGCTCTGTCACTTAGAAAAGCAAACTTGTTTTAAGAAGGACATTGGCTGGGCGCGGTGGCTCACACCTGTAATCCCAGCACTTTGGGAGGCCGAGGCGGGCAGATCATGAGGTCAGGAGATCGAGACCACGGTGAAACCCTGTCTCTACTAAAAATACAAAAAATTAGCAGGGCGCGGTGGCGGGCGCCTGTAGTCCCAGCTACTCGGGAGGCTAAGGCAGGAGAATGGCGTGAACCCGGGAGGCAGAGCTTACCGTGAGCCGAGATCGTGCCACTGCACTCCAGCCTGGGAGACTGAGACTCTGTCTCAAAAAAAAAAAGAAGGACATTTTGGCCAGGTGTGGTGGCTCACGCTTGTAATCCCAGAACTTTGGTAGGCCGAGGCGGGTGGATCACTTGAGGTCAGTAGTTCGAAACTAGCCTGGCCAACATGGTGAAACCCCATCTCTACTAAAACTACAAAAATTAGCTGGGTGTGGTGGTGCACGCCTGTAGTCCCAGTTACTCAGGAGGCTGAAGCAGGAGAATCACTTGAACCCGGGAGGTGGAGGTTGCGGTGAGTTGAGATCGTGCCACTGCACTCCAGCCTGGGTGGCAGAATGAGACTCTTGCCTCAAAAAAAAAAAAAAAAAAAAAGTTTGAGACCAGACTGACCAACATGGCGAAACCCCGTCTCTACTAAAAATACAAAACATTAGCTGGGCATAGTGGTGCCCGCGTGTAATCCCAGCTACTCAGGAGGCTGAGGCAGGAGAATCGTGTGAACCCTAGAGGCAAAGTGAGCTGAGATAGCGCCATTGCACTCAGCCTGGGTGACAAGAGCAAAACTCTGTCTCAAAAAAAAAAAGAAAAAAAAAGAAAAAAAAAGAAGGACTTTTTTTTCATTTAGATGAGTGTAAACAGTAATTCATATTTGATATTAAGAAAGTATTTTTTTGGGGTCGAAGTGACAGTTTTGTGTGTGTATGAAACATAATGTATACGTATTAAAAAGGGAATGCTTGTCCTCTAAAGACATATACTGAAATATTTACTGGTGAGGACACATGGTGTCTGGTATTTACTTCAAAATAAGGCTGGGCAGCGAGTGCGAGGTAGGTGCAGAAACACAGGAAACAGACTGCCCCGTGGGTCGTGTAACTGCTGAGGTCGGATAGCGACTCTACGCGGCTTCATCAGGTATATCTTGAAATTTTCTGTATATCTTGAAATTTTCTACAATAAAAATGTCTTAAAATTGTGCGTCAAAATAACACGAATATAAAAAAATGCAATTTAAAAGTCAGGAGGCAATCCTGTCGTGCAAAACCGTGACGCTAGCTGTGTGAGGGCGGCAGGATGAATCATTTCCTCCTTCGTTTCTACATTTTCTGTCTACATACTTTTAATATTTCTCTTATAATGAGAAATACCAAAACTCGGGGTGAGACGGGGAGACACTAGTGTTTTTGCCCTCTCTGTCCCCGAGGAGACTGTTCTCATCTATTCTCTCCCCCACGTCCTCCAGGTTTTTGCTAGGCTTCCTGCCATCTTTACCAAGTTGAGATTATCCGTGTTCTGTCATTAACAGAGTTTAAGGAAAGCGCGTCAAATTCACCGCGCCCTAACCTTGGACCCCGCCTGCAGGCTGACTTTCGAGCCACACGCCAGAGCACGGAGCGACCCCTAAGGTCGCAGCCCGGCTTCGCAAGCCGCCTCCTTCTAACGCGTCCGTCGCCCTCGCGCGCCCGCGAGCAGCCGGACTACATCTCCCAGGAGGCTGTGCGCCGTCCAGCGGACCTGCCCTTGGTCGCAAAGGACTACATTACCCAGTGATACCTTGCGGGAGGCGGTTGCCAGACCTCAAGCGCAAAACCATTGGTCCAGGGTCTGGCGGGGAGCTGCGCGGTGATTGGCCCAGGAGACCGCCACTTTCGTCCGAGCTCAGTAGAGTTTTGCGGTTAAGACTGCGCGAGGTACTACAGAGCAGAGCGCGCGTAGCCGGGCCGCACCCGCCGAGCCGTGTGAGTAACCTCTACCTCCGTCCTTCTCGCCGTCCTCTCGGGGACCTGCACCCTTGCTCCGCAGGGCGGTAGGGAGGGAGCACACGCACCCGGGCGCTTACGAGGGGGCGGGGACTGTGTACACACGTGTCACACCTGACCCGAGAAGCATCTCCAGGGACACCGGCTGCAGAGCCCCGCGCACGCCCTTGAGCACCTGAGCTCCAGGGCGTCCCGTCGGACTTGGGGAGAAAAAACAAACCCCGAGGCACACGTGGACACCTAAGTACCCACGCGGGGACCTCTGCAGAGCTGCTCAGCTGAACCCTTGGGCACATGGGCACCCGAACATCGGGAAGAGCCTGCTATGCTCCGGTCTCCTCTTGACACCGATCCAGGACACCTGCCACTCGGGCTTGCTCCTCCTTCCTGCCCAGATGGGCGGGAAACTGACACTGCTCTGTGTGACCTGAGCGGTCCCTGGGTAACCCCTGGAGAGGTTTTGCCTCTCAGTCGCTTGCCACATGTTTAAACTTCCTCATGGGCGCTTGGGGAGGAGTTCCAGGGTGGGTGAGAGGAGACAAGGAATTGATGTCTGGGGTGGAGGCTGTCATCCTGTAGGCAGTATCCCCCCTCCTCCCCCACCCCCACCCCCGCTAATACAAGTATTCAAGAACTAAGGTAATTTTGAGGTCTAGTTTTAGGGATTTTTTTTTTTCCATAACAAATTCAAACAATATAGAGTTACATCGACAGGTCTACCTTCCTTCTTCCCTTCCCAGCCCTTCTCCCAGTGATCAATTACCTGTTGATGTGTGTGTGGTTACAGACTTCTTTTTATGCTTTGTACAACTCTACAGAGCGCATATAGGTATTACTGTTTTTTTGTTTTTGTTTTCTGTTTTTACAAAAAAAGGAAAAGAGTACATCTCCTGGAAAGGATGCTTTTTAGCCGAGCTCTGGTGGATGAGAGGAGCTAGCCTTGAAAAAGTGAGTAGGGGCTGAGATGGGGCTGCATTTCAGACGTAGGGAACTGGAGGAGTACAGGCAAGGCAGTAGATAGGAGCGCTCGCCGAGTTTTCCAGGAACTGGGCAGAAGCAGTCAGACCACTCTGTTTAAGTGAGGGAAGGGGAAGAATGGTCCAGAGGGAGGCTGAAGAGGTCAGTAGGTGTGAGGGGAGCCCAGGAGCATCATTTTCTTTCTTTCTTTCTTTCTTTTTTTATTTTTTTTGAGACGGAGTCTCGCTCTGCGGCCCAGGCTGGAGGTGCAGTGGTGCGATCTTGGCTCACTACAAGCCCATGTTAGGCAGGATGGTCTCGATCTCCTGACCTCATGATCTGCCCGCTTTGGCCTCCCAAAGTGCTGGGATTACAGGCCTGAGCCACGCGCTCGGTACTTCTTTGTTTTGTTTTGGTTTTTTGTTTCTGAGACAGAGTCTCACTCTGTCGCCCAGGCTGGAGTGCAATGGCGCCATTTCAGCTCACTGCAACCTCCGCCTCCCAGGCTCACATGATTCTCCCTCCTCAGCTTCCCCAGTAACTGGGATTGCAGGCACCCGCCACCACACCCAGCTAATTTTGTATTTTTAGTAGAGACAGGGTTTCACCATATTGGCCAGGCTGGTCTTGAACTCCTGACCTCAGCTGATCTGCCTGCTTTGGCCTCCGAACGTGCTGGGATTATAGGCATGAGCCACCGCGCCTGGCCAGAAGCATCATTTGCTAGCATAGCATGGCCCCACTGTGCCGGGGAGGCCTGAGGTGTGTGCAGAAGGGGAAAGGGAAAGGTTAAGGGGCTCAGGGCCTCAGGGCTCTTCCTTTGGACAGTGGGGGATTGTTAAAGAATCCCAATCCCTGTTCTAAGCCCTACATGTCCTTCAGTCCCTCAGCATTACACTTGAGTGGGCTCACTCAGTGAGCAGGAGTTTGCTATAAATTTGCCAGATGTCTTGGAAAGCCAGTTGCTCTCTGGGACCAACAGTTGCCTATCAAGCCTGTTCATTCAATTCTCAAATATTGTTAAGCACTTACCATGATGAGTTCTATTCCAGGAACTGGAAATTTACGAGTGAACAAATGAGACCAAGGCCATGTTTCCATGGGCTTACATTCTAGTCAGGGAGAGAGACAAGAAACAAATGTACTGTATAAATAACCCATGGTGCACTGAGCACTGTGGCTCATGCATGTAATCTCAACAATTCAGGAGGCTGAGGCAGGAGAATCACTTGAGGCCAGGAGTTCGAGACCAGCCAGGGCAACATATTGAGACCTTATCTCTACAAAAATAAAAAAACTTAGCCAGGCCTGCACCTGTAAGTCCCAGCTAATTGGGAGGCTGAGGCAAGAGAATCACTTGAGCCCGGGAGTTCAAGGCTGCAGTGAGTTATGGCACCACTGCATTCCAACCTGGGCGACAGAGTGAGACCCTGTCTCTAAAAAAGTAAACGAATATGCCATAGTAATAAGTACTGTAAAGAACAATAAAACAAATGCTATTTTATTTTATTTTTAAATTTTTGTATTTTTTGTAGAGTTGAGGTTTTGCAGTGTTGCCCAGGCTGGTCTTGAACTCCTGAGCTCTTGAACTCCTGGAGTTCCTGACTTGAACTCCAGTCTAGTCAGGGAGGGCTGCTCTCAGGAGGTGGTATTTGAGCAGAGACCATAAGAAACTTGCCTGGTGTTTATTCCGTATCTCTTGCATTTAGCTTGATACTGATGGACATTGTGTGGGCCAGAGGCAGGGATGGTTGGCTATGACCCCAAACCAGATGGCAGGAATAACACCAAGCTCCAGGTGGCAGTGGCTGGGTCTGTGTCTGGACTTGTCACTCGGGCGCTGATCAGTCCCTTCGACGTCATCAAGATCCGTTTCCAGGTACTGTTCCCCTTTTTCCATGCAATGGACTGGAGGACAAGTTTAGTCTTTCTTGCAAAAGCAGTTCCTAAAACTTGGAATTCTATCCAGATGAAGGGCTTGCCTTTTCTGAAAGTTCCCCTTCACATTCCAGCCCACCCCGCTGTCCTGACCTTTTTTATTTTGATTCCCAGCTTCAGCATGAGCGCCTGTCTCGAAGAGACCCCAACGCAAAGTACCATGGCATCTTCCAGGCGTCTAGGCAGATTCTGCAGGAGGAGGGGCTGACAGCTTTCTGGAAAGGACACATCCCAGCTCAGATTCTCTCCATAGGCTATGGAGCTGTCCAAGTAGGTGGCAGGGGACCTGGTCAGGCCTCTGGGGTCACGTTGCTCAATGGAGGAGCAGAGGGAGGGTGAGGCAAGCAGGAATGCGGCGTAGGGCAGGACGGGAGAGGCAGGCCCCACGCTTCCCACCTGCCTCACCCAGGAGCCTTCCTGACCAGCTGTACTGTAGGCATTCCCCTCCCCTATGTCCCCGCATCTATCCTGTGTAACTTAGATGCTGCATCTTGGAGACTGATTTGATGTCATGCCTTCTGTGGGGCTTGGCGAAGGACAGCACTAATGCATTTCAATTTTTGAAATACCACCTTCACATATGTGGTTCATCTGAACTTCACCACGCCATCATGAGGAGGGCAGGGTAGGTGTCATGTGGATCTCAGGGAGGTGAAGTCAGCGGTCTGAGGCCACACAGCCTGCACATGGCAGGGCTAGGGTTAGAGCTCACGCTTCGTTCAGTGGAGCACCAGTATAGTCATAGTGCACAGCGTGTGATTTTATGCAGTAGACATGGTAAGAACCAGCCCTGTACAGTGCAAACCATGGGCCAGGCCCCTGTTGGAAGCACTTCACATACAGTCACAGCAGTCCTTAAGGTAGGGGCTGTTGTCCCTCCCATGTCACACATGAGAAGACTGAGGTGGACAGAGCTTACATAATTAACCCAACCAAAGTCACTAGCCAGAAAATGGCAGAGCCACGACCCCCACCTAGGCAGCTAGTGCCAGAGATGTCCCTGCCTACTCCTCCTGTGACATCACAGTGACCGCCCAAGTCAGGTGTTTACTGGCTGGGCATGTCCTGCGATCCTGTCTCTGCACTTGTCTGCAAACAGATATTGCAGCATGACAAATAAATACAGCAACAGGATAGTCTCAAGAAGCCAGGTCTGGGCCGGACTCGGTGACTCATACCTGTAATCCCAGCACCTGAGCCCGGGAGGTGAGGTAGAGGTTGCAGTGAACCACGATCATGCCACTGCACTTTAGCCTGGGCGACACAGCCAGACCCCGTCTCAAAAAAAAGAAAAGAAGCCAGGTCATCTTCAGTTGGCTGAAGGAAGATCTGAGCATAGCCCTGGTATAGTGGCTCACACCTGTAATCCCATCACTTTGGGAGGCTGAGGTGGGAGGATGGCTTGAGCTCAGGAGTTTGAGACCAGCCTGGGCAACATAGCGAGACCTCCTCTCTACTAAAATAAAAAAAAAAATTAGCCAGGTATGGTGGTACACACCTCTAGCCCCAGTTATTCCAGATGCAGGAGAATAATTTGAGCTAGAGAAGTCAAGGCTGCTGTGAACTATGATCGAGCTGCTGCACTTCAGCCTGGGCAACTGAACGTGACCTTGTCTCAAAAAGCAAAACAGGGCCAAGCTCAGTGGCTCATGTGTGTAATCCCAGCACTTTGGGAGCCCAAGGCAGGCAGATCGCTTGAACTCAGGAGTTTGAGACCAGCCTTGGCAACATAGTGGAACCCTGGTTCTACAAAAAATCCTAAAATTAGCTGGACATGGTGGCATGCACCTGTAGTCCCAGCTACTTGAGGGGCCGATGTGGGAGGATCACTGGAGTCCAGGAGGTGGAGGCTGCAGCAAGCCGTGTTTGTGCCACTGTACTCCAGCCTGGGTGACAGAGCGACACTCTCGTCTCTAAAAAACAAAAACAAAAAAAGAAAACAAAGATCTGAATGTAAGGGGGCCACCCTGTTGAACATGCTCCCGAAAGAATGTGCCCCAGAAAAGAATGATTCTCGAACAGTGCCGCCGCCAGCTGCACGGAAGGGAGCCCTGCAGGAATCAGAGCATGGCCGTCTTTCCCAGTCCTCAGAAAACTAAGTTAGCCAGTGACATTTTCTGATATACATTTTTCTCATGTATCTTTTATTTATTTATTTTTTCTTGAGACGGAGTCTCACTCTGTCTCCCAGGATGGAGTGCAGTGGCGCGATCTTGGCTCACTGGAACCTCCGCCTCCCAGGTTCAAGCGATTCTTCTGCCTCAGCCTCCCAAGTAGCTGGGGTTACAGGCACATGCCACCACACCTGGCTAATTTTTGTATTTTTAGTAGAGACGGGGTTCCACCATATTGGCCAGTCTGGTCTCCAACTCCTGACCTCATGATCTGACCGCCTCAGCCTCCCAAAATGCTGGGATTACAGACGTGAGCCACTACACCCAGTCTTTTCTTTGAGACCGAGTCTTGCTCTGTCGCCCTGGCTGGAGTGCAGTGGCATGATCTCGGCTCAGTGCAACCTCTGCCTCCCGGGTTCAAGTGATTCTCCTGCCTCAGTCCCCCGAGTACCTGGGACTACAGGCGCCCGCCACCATGCCCAGCTAATTTTTGTATTTCTATTAGAGACAGGGTTTCACTATGTTAACCAGGCTGGCCTCGAACTTCTGTCCTCGTGATCCGCCTGCCTCGGCCTCCCAAAGTGCTGGGATTACAGGCGTGAGCCACTGCCCCTGGCCCCCATATATCTTCTTAAACCTTTGAGTGTCTGACTCTACTCAAGTATCAAATGGCATCTGAGTTTTACATAGAATTTTATATTTATCATATGCTGTCACTGCTCAAGAAGAACATTTCAGGCCGGGCGTGGTGGCTCAAACCTGTAATCCCAGCACTTTGGGAGGCCGAGACGGGTGGATCACAAGGTCAGGAGATCGAGACCATCCTGGCTAACCCGGTGAAACCCCGTCTCTACTAAAAAATACAAAAAACTAGCCGGGCGCGGTGGCGAGCGCCTGTAGTCCCAGCTACTCGGGAAGCTGAGGCAGGAGAATGGCGTAAACCCGGGAGGCGGAGCTTGCAGTGAGCTGAGATCCGGCCACTGCACTCCAGCCTGGACGACAGAGCGAGACTCCGCCTCAAAAAAAAAAAAAAAAAAAGAACATTTCCTGACCTTTTCCTCCTCCCTCCACCTGGGCCCCAACCAGGTCACAGGTGATGTGTTTGGGGAGTATTTGGTCCTCGCCCTCATCCTTTGGGCTGTCAGTGACTTCTTCACTTACTCTTCCAGTTCTTGTCGTTTGAAATGCTGACGGAGCTGGTCCACAGAGGCAGTGTGTACAACGCCCGGGAATTCTCAGTGCACTTTGTGTGTGGTGGCCTGGCTGCCTGTACGGCCACCCTCACTGTGCACCCCGTGGATGTTCTGCGCACCCGCTTTGCAGCTCAGGGTGAGCCCAAGGTGAGTGACCAGGGGCCAGATGAGGTAGCCCAAATAAGGAAGGTGTTGTCACAAGGGTTGCATTCTTTATTTTTTATTTATTTGTTTTTGTTTTGTTTTGTGCTCACTGCAAGCTCCACCTCCCGAGTTCAAGCGATTCTCCTGCCTCAGCCTCCTGAGTAGCTGGGACTACAGGCACCCGCAACCACGCCTGGCTAATTTTTTTGTATTTTTAGTAGATACGGGGTTTCACTGTGTTAGCCAGGATGGTCTTGATCTCCTGACCTCGTGATCTGCCTGCCTTGGCCTCCCAGAGTGCTGGGATTACAGGCGTGAGCCACCGCACCTGGCCTAGAATTTATTTATTTATTTATTTACTTAGAGACGGAGTCTCGCTCTGTTGCCAGGCTGGAGTGAAGTGGTACGATCTCGGCTCACTGCAACCTCCAACTCCCTGGTTCAAGCGATTCTCCTGCCTCAGCCTCCCGAGTAGCTGGGATTACAGGCACATGCCACCATGCCCAGCTAATTTTTGTATTTTTAGTAGAGATGGGGTTTCACCATGTTGGCCAGGATGGTCTCAATCTCCTGACCTCATGATCCGCTCGCCTCGGCCTCCCAAAGTGCTGGGATTACAGGCATGAGCCACTGCTCCCAACTTATTTTTTTCTTTTATTTGATAAGCGTGTGTTTTTAAATATATATAATATACATTTATATATGTGTGTGTGTATGTATATACACATATATATAATTTTCATTTTCATTTTTATTTATTTTATTTATTTTTATTTTTTTTCTTGAGACGGAGTCTCGCTCTGTTGCCAGGCTGAGGTGCAGTGGTGCGATCTCGGCTCACTGCAGCCTCCACCTTCCAGGTTCAAGCAATTTTCCTGCTTCAGCCTCCTGAGTAGCTGGGATTACAGGCATCTGCCATCATGCCCGGCTAATTTTTGTATTTTTTAGTAGAGACGAGGTTTCACCATGTTGGCCAGGCTGGTCTCGAATTCCTGGCCTCAAGCGATCCACCCGCCTCAGCCTCCCAAAGTGCCAGGATTACAGGCGTGAGCCGCCGCACCCGGCCTATATATATATTTTTTGAGACAACATCTTGTTTTATTGCCCAGGCTGCAGTGTAGTGGCACGATCACTGCTCACTGCAGCCCCGACCTCCTGGGATCAAGTGATCTTTCTGCCTCAGCCTCCCCAGTAGCTGAGACTACACCTGGCTAAGTTTTGTATTTTTTTAAGAGATGGGGTTCCGTCATGTTGCCCAGGCTGGTCTCGAACTCTTTTTTTTTTTTTTGAGACGGAGTCTCGCTCTGTCGCCCAGGCTGGAGTGCAGTGGCTGGATCTCAGCTCACTGCAAGTTCTGCCTCCCGGGTTCACGCCATTCTCCTGCCTCAGCCTCCGAGTAGCTGGGACTACAGGCACCCGCCACCTCGCCCAGCTAATTTTTTGTATTTTTAGTAGAGACGGGGTTTCACCGTGTTAGCCAGGTTGGTCTCAATCTCCCGACCTCGTGATCCACCTGCCTCAGCCTCCCAAAGTGCTGGGATTACAGGCGTGAGCCACCGCGCCCGGCCTTTTTTTTTTTTTTTTTTTTGAGACGGAGTCTCGCTCTGTCGCCCAGGCTGGAGTGCAGTGGCGCGATCTCAGCTCACTGCAAGCTCCGCCTCCCGGGTTCACGCCATTCTCCTGCCTCAGCCTCCCAAGAAGCTGGGCTGACAGGTGCCCGCCACCATGCCCGGCTAATTTTTTGTATTTTTTAGTAGAGACGGGGTTTCACCGTATTCGCCAAGATGGTCTCGATCTCCTGACCTCCTGATCTGCCCACCTCGGTCTCCCAAAGTGCTAGGATTACAGGTGTGAGCCACCACGCCCGGTCTAGTCTCGAACTCTTGAGCTCAAGCCATCTGCCAGCCTCGGCCTCCCAAAATGCTGGGATTACAGGCATGAGCCACCGCACTCCACAGAGGTTGAGTTCTTGTCCTTGCAGAAAGCAAAGCTGGGAGAGATTTGGGTTTTCAGTTTGTCTGGCAGTTTGTAAAACCCATGACTGTGGGCAGCATGGTGCAGGGTGCTCTATGTCCCTCCCTCAAAGGAGCTCACAGCCTCCCTGAGAGACAGAACCTACCGGTATGAAACAGAACAAATAAATACCCAGCAGTGGGCTGGATCAAGGACTGCATCTGGGAAAGTGGGACTGGAGAACTTATTGCTGGATTATTATGAGAGCGTCTTTGTTTTTTTGTTTGTTTGTTTGGTTGGTTTTTTGAGACAGTCTCACTTTGTTGCGCAGGCTGGAGTGCAGTGGCGCAGCTCACCATAACCTCTGCCTCCCGGCTTCAAGCGATTCTCCTGTCTCAGCCTCCTGAGTAGGTGGGATTATAGGCACGTGCCACCATGTCTGGCTAATTTTTATATTTTTTTATAGAGACAGGGTTTCACTGTGTTGGCCAGGCTGGTCTTGAACTTTTGACCTCAGGTGATCCCCGGCCTCGGTCTCCCAAAATGCTAGGATTCCAGGCGTGAGCCGCCGCACCCGGCCAATTCCAAGTGTCTTTGGTTTCCACAAAGAATGGGGTGGTAGAAATAGGATAGACTCGAGGAAGAATTTACTGAGTGAAAACAAGGGATTAAATCCTGAAATAGACCTCCCCACTGTATTGTTTCCTAGACATATTTAAGAATAGCATCATATGTGTGTGTGTCTGTGTGTTCTCAACCAAGAAAGAATCATTTTATTGTTATTATTTGTATATATATTTTGAGACAGGGTCTTGATCTTTCACCCAGGCGGGAGTACAATGGCTGCAATAGCTTGCTGCAGCTTTGAACTCCTGGGCTCAAGCAATCTTCCTGCCTCAACCTCTCAAGTAGCTAAGACCACAGATGTGTGCCACTACACCTGACTAATTTTTTATGTTTTTATTTTTTGTAGGGACAGGGTCTCATTATGTTGCTCAGTTGTTCAGGCTCAGGCTGGTCTTGAACTCCTGGTTGTTTTTGTTTATTTGTTTCTGAGATGGAGTCTCGCTCTGTCACCCAGGCTGGAGTGCAATGGCACAATCTCAGCTCACTGCAACCGCCTCCCAGATTCAAGCAATTCTCATGCCTCAGGCTTCCAAGCAGCTGGGACTACAGGTCTGCCACCCTGCCCGGCTAATTTTTTTTTTTTTTTTTTTTTTTGAGACAAAGTTTTACTCTGTCACCCAGGCTGGAGTGCAGTGGCATGATCTTGACTCACTGCAACCTCTGCCCCCCGGTTTCACGTGATTCTCCTGCCTCAGCCTCCTGAGTAGCTGGGATTATAGGTGCCTGCCACCGCGCCCGGCTAATTTTTGTATTTTTAGCAGAGACGGGGTTTTGCCTTGTTGACCAGGCTGGTCTTGAACTCCTGACCTTGTGATCCACCCGCCTCTGTCTCCCAAAGTGCTGAGATTACAGGTGTGAGCCACCATGCCTGGCCATGCCTGGCTAATTTTTATATTTTTAGTAGAGACAGGTTTTTGCCATGTTGGCCAGGCTGGTCTGGAACTTCTGGCCTCAAGAGATCTGCCCGCCTAAACCTCCCAAAATGCTGGCATTACAGGCATGAGTCACCACGCCTGGTCTTTTTTTCTTTATTTTTAGTACAGAGTCTCACTCTGTCATCCAGGCTGAAGTATAGGGGTATAATTACAGCTCCTGGGGTCAAGCAATCCTCCCACCTCAGCCTCCCAAGTAGCTGGGACCATAGGTGCTCAGTGCCACACCTGGCTAATTTTTGTATTTTTTGTAGAGATGGGGTTTCACCATGTTGCACAGGCTGTTCTCGAACCCCTAGGCTCAAGCGATCCTCCTGCCTTGGCCTCCCAAAGTGCTGCAGTTATAGGGCTGAGCTGCCACAGGTGGCTGAGAAACAATAATTTTTCCACTGTCTCAACTCTGTTTAGGATACTGTTAGTGGAAAGGAAGGATACTTTGTTTAAGAGTTTGATCTGGGCAACATGGCTCTCTACAAGATACAAAAAAATTAGCCAGGCATGGTGGAATGCACCTGTAGTCCCAGCTGCTTGGGAGACTGAGTTGGGAGGATTGCTTGAGCCTGGGGAGTGAGCCATGATTGCACCATTGCACTCCAGCCCGGGCCACAAAGTGAGATATCCTGTCTCAAAAAAAAAAAAAATAGAATTTGATCTGGACCAGTGCAGAATAATTGTGGATTCAGTTCTGCCAGTTCTTTGTATTGGTTGGCGTGCAGGTCCTGGGTGGGGAGGCCCTTTTGTTTAGGAGACAGCCTCATGACTTTTTTTGGTTGAGAAGGGCAAAGTCCCCTGGGAACAATCCGAAGGAAAAGGATTGGGGCAGGATGGCGGCCGTGGAAGTTGAAATCCACTAAGGAGTATGTCACAACTCACCTGCCAAAAAAAAGAAAAAGAAAACAATTGTAGGCCAGGCGCAGTGGTTCACACCTGTAATCCCAGAACTTTGGGAGGGCGAGGCGGGTGGATCACTTGAGGTCAGGAGTTCGAGACCAGCCTTGCCAACATGGTGAAACCCCGTCTCTACTAAAAATACAAAAATTAGCTGAGCGTGGTAACACGCCTGTAATCCCAGCTACTCAGGAGGCTGAGGCAGGAGAATTGCTTGAACCCAGGAGGTGGAGGTGTGGCGAGCTGAGATCATACCACTGCACTCTAGCCTGGGCGACAGAGCAAAACTCCATGTAAAAGAAAAAAAGAAAACAATTGGGGCATAAGAGGTCAATTGCTCTGTATGATAACTCAGTAGAAAACTGGAAGTTTGGGATGACAGTCGTTGCAGGGAAATGGGATGAGGGACCCTAGGAACTGAAAGCAGAAATGGAGGGGAAGGTGTTTACACAGAGAGAGCACAGACCAACCTCCGCAGCGTGGTAGCCCCAGAGCTGAGGCAGAGATGGCTCCTGTCAGTCCAGCTTTCCTGTTCTGGGTCTACCATAATCCTCCTGTATTTCTTTCCAACCTTCAGTAAAAGTCTGTGAGGAGGAAGAAGTGAAGAAAATATTAAGAAAAGAGAATGAGCTAATAGCTATTATCTTAGCTATTTGGGAGGCTGAGGCAGGAGGATGGCTGGAGCCCATGAGTTCAAGGCTGCAGTGTGCCATGACTGTGCCTGTGAATGGCCATTGCACTATAGCCTGAATGATGTAGTGAGACCCCATCTCTTTATTATTTAAAAATTTAAAAAAAAAATTTTTTTTTGGCCAGGGCGCGGTGGCTCATGCCTGTAATCCCAGCACTTTGGGAGGCTGAGGCGGGCGGATCACAAGGTCAGGAGATGGAGACAATCCTGGCTAACACGGTGAAACCCCATCTCTACTAAAAATACAAAAAACTAGCTGGGCATGGTGGTGGGCACCTGTAGTCCCAGCTACTCGGGAGGCTGAGGCAGGAGAATGGCGTGAACCTGGGAAGTGGAGCTTGCAGTGAGCTGAGATCATGCCACTGGACTCCAGCCTAGGTGACAGAGCGAAACTCCGTCTCAAAAAAATAATAATAACAAATAAATAATTTTTTTTAGGCCAGGTACGGTGGCTCACATCTGTAATCTCAACACTTTGGGAGGCTGAGGCAGGCAGATCACCTAAGGTCAAGAATTTGAAACCAGCCTGGCCAACATGATGAAACCCCCGTCTCTACTAAAAATACAAAAATTAGTTGGGCGTGGTGTCAGGTGCCTATAATCACAGCTACTGGGGGAGGGGGGCTGAGGCATGACAATCGCTTGAACCTGGGAGGTGGGGGCTGCAATGAGGCAAGATTGTGCCACTACACTCCAGCCTAGGCAACACAGCAAGACTCCATCTCAAAAAAAAAGATAATAGCATATTACCTCTAGCTTAAACTATGGACATGTTGGATTTTAGATTCTAGAATGATCAGAGAATATCTGGTCATGAAAGTGAGGGGAAGAGACCTGGTTAAAACCTACAAGACCCTCCACCTGCTTTAGACTAGTCACAACCATATTGTAAACTGACCTTGCGTGATAAAAAATTTTACAACATATAAAGTGTATCAAGGTTACAAAGACAGTTCTTCATGAATTATAATTTTTAAAAATACCAGCTGCTCCCTGATTCCGATCCCCAGAGGTGACTACTTTTAATACTTACAGTTGTTTCTTTGATTATTTCCTTCCATAATTCTAAGTAACATGCTTGGCCAGGTGCAGTGGCTCATGCCTGTAATCCCAGCACTTTGGGAGGCCAAGGAGGAAGGATCATTTGAGGTCAGGAGTTCGAGACCAGTTTAAGCAACATAGCAAGACCTCCTCTCTACTTTATTTTTATTTATTTATTTTTGTTTTTGAGATAGAGTCTCCGCCTTTCACCCAGGTTGGAGTGCCATGGTACAATCTCAGCACACTGCAACCTCTGCCTCACAGGTTTAAGCAATTCTTGTGCCTCAGCCTCCCAAGAAGCTGGGATTACAGGCATGAGCCACCACACCTGGCTAATGTTTGTATTTTTAGCAGAGATGGGCTTTCACCATGTTGGCCAGGCTGGTCTCAAACTCCTGGCCTCAAGTGATCTGCCTGCCTCTGCCTCCCCCAAAGTGCTGGTATTATAGGCGTGAGCCACTGCGCCCGGCCGCACCATCCTGTTTTAACAGCTGCACTATGTTCTTGTGAGCTGGTGTCCCGTAATTCATGTAACCATCACCCACAGATGGACATCGCATCTTTAGCTCTTCCCCAGAACACTGCAGTGACTCTTGGACACATACCTTTGTGCACACCTGTGGATAGAACAGTGGTATACATGTGTAGAAGGGGAAGTTTCTGGAAAATGCCACTCTTTGAATCTCTGTCCAGCGTTTTCCTTGACTGTCTTCCTGGCAGGAGTTTCGCTCCTGGTAACTGGGTTTTTAGGCGAGGGGACAGAGCTATGATGGGCTGTTCCAGGGCTAAAATCACCTCACTGAGATCATTCAAAGTGCGTGTGTGTGTCCAGGTCTATAATACGCTGCGCCACGCCGTGGGGACCATGTATAGGAGCGAGGGCCCGCGGGTTTTCTACAAAGGGTTGGCCCCCACCTTGATCGCCATCTTCCCCTACGCCGGGCTGCAGTTCTCCTGCTACAGCTCCTTGAAGCACCTGTACAAGTGGGCCATGCCAGCCGAAGGAAAGAAAAATGGTGAGGCAGCCCTCACGCGAGAGGGAACCCTCCCACCCTAGCCGCCAGAATGCCCTCTTCCAAATCACGAGGGAGCTAAAGTTCTGTCCAAATCGAAGACTGTGGGTCTCTGTACCCGGCTCTGTAATGTGGCAAACAAAGCAACTGCAGCTGCTTGGAGAGAACTTGATTCCTCCCAGCTCATGCCACACCCATCACTGGCATTACTGACATTTACTTCCCGTGATTGGTCATGGTTTTCATTTTTGTCAGAAATCCAATTGCAAATTACTTGTTTTTTGGTTGAGGTTCTTCCATTGCTTTTTCCAGGCAGGGGGAGCGGGAGGTGTGGGCAGGGAGAGGCTGGAGAGAGGTGGGGCATCCTGGTCCCTCTCCAGCCCTAAACTGAGTCATGCTGCAGAGCCTGAGGCCCACGTTGCCTCCAGCTGAGGGACTACGGCCTCCAGCCCTTCCAGCCCGGATCACTCCGCCAGAAGTGGCTATGTCTGGCTTTTTGGAATGGGAGGACCAGTGGAGTCAGATAGAAGTGCGCTTGTGGGGTTTGGTTTGTGGTGGAGGATTAGCCCTGCTGCCTTTTAAGTTGTCGCCCATAGACTGCGTTTGTCTCATCCGTTCTCCCAATCCCACTTCTCTGGTTCAGAGAACCTCCAAAACCTGCTTTGTGGCAGTGGAGCTGGTGTCATCAGCAAGACCCTGACATATCCGCTGGACCTCTTCAAGAAGCGGCTACAGGTTGGAGGGTTCGAGCACGCCAGAGCTGCCTTTGGCCAGGTGAGCCATTCATTCCCGGGCAGACAGCTCTGACCCTTGCCATCACTGGGCACATGAGGGAACCAGTAGTCACCTGCTACCCATTGGGCAACATTACCCCTGACCATGGCCCCTTCACCTCCAGTCTATCCCTGGAGATCCCCAAGCATGTGGGAAAGCTGCATGCGAGCCCTGGGTCCTCAGCACTGTGGAAGGATCTGGGCCAAGGACATATAGTGTCTGCTCTTTTTTATTTTCTTTAAAATAGAGGCAGGGTCTCACTCTGTTTCCCCAGCTGGTGTTGAACACTCCTGACTCCCCCTCCCAGTGTGCTGGAATTACAGGTGTGAGCCACCGCACCTAGCCCAGTTTCTGCTCTTAAAACATGTCCTGGCCGGGCGCGGTGGCTCACGCCTGTAATCCCAGCACTTTGGGAGGCCAAAGCGGGCAGATCACGAGGTCAGGAGAGTGAGACCATCCTGGCTAACACGGTGAAAGCCCATCTCTACTAAAAAAACATAAAAACAAAAAAATTAAATGAGCATGGTGGCGGGCACCTGTAGTCCCAGCTACTCAGGATGCTGAGTCAGGAGAATGGTGTGAACCTAGGAGGCGGAGCTTGTAGTGAGCTGAGATCACGCCACTGCACTCCAGCCTGGGCAACAGAGCAAGACTCCATCTCAAAAAAAAAACATATCCAGAGGCTAGGTGTGGTCGTGGTGTCTCACACCTGTACTCCCAGCATTTTGGGAGGCCAAGGCTAGTGGATCACCTGACGTCAGGAGTTCGAGACCAGCCTGATCAACATGGTAAATCGCCGTTTCTACTAAAAATATAAAAATTAGCTGGGCATGGTGGTGGGCGCCTGTAGTCCCAGCTACTCGGGAGAGTGAAATAGGAGAATCGCTTGAACCTGGGAGGCAGATGTTACAGTGAGCCGCGATCACACCACTGCACTCCAGCCTGGGTGACAGAGACTACGTCTCAAAAAAAACAAAAAAAACAAAACATGTCCAGTACAGTGTGGACGTAGAATACATTCACATAGGGAAGGTCCCCAAATATTAAAGAACACAGAAAAGGGGTTTTGCTGTAGCTGTTCTGGAATGGGGTGAATTTGAGGAACTAAGTTATATATATGTATTTTTTTGTTTTTGCTTTTTGTTTTTGTTTTGAAATGGAGTTTTGCTCTTGTTGCCCAGCCTGGACTGCAATGGCGTGATCTTGGCTCACTGCAACCTCCGCCTCCTGGGTTCAAGCAATTCTCCTGCCTCAGCCTCCCAAGTAGCTGGGATTACAAGTGCTTGCCACCACACCCAGCTAATTTTTTGTATTTTTAGTGGAGACAGGGTTTCACCATGTTAGCCAGACTGGTCTCGAACTCCTGACCTCAGGTGATCCACCTGCCTCAGCCTCCCAAAGTGCTGGGATTACAGGCATGAGCCACTGTGCCCAGCCATATATTTTTTGAGACGGAGTCTCACTCTTTTGTCCAAGCTGGAGTGCAGTGGCGTGATCTCGGCTCACTGCAGCCTCCGCCTCCCTGGTTCAAGCGATTCTCCTGCCTTAGCCTCTGAGTAGCTGGGATTACAGGCGCCTGCCACCATGTCCTAATTTTTGTATTTTTAGTAGAGACAGGGTTTCACCATGTGAGATGGGGTTTCACCACATTGGCCAAGGTGGTCTCGAACTCCTGACCTCAGTTGATCCGTCTGCCTCAACCTCCCAAAGTGCTGGGATTACGGGCATGAGCCGCCGCACCCAGGCCAAAGTTGTTTTTTTTTTTTTTTTTGAGACAGAGTCTCGCTCTGTCGCCCAGGCTGGAGTGCAGTGGCCGGATCTCAGCTCACTGCAAGCTCCGCTTTCCGGGTTTACGCCATTCTCCTGCCTCAGCCTCCCGAGTAGCTGGGACTACAGGCGCCCGCCACCTCGCCCAGCTAGTTTTTTGTATTTTTTAGTAGAGACAGGGTTTCACCGTGTTAGCCAGGATGGTCTTGATCTCCTGACCTCGTGATCCACCCGTCTCAGCCTCCGAAAGTGCTGGGATTACAGGCTTGAGCCACCGCGCCCGGCCCGAAGTTGTATTTTATGCGCGCTAGGAGAGTTGGCCATTCAGAGAAGCCCCATGCTAGGTCATGTTGTAGTCTTAGTAGTCACTCCTCAGTTGCTCAGATTTTTACATACTCCCTTTCTTTTGGTCATCAATGGGTAGGGTTGGGGGTAGAGTAAGGATGGGCAGTTCCAGGGCTCTCCCCTGTGTATCCTGGAACCTGAGATGTGGAGGCATGAAAAAATATGCCTGACAATGTCAGAGGAGAGGGATGGCATGGAATGGGAGGCAAGGTAGGGAGAGAGCATTCCTTCCTTGGGGGAAGAGAAAGAGTTGGGTTTGTAGTTATAATGCATTTTCTTTGTAGGAAACTTTAGAGAATTTAGATAGACAAAAACAAAGACCAAGCCAGCTGCAGTCGATCACACCTGTGATCCCAACACTTTGGGAGGCCAAAATGGGAAGATCACTTGAGGCCAGGAGTCTGAAACCAGCCTGGTCAATATAGCAAGACCCCGTCTCTACAAAATAAAAATTTAAAAATTAGCCAGGCATGGTGGTGTGTGCCTGTAGTTCCAGCTACTGGACAGTCTGAGGCAGGAGAATTGCTTGAGCCCAGGAGTTCGAGGCTGCAGTGAGCTATAATCACACCACTGCACACCATCTTGGGCGACAGAGTGAGACTCTGTCTCAAAAAAAAAAAAAAAAAAGACCAAAATCCCTTGTAATTTCACTACCACAGATAACCACATAGAAACGTTCAATGTAGTTTTATTTCTTTTCATAAATACAGTGTACATTTTAACAAAAATGGGGATACACTGTATACAAGGTTTGTAACCTCCCTTTTCCACTTACCAACTTGTCCTAAAGAGAGAGTTTGTTTTCTTTTCTTTCTTTTTTTTTTTAATGGGACATCACTCTGTTGCCTAGGCTGGTCTCGAACTCCTGGGCTCAAGTGATCCTCCCATCTCAGCCTCCCAAGTAGCTGGAACTGCAGGCATGCACCACTGCACCCAGCATGAAGGGACAGTTTGAATTTGGACAGGGAGTGATGGTGGGAGCCCAGGATGGCAGAGGGAGGCCTTGCTGCTAACGAAGACTAGTGTAATCCAGTCTGGCCAGAGGTGGGAAGGGCATGTGGGAGGACAGTGGAGGTCAGATCAGGGAGGGAAATCAAGGCGAAATGGTGCAGTGCCTTGAATGGCAGATCTTGGGGTTTGAACTTGATTTCTCATGATGTTGTCACTATGAGTTACTGCAGCTTTTGGAGGGAAGCCAGGCCTGAGGAGGGCTGTGCCTGGGGACGAAAGTCTGGCAGCAGTGCATGAGGTCAGCTGGAGAGGGTGAGCTGGAGGCAGGGAGGCCTGGCTGAGAGCTACTGAGGGCCAGGTTCAGATCTGCTGCCCAAGGGGGATCAGGTGGGATGAGGTGAAGGGTCAGAGACACCTCTGGGAAGAGGTTCCGGAGCCATTGCTGGATCCTTTGGAGCCACAGGCAGCCGTTCTTCCTGGGCAGGAAGGAGCTCTGTCCAGCTGCTGATTTCTAGGCCTGTCATCTATTCAGTCTTAACCTAATTGCAGTACAAAGAATGAGATTAATTTATTTGCTATTTTGAGCTGGGCATGGTTGCCCACAACTGTAATCCCAGCACATTAGGAGGCTGAAGCAGGTGGATCACCTGAGGTCAGGAGTTCAAGACGAGCCTGGCCAACATGTCGAAACTGCATTTCTACTAAAAATACAAAAAATTAGCCGGGGGTGGTGGTGTGTGTCTGTAATCCCAGCTACTCAGGAGGCTGAGGCAGGAGAATCGCTTGAACCTGGGAGGTGGAGGCTGCAATGAGCCAAGATTGTGCCACTGCATTCCAACCTGGGCAACAGAGAGAAATTCTGCCTCAATGAAAAAATAAAATAAAAATATTTGCTCTTTTGCATTCATTCCTTTGTCCAGCAAGTACTTCTTAAGAGCTGTGATGTGCCAGGGGCTGTGTTGATGGGAGCAGAGTGGACATCCGTATTTTCATCCCTTTCCTCTCCCCAGGTGCGCAGATACAAGGGCCTCGTGGACTGTGCCAAGCAGGTGCTGCAAAAGGAAGGTGCCCTGGGCTTCTTCAAGGGCCTGTCCCCCAGCTTGCTGAAGGCTGCCCTCTCCACAGGCTTCATGTTCTTCTGGTATGAATTCTTCTGTAATGTCTTCCACTGCATGAACAGGACAGCCAGCCAGCGCTGAGCGCAGGAAGGACCCCAGGTCTTTCCTGGAGGCAGCCTCCTGAAGGAAGATTCAGTCTCCACTGAGAGGTGCTGTCTGGCCCTTCCCTGCGGGCCAGCTGCCCCCAGCAGGGTGGCAGTCTTGAACCCACCCAGCTGGGACACCACCAGAAGGTCCAGGGCTCTCCCCATGAGAGGATCAGAGGGAACGCAGGACGTGGTCTACAGTGAACCAACGACACAGCGAGAAGGAGCAGGAAGTTGCTGTTTCTCCTCTGACCCCAGCCCACACTCCAAAGGAAAGAGATACCGTCCTACACCTGTCAGCCCCGTCTGCCCGGAGAACAGAACGCTCCTGGTCTGGATGGGGCTGCTGCTTGAGTGCAGAGGGCTGCAGTAGGCCCTTTGCAGGAGTCAGGTCCCCACACTCGGCCTGTTTTTCCCAACCTATTTAACAGACATTAAAGCTAAACGCACATTCCTTATCTTACTCCATCTCCCCTGGCACATCTGCCTACTCACAAAGTATGACGGAAAGGACTCCTGCCTTCCTCAAATCCCATGTTCTCCATAGCTGCAGCCCTTGGCAGCTCTGCTTCTAGTGCTGGGGGAAACTCTAGGCTGAGCCATTCACTTCCTGGGCCCCATGCCCAGATTTTCGTGTCTGCAGACACACACCACCCAGGCCGTCCTCTCCCAGCACCGGGCTGGTCATGGCCGTGGGGCTCCATGGAAAGCAGTTCCCAGCGCCCGTGCAGGAAGTGGAGGGGCCATGCTGTGGGCAGGCATGGGTGAAGGTGCAGCCTCTCCCCAATCTACCTCACTCGCTCCTCTTTCACCCGGGGCTGGGTCGGCCTTGCTAGGTGAGGAGCTGTCGGCAGGACAGGTGGCATCAGCGCCCACTGCCTGCTCCTCAGTGCAGAGCATGCTGTGGGTGCATCCTCCCCTGTAGCCCCAGAAGGGCCGTGGCTCTGAAGCAGCCCGCTGATGGGGATGGCAGAAGGAAGGGGCGGGCAGGCAGCCTGGTGAGGGCACAGCTGGTGCCTGGGGTGTTACCAGAGCACAGGGACACCCACAGGCGGAGAGGCAGAGGAGAAACCAGTTCCAGGCTGAGGGGAGGTCTCCAGAACATGACCTGCACCCTAACCTCCACCTGCCCGGCCTGTAGGGTTGCTCCGACCTGGGAAGCCCTCCATTCTGCCTCCCTCTCCAGCCTTGGAAGGAGGCACCCACTGGGAGCCGGCGCTGGCCCTGGATGCAGCTGCCTGAATGTATTTTTTATGAAATTCCGTTAAAGCTTCTTCTCTTCATCTCTCCTGCCCATTGGTTTCTTTTGCTGCAGCTGAGCGTTCTCTTTATCCTCCGTTTTCGGTGACCACTTTGGCGGTTCTTTTAAAAGGAGGCGAAAACGCGGGCAGCGCCGGCAGGAGCGGCGGCAGTTCCCCCCATTCTAGGTGCCCTCCTGTCACCCAGGGCAGACGCCGGGCGGTGGACCGGTCCGCGCCACTTCAGGGGCACTCGCAACAACCGACGGCCGCGAGTTGCCCACGGGGCCCCTTTCTCAGGGCTGCCCCTCTGACCTGAAACTCGCTTCGACCATGTCCTCCTTGGAGCGGGAGAGGGTTGTGGCTGGCCCCGGTCCTGCAGCCCCTGCCTCCTCTACCTGGGTTGGGGGAAGGGGGAAAGTGGTGCGACCAGGGCAGATGCTATTCCTCCTCCCACCGGGTCCCCACCACGCCCTCTGCAGGCTCCTCCCACGCCGGGCAGCCCAGCGGCGTCTCCCGGCCCCTGAGCTCCGGGGAGGGCCGGGTGCGGGGCCACGCGCAAGATCGAGGATCCGGCAGGTCCGGCGTGGGCCCGGACAGGGCCGAGGCGCACCGGGTGAAGAGGTGACGAGCCGAGCGAGTTCCGCCTGCGGCTGAGTGGCAGCGTAGCAGGATCCCACGCGGGCGAGGTGGCTTCCGGGGCGGCCTGGAGGCCAGGGCAGTGCCCCGGGGGCCCGGCAGGTGGCGCCGGCGAGCCGACCCTTCCCCGGCGCTGCGCGAGGAGATGAGCTCACGGCGGCTCCCGCAGCGCCGGACGCTGGTTGCGCGCTCCCAGCGGCCGAGCGGCCCCGGGCACGCGCGCGCGCCGCCGGCCCGACAGGTGGGTCCCGGCGCCCACGCCGCCTCTCCCGCCCGCGGGATCCTGGGCCGTGGGCTACGCAGTCCGCCCTGTGCTGCTGGAAGGGGCGTTCTGGGCACGGGGGGAGCGGTCGAGGGCTGGAGACCCTAAAGGCGCCTCCTATGGCCAGAGGGGAGCCTCCGGCGGGAGCTACCTCTCGGGGGCGCATCATCCTGCCCCCCACCGTAAGAGGAAAGCTCCATAATGGAGCTTAGGAATTAGGAGTCTCGAGTGAGTAAAACCGGGTTACAGCCACTCGGGAGCCGGTCCCACCAGTCTGTCCCGGGGAGAAGCTGGCCCGGGTCTAGGGGGCGGACAGGGCGCGGGCGTTCCTACCTACGCAGGCCGGCCCCATCCGGGGGATGCAGCGGCGGGTGTTTAGACCGAAGGACTAGGCAAAAGCCAGAAAGGGAGGGTTGGGGAGAGGGCCTTGGAGCCCTGCTGGGGACAGAGTCGCACCGCTTGGAGTTCCCAGCCTGGCCTTCACCCGGCATCTTAAAGCGTCAGGCCGGTTTATTTAAGCAACCGTAACGTCCGCCCGCACACACCCTGCCCCCGTCCACTCCTGCCTCCCGCTGGGACTGGAGGGTGGGCGCTTTCCTGCTTCAGCTTCTCGCTCTTGTGTAATCCCACAAGCAAGGGGTTTCTAAACTGAGCAGCAGGTGCCTGGCTGATGCCCAGTGCCCGCCAGAAGCCAAGCCTGGTGGGCCGTCAGCCAACCACCGCACGCCACGGACCGCCCTGGAGCCCCCGTCCGAGCGCCGTCAGCCCCGCCCAGGGTCTGCAGGACGGAACCCGCCCTGCGCTCCACACCTGAGGCCGCTCCCTTCGCCTCTTCTCCTCCCCAGGTGCTGTCCTTAGTCCCAGCCCAGTCAAGAGCTACTGGGGCTGGCTAGTCATGGGGGAGCCCAGTAGAGAGGAGTATAAAATCCAGTCCTTTGATGCAGAGACCCAGCAGCTGCTGAAGACAGCACTCAAAGGTGAGCACGGGACCCCTTCCTGAGCTGGGGTCAGGAGCCACAGAGAAGGGCCCCTGTAGGCAGCACCAGAGGCTGAGCCTGGTGAATGCCTCCACCCCTCCCCTCATTCTCTGACGATAGGAATCGGCGATAGGAATCGGAAACGTAATTCTTGAACTGGAAGACAAGCTACATTGAGGCCATTATTTTGGAGTATGAATCAGTCACCTCTCAGACTGTAAAGACTTTTTAAAAAGTTTAACCATAGGGCTAGGCCCCGTGGCTCATGCCTGTAGTTCCAGCACTTTGGAAAGCCAAGGTGGGCAGATTGCTTGAGTCCAGAAGTGCAAGACCAGTCCGGGAAACATGGTGTAAACCCCATCTCTACAAAATAAAAAAAAAATTGAAAAATTAGCTGGGCATGGTGGCACGCACCTGTGGTCCCAGCTACTTAAGATGCTGAGGTGGGAGGACTGATTGAGCCTGGGGGGTGAGGGTGCCATGAGCCATGATCCTGCCACTACATTCCAGCCTGGCTAACAGAGCGAGACCCTGTCTCAACAACAACAACAAAAAGGTTTAATCATAAAAAAAAGAACACAACTCCTGCCCTTGAAGCGCTTACATTTGAATTGCTCATTTCTGTGCTGCCATAGCCCCGTCTCTTGAATGCATAGCTGCCTGCTTTGAGACAGATGGAGAATATTCCGTTTGCCAGAGGAGCTATAGTAATTGCCCTCGCCTGATGCCTTCCTGCTGTAACACGCAGGACAGAAGTTTGTCTTCAACTAATAATTAGCAGCACCCATCATGTGCCAAGCCGAGCCTGCTGGGAGGCCCCGTGTCTTATAAGAACACTATTTCTGGCCAGGTGCGGTGGCTCAAGCCTGTAATCCCAGCACTCTGGGAGGCTGAGACGGGCGGATCACGAGGTCAGGAGATCGAGACTATCCTGGCTAACACGGTAAAACCCCGTCTCTACTAAAAAAATACAAAAAAAGCTAGCCGGGCGAGGTGGTGGGCGCCTGTAGTCCCAGCTACTCGGGAGGCTGAGGCAGGAGAATGGTGTAAACCCAGGAGGCGGAACTTGCAGTGAGCCGAGATCCGGCCACTGCGCTCCAGCCTGGGCAATAGAGTGAGACTCCGTCTCAAAAAAAAAAAAAAAAAAAAAACTTGTGAAACTGCTGTTGGAGGCATGTCCTGGTTAGTATTCCTTCCTCAACCTAGTGCCAGGAAAAGATGTGTTTCCTGAGAAACTACATTCTTACTTTGATTGGTTCCTACCACCCACATAACCCCTCCCCATTTTCTCTGACTGGGCAACAGTCAGCAGACAGACAGCTAAAGCTGTTTGTTTGTATGGTTACTGTCCTCTGTATGGTTTCTTTTCTCTTTTTTTTTTTTTTTTTGAGACAGTTTCTCTCTTGTTGCCCAGGCTGGAGTGCAATGGCACAATCTCGGCTCACTGCAACCTCTGCCTCCTAGGTTCAAGCAATTTTCCTGCCTCAGCCTCCCAAGTAGCTGGGGTTACAGGTGCCCGCCACCATGCCCAGCTAATTTTTTTGTATTTTTGTAGAGACAGGGTTTCACCATGTTGGCCAGGCTGGTCTTGACCTCCTGACCTCAGGTGATCCACCCGCCTCGGCCTCCCAAACTGCTGGGATTACAGGTGTGAGCCACCACACCGGGCCCTTTGTATTATTTCTTTTTTCTTTCTTTCTTTTTTTTTTGAGACGGAGTCTTGCTTTGTCGCCCAGGCTGGAGTGCAATGGCATGATCTCGGCTCACTACAATCTCTGCCTCCCGAGTTCAAGGGATTCTCTTGCCCCAGCCTCCCAAATAGCTGGGATGACATGAGATGATGCACGAGCCGCCACACGTGGCTAATTTTTGTATTTTTAGTAGAGATGGGGTTTCACTATGTTAGCCAGGCTGGTCTCGTAAACTCCTGACCCCAGGTGATCCACCCAGCTTGGTCTCCCAAAGTGTTGGGATTACAGGCGTGAGCCATTGAGCTCGGCCATGATTTCTTTTTTTTTTTTGAGACGGAGTCTCGCTCTGTTGCCCAGGCTGGAGTGCAGTGGCCGGATCTCAGCTCACTGCAAGCTCCGCCTCCCGGGTTCACGCCATTCTCCTGCCTCAGCCTCCCAAGTAGCTGGGACTACAGGCGCCCACCACCTCGCCTGGCTAGTTTTTTGTATTTTTTAGTAGAGACGGGGTTTCACCATGTTAGCCAGGATGGTCTCGATCTCCTGACCTCGTGATCCGCCCGTCTCGGCCTCCCAAAGTGCTGGGATTACAGGCGTGAGCCACCGTGCCCGGCCTTTTTTTTTTTTTTAATTATACCTTAAGTTCTAGGGTACATGTGCATAACGTGCAGGTTTGTTACATATGTATACTTGTGCCATGTTGGTGTGCCACACCCATCAACTCGTCAGCACCCATCAACTCGTCATTTACATCAGGTATAACTCCCAATGCAATCCCTTCCCCCTCGGCCATGATTTCTTGTAAGTACCATGCGCTGATTGCACCACTGGAGTCACTGTCCTCTGTATGATTTTTGATCTCTTTCACTTCAAGCATATGAGAGTGCTCTACTCTAAATATCTCAAGTTCTTAGAAGCAGGTGGAGGCAAATGTGATAAAGCAGCAGCTCTAGACTCCCCTCATATCTCTACCCCTAGATCCGGGTGCTGTGGACTTGGAGAAAGTGGCCAATGTCATTGTGGACCATTCTCTGCAGGACTGTGTGTTCAGCAAGGAAGCAGGACGCATGTGCTACGCCATCATTCAGGTTGGGGGTCGGGAGATTAAAGGAAGCTGCTTTGAGGAAGGTGCTTCAGGAGTGGGCAGAAGGCCTGGCCTGCAGGACAGAGATGCACAGGGTCTAGCTCAAAGACATAAAGAGGCATAGGATGGGTGGGGTTGCAGGGGCACCGCCCCCCACCCTTCACCTTCCTCTCCCTGGCTCACAGGCAGAGAGTAAACAAGCAGGCCAGAGTGTCTTCCGGCGTGGACTCCTCAACCGGCTGCAGCAGGAGTACCAGGCTCGGGAGCAGCTGCGAGCACGCTCCCTGCAGGGCTGGGTCTGCTATGTCACCTTTATCTGCAACATCTTTGACTACCTGAGGGTGAGGCCCCGGCAGCCACCCTGGGAGGCGACATGGCCTGTCACCCGAGGCCCAGGTTGGACTGTTCCCCTTGGCCACTAAGCTTGGTGCTCTGACCCCTCCTCTCCCTCACAGGTGAACAACATGCCCATGATGGCCCTGGTGAACCCTGTCTATGACTGCCTCTTCCGGCTGGCCCAACCGGACAGTTTGAGCAAGGAGGAGGAGGTGGGTGGCCCCAGCCCTGGTACAAGCACAGAAGGCTGCGGGATGGACAGTCTGGCTCAGCCGAGTGTCAGCTCACTGCTCACGGAGGCCTTTGAGGACCGTGTCACTTCTGGGGCAGGAGTGTGGGGGTGTCTAAGGCCTGTCAGAATTACAGGACAAGCTACCAGGTCTGGAATTTATCCAATACAGACAGCAGCCAAAACCTACTGGCTCAGCAGCTTCCTTCTCAGTCAGAAAGCCAACCTCTGATGGCAGCTGTGCGAGCCATGGCTAGCTGTGGGTACAGATGGCCCCAAAGCCAAACCAGGGTCAGGCAGTGTGAGGGAGGCAGGAGAGCGGGATGAAGGAGTGGTTTGGAGACAGGCTTCAGTGGAGGCTGGCCAGAAGAGGGACCTCAGGAAGTCCCGGCACTCATTTCTTTCTGTGTAAGATGTGGAAGTCTGATAGGAGCCACTGAAAATGCTTTGAGTAAGAGAATGATACCATCAGCACAGCACAGCTGGCTCCTGCAAAACTCTACTAACACTGCAGAGCTGTAAAACCAGTCAAATTCAGATCATTAGTGACAGCTCTGCTTCAATGGTGAAGACGTACCCACTGGATGGTGAGGAGGGAGCAAGGGAATGAGTGTAAAGGCAAGGCACAGCACCTGGCACTTGACAAATGCTGTGTGACAGGCTGACCCTGCCCCAGTTCACTCGTGTTACCCCAACCCCCTGCTGTCCCCTGCAGGTGGACTGTTTGGTGCTGCAGCTGCACCGGGTCGGGGAGCAGCTGGAGAAAATGAATGGGCAGCGCATGGATGAGCTCTTTGTGCTGATCCGGGATGGCTTCCTGCTCCCAACTGGCCTCAGCTCCCTGGCCCAGCTGCTGCTGCTGGAGATCATTGAGTTCCGGGCGGCCGGCTGGAAGACGACGCCAGCTGCTCACAAGTATTACTACAGCGAAGTCTCCGACTAGGCCTCCAGATCAGGTCTTCCTCACCAGCACTGGCCTTTCTTCTACACACCTCTGAAACTGGCAGTGGAGTCTCTGCCTCACCCAAAGACTCTTCCCTTCTAGACTTTCCCATCTCCTGGTGAGATGTTTCCCACTTATGCCATGGTCCTGCCCTGAGCCCCTTTCCCCACCACCTTCCCACCAGGGCCAGGCAGAGAAGAGCAACTCCTAAGAGCCACTGCACTGTGTAACGATTAGTGCAACTACTACCTTGGTGCCTCAGTTTACCCATCTGTAAAATGGGTAAGCATAGCCATTGGGATGCTTTGGGATGTCAATGGGCGGAGGCAGAGCACAAGTCATACTAGAAACTGCTTTTTATACATTTTGTACAAGGACAACTCTGGAAGCAAGCCTATTTCCTCCAGCCAGTTTCAATGAATGCTGCACCACATACTACACCAGTTCAGCGTGAGAATTTTCTAATAAATCTTTTCTAATACTAAAACTGCTTCCTTTTATATCCAAAGGTCCACCCCAAGCTAAGGGAAGAGAAGACGGCTCTGAGTTTCCTGGAGGAAATTCCCAAGTCAATGTGCTCCCTCTTTATAAGGAAATGGGGGCAGAGAGAGCAAGTTCCAGCCTCAAAGAAAGGAGGATTCTCGGATAGTGAACATGCTGCTCCCTCTTTCTCATGAGGCCTGCCCATCCTTACAAAGGAGCCACATCCCTAACCCACAGGGAGCTTTCAGCCTGGCAGTGGCTCACACTGTTTGCTGCGGCAGAGGGCCCTGGGCTCCTCCTGGAGACTCTACCACCAGCGGTAGTGGGCCAGGGCACGGTTGGCCTCTGCCATCTTGTGCATGTCATGCTTCCTCTTGATCACAGGACCCCGGTTATGGAAAGCCTCCAGCAGCTCGTGTGATAGCTTCTCCGGCATCAGTGTCCGCCGGTGCTTGTTCTCCCGGCACTCAGTGATCATCCACTTCATGGCTAGGAAGCGGCGGCGCTGGTCGGGTAGGGGTACAGGGACCTGGGGAGACAGGACATAGGCAAGTTGGTCCAAGAGTCTGCCAGGGTTTGGGGCCTCCTGCCTCCCTGAATTCTAAGGAGTAGCCACACGTTCCCTCTGGACCAGCCCTGGTCAGGCCTGGTGAGAAGGGCCTGTCTTTTCTTCTTTGAGCTTCCCTCACCTTCAGGTGACCCCAGTGCAGCAGACATAAGAGGCGTTCATTCAGCAAACACTCATTAAGCACTGGTCTCTCCAGGCACAGTGGCTCACACCTGTAATCCCAGCACTTCGGGAGGCCGAGGCAGGAGGATTGCTTGAGCCCAGGAGTTCAAGACCAGGCTGGTCAATATAACAAGACCTTGTCTCCATATATCGAAAAGAAAAATAAGGCCAGGCGTGGTGGTGCACGCCTGTAATTCCAGCACTTTGGGAGGCCGAGGCAGGCAGATTACCTGAGGTCCGAAGTTCGAGACCAGTCTGGCCAACGTGGTGAAACCTCGTCTCTACTAAAAATGCAAAAGTTAGCTGGGCGTGGTGGCAGGCGCCTGTAATCCTAGCTACTTGGGAGGCTGAGGTAGAATTGCTTGAACCCAGGAGACAGAGGTTGCAGTGAGCCAAGATTGCACCACTGCACTCCAGCCTGGGCAACAGAGCAAGACTTCGTCTCAAAGGAAAAAAAAAAGAAAAGCACTGGCCATTTTCCCTCCTAAATGGTAGTCCTACCAAGTTGTTATAAGAACCAAACAGGAAAAGCCCCATTAGCTGGGGTGACTTATCTGCCTCAGACCATAGGTACCTAAAAACAAGACCCCTTCAGTCTTCAGACACAGCAAAACCCTCTACTAAAATACAAAAATATTCTACTAAAAGTACAAAAAAATTAGCTTGGCCTGGTGGCGGCCACCTGTAATCCCAGCTACTCGGGCTGGGTGGTGGGGGGTGGGGTGCAGGGGCTGAGACAGGAGAATCTCTTGAACCTGGCAGGCGGAGGCTGCAGTGAGCCAAGAGCCGAGATTACGCCACTGCACTCCAGTCTGGGCAAGAGTGAAACTCCATCTCAAAAAAAAAAAAAAAAAGTTAAAAACAAAAAAACAAGACCCCCTGTCCAAAAATAATTTGCTAGGCCTTCACTATGTGTCAGTACCATGCCAGACACGAGAGTGCAGACAATAATGAAGAAGTCCCTACCCCATGGAGTTGACACTGAAAAAGGAGAACACCAGAAAACTCAGGACAATACAATGTAATTAAATGCTATGAAAGAGGTACCTAGTAATGCTCAGCAAACACGGATGAAGCATCAGTTATGGGTCAAGCACTATGGCAAACACTGGCATACGAAGATAGGATATGAATAGTCCCTCACCATGAGAATTTTACAGGTTAGGACACACAGGATGCTTGACAGAAGAAAGTAAAGGGAGGTGGGCTCCCAGATGTTATTTAGGTACTTTTTGCTCTCTTCCATCTTCTGCCTATAATTTTTCTGCTATAGGACTCAGACGAGTGGACCATGACGGTCTCAATCTTTTCTTTTTTTTTTGAGACGGAGTATTGCTCTGTCGCCAGGCTGCAGTGCAATGGCGTGATCTCGGGTCACCGCAACCTCCACCTCCTGGGTTCAAGCGATTCTCTAGCTTCAGCCTCTCAAGTAGCTGGGATTACAGACATGCGCCACCACGCCTGGCTAATTTTGTATTTTTAGTAGAAACAGTGTTTCTCCATGTTGGTCTCCAACTCCCAACCTCAGGTAATCCACCGGCCTTGACCTCCCAAAGTGCTGGGATTATAGGTATGAGTCACCATGCCCAGCTGTTTTTTTTTTTTTTTCCTGAGACAAGCTTTAGGGCGCAATCACAACTCACTGCAGCCTTAACCTCCTGGACTCAAGTGATCCTCCTACCTCAGCCTCCTGAGTAGTTGGGAGCACAGGTGCACACCACCACAGCCGGCTAATTTTTTTTTTTTTTTTGTAGAGATGGGGTCTCCCTATGTTGCCCTGCTGGTCTCTAACTCCTGAGCTCAAGCTATCCTGCATTAGGCTCCCAAAGTGCTGAGATTACAGGTGCAATCCCACTGCACCAGCTAGAAAGCTATCAATCTTGACCCAACTCCCAAGTACCACCTATCTTGTTTCACATGTGAGGGATCCTGCTTTCTTGCCCTGGCCATTCATTCACCTGGTAGAAACGGCCTCCCTTGAGGATGGGTACCAGCCCAATCACAGGCTCACAGTTTTTCAGTGCTTGGTGGAAGATGGTGTAGGGGTTGCGTTCGATGGTTGCCTGTTCCTCTGCAGAAGCGGAATGGTACTTCTCAAATTGCTTCCTTTTCACAGCTTCCAGAGTCTGCAAAAGAATGCAGTGGAAGAGGCTGCCCCAGGCTCCCTAAAGGGTTTACCCAGCCAAGCTAGTACCTTGGCCTTTACTCCAATCCTCCGGTTCTGCTATGGCAATGCAGCTCCTCTCACAGCACATCCAAAACAAAGTTTTAAGTGCCTCCCCCTTTGCTAGACTAGGACAAAAAGAGTGGACTGAGATTTGTGGCGTGGAGGGGGGGTGAGTGAGGTGGGGAATGGCAGTTGTTTTATTTTCCCTTTTTTTGTAATTGTGTGTTTATTTCCGAAACACCAAGGAATGGCAGTTGTTGACTCCTACAGGGCTTCATTAAAGCCCGTACACATGCAGGGAAATTAATCTTAATAATAGGTATATGAATCCATTTCCTCTTAAGCTACACTGAAAGTACCAAGTATAAGGCTACGGGGTGGGGAGCAAAAGAAAGATGACTGAGGAGGGAGGTGCTGTTTACCTGAGTCACGAGGGATCTGGCCAGTACTTTGTTTCCTCCTTTCATCATCATGTTGGTGAATTTACTTCAAAGAGAAAAGCAACATGTTTAGCTCTCCAAGGCTGTATCACGGAATCCTCACAAGAGACCCTCCCTGGGATAGTCCCAGTCCATGTAACAGATGTTTGTTTCCATCTAACCTGATGACTGGGTCTTCAAACACAGAACTTGTTTTCCCTGCTGGAGCAGCTTTGATGAGCTGAGTCTTCTTGAGCTCCCGATCATACTTCTCCTCCTCAGTTAGCTCCTCCACAGGCTTACGATAATATTCCTTGTCAATCAAGGGATCCCTGAATTCAGGACTATAGCGGCTCCACCTCACCTGAGTTAACCTAGGAAGGGGAAGAGGAGGAGACAGGCAAAAGCTGACTCCACAAGCGAGTAGGTTTGACTTAACAATAGGCATGGCTGCCAACGTGCCGAATACGGAGAGCGGCGCGGAGACTGCGAGCTAAAACTGAGCCACAACAATTCAGGCCCTTGTCCCAAGAAGTAGGACATCCCTCAAGCAGGCGGGTCAAGTCTCCTCCTGGTCAAGTGCTAACGGTAAGGATGGTCTTGGCGCCTACACATCCTTCCCAATTCACAGGCGATCCCAGCTCTGAGCTCTTTAGCTGAACCGCACTTTCAGCTCCGCGTTAGACCCTAGATCAGCCAGACCCCTTAGGCGAGAGGTCGTCACTAAACCTTCAGATTGGCCCAGGGTCACGCAGCTAACTTATAAGCTTGAATCCAGATACTCCGGCCCCCAGGACAATGCTCTCTCCAGGGCCCCACGCGGCCTGCCTGTGACCCCCTTCCTTCCTCCCAGGTCCCTTCGTGTAGAACCAAGCGGCGCCCCCCGCTGCCCACCGCCCTCTCACCCTGGAAGCTGCAAGACAGCGCGCCGCACGCCCAACGCCAGGCCCGACCATCCTCGGGCAACCTTCACTGCGAGGGCAGCCATCTTGGCTGGTCACGAGGACCCCACAAGGACTGCCCTCGGCGCGCCTGAGCGAATGACGCGAAACGGGTGACGAAGACTCCTCAGGGTCCTAAATCTGCGTTTCTCTCCACTGATCTGGACGTTAGAGTTTCTCACTCTGGGGTCCAAAGGGAAGAGCCAAAAGGAAACACTTGCCCTCCCAATATCTGTCGCAGTCTGGCGCGGCCCTCGGTGACGGCACTCACTCCTCTCAGGCCCCCATGCAGGCCCCGCCCCGCCTCAGCTCGTGCAGACTCTCGCGAGTTTTGAGGCCGCGGGGCCGGCCCGGGCGGCTGCAATATGGCGGAGGCGGAAGGGGAGAGCTTGGAGTCCTGGCTGAGTGAGTAGCCGCGGCCGGTTCTGGCTGCCCTCGAGCCGCTGGGCTGCCCCTCTCTTTACCCCCACGTCCCCTCCTCGGGCTCCACGGCTTCACCTCTTAGCAGTTCACGCTCGGGCTCGCCCTCGCCGCGAACATCATGCTATCACGCCCCTTCCCTATCAGGGCGCCGGGGCCCCTGCCCGGCCCCCGCTTCCCTAGCTGCGGCTCGTCCTCTTGCTCTGGCGCGCGGCGGCGTGAACTCGGGGTCCCGTTGGGCACCGCAGGCTCGGGGGAAGGCGACAGCCACGATCTTAGGGCTGACATGCATCGGCGCTTTGGGGAGATTGTGGTGGGGTCGCCGCCCGGCGGTGACTCCAGGAACCTAGCGCCCCAATCCCTGACTAAGGGAAAAGCTTCGGATTGGGGCTGAATCTCTGGTAGTGGTGGGTGCTGCCGACTGCGTTCAGTCGCCTGGCAGCTTCAGAATTGCGACCATGTGTTGAAGAAGTGACGGCTTCGCTCAGGCAGATTGCTTGAAGTGAGAATAATATTTCAAAGAGAGCGACGATAGAGAGCAGAGAGCTCTACCTTTTTCCTGCAGTGACCACAGAAGCATGGTGAAATCGGTATCAAGGACTCCCCCACCCCGCACACGTACATATACCCCTTTGAACATCCTAACGAGTCAGTGTTGATAGCCTATTCTGAGTAAGGCCGAGGAGCACAGTCTGAAGCTGTAGTTATAGAGGCATATTGCTGTCATTGCACTGTGAATTACAGTGCTACGAAGGAAATGTGTGTTAATCTGGTTAGCAGGTAGTACTCGGCCTGAGGGTTAATAAGTGAACTTTTCTATAGGCTAGACCTGGAAGCCTCCTTGAAGTGGAGAGAAAAATTGGATTGGTAATGGGATAGGCGAGATACCTAGTACTGCCTCGTTCTGAGGTCTCTTATTTAGTACTGCTTCCAGGATCTTGGAGGTGATAGCTATTTCCTTAAATTGTCTGATTTTTCCTAGTAAGAAACCCCCTTCAGGAGGTTGAGCTTCAGTTTAAAGGGGAGCATATCCCAAAAGAGAAAAAAAGTAAGATTACGTTTGCCAAATCTACAGTTGCAGGCAGGTCATAAGGCTTCTTTATATATGGAACTGTTCTCCAAGGAGCTCAAAGTACTTTACAGATATTCATTAAATTCGATTATCAAGTATCCTAGCAAAGCAGGTACTACTGCCATCATTTCACAAAAAGAGGACATCCTGACTCCTATCAAACCACTTGCCTAGAAATGCCTAACTTGCTATAACCACAGTGGAATTAGTTTGCTTTGAAGATATTAATATGGGTATTGAATAGTTTAAATGACCTAAGCTGAGTTTAATAGGCTACATTTAGAGTTACATTTTGTTTTTGTTACTTGGTTTTGAGACAGAGTCTCGCGCTGTTGTCTAGGCTGGAGTGCAGGGGCGCGATCATAGCTCACTGTAGCCTTGAACCCCTGTGCTCAAATAAGTCTCCTGCCTCAACCTCCCAAGTAGCTGGGACTATAGGCACACGCCACCATGCTTGGCTAATTCTTTTGATTTTTAGTAGAGATGAGGTCTTGGTATGTTGCCTATGCTGGTCTCAAACTCCTGAGTTCAAGTGATCGTCCCACCTTTCCCTTCCAAAGTTCTGGGATCACACACGTGAGCCACGTGAGCCACTGCACCCAGCCTAGAGTCACATTATGAAATGAGAGGGACACTTGGTTGTGGGGGAGTCACATGCTATCTGTAGAGACACAAGCTTCACAGTTGTTAGGACTTAATGATGTTAACTGTACCAGTTGAGCAAACCAGCAGTTGGGGTTCAGCATCATCTCACTCAGGGTCCTTGTCACCCCACGTTTGCCTGAATGGTTGCAGAAGCCTCTGCTTGGCCCAGAGACTCAGGTCTCTCCCGTCCTCACCTCTCCTCAGTCCATTCTGCTCCCAGAAGCGTGCTTGTGTTGAATCAAGTCATTCCACTGTTGCCTGTAATCTGGCCTTGGTTGTTCCAGGCCTTTTTTTCTGTGGCTTCCACGTTTTTCTCCTCTGCTCAGTCTGATGTTCTTAGCTTACCAATACACATTGCTCTCCTTACGTGGAAGCCCTGCTCCCCTTTCCTCAACTAAATGCTTGAAAAACCACCTCAGATTCTCTTTTCTCACAAACCATCTCTTGATGACTTCAGTCTTCTCTCAAGTCCCACCGCGATCAGTCAAACAGTGTTTAATGAGTACCTGCTATGTGGGGTGTTATAGGAGTTGGGAAGTTTAAGAACATTTTGCGGCCGGGCGCAGTGGCTCATGCCTGTAATCCTAGCACTTTGGGAGGCTGAGGCGGGTGGATCACGAGGTCGGGAGATCGAGACCATCCTGGCTAACACGGTGAAACCCCGTCTCTATTAAATGTACAAAAAATTAGCCGGATGTGGTGGTGGGCGCCTGTAGTCCCAGCTACTGGGGAGGCTGAGGCAGAATAATGGCATGAACCCGGGAGGTGGAACTTGCAGTGAGCCAAGATTACGCCACTGCACTCCAGCCTGGGTTACAGAGCGAGATTCCGTCTCAAAAAAAAAAAAAAAAGATTTTGCCTTTAGTTGGATGGAGGTTGATGCTGGAGTGGATAAAGAACTCTTAAAAGATAAAGATACAAGGCAGTGCTAAAATGCAGGCATTCTCTTTAGGGAACTGGGGATGGGGGAACAGATGATTCAGTGAGGATACTGCATTTGAGCTAGCCATTAAAGAATGGGAAAATTTGGCGCAAAAAAAACAAAAAAAGCACTAGATGGTGATGTAGAGAGAGCAAACCTGTTTGGGGCACGCAGTAACAGAGGGGTTTGGAAATGAGGGAAGATAAGGCTGGGAGGTTAAGACCAAATTCTACCAAGTCTCCAATTTCCAGCCCAAGAAGTTTATTTTATTTATTTATTTATTTATTTGAGACAGAGTCGCTCTGTCACCCAGGCTGGAGTGCAGTGGCACAGTCTTGGTTCACTGCAACTTCTGTTGCTTGGGTTCAAGCGATCCTCCAGCCTCAGCCTCCCAAGTAGTGGGACTTGGGAGGTGCCAAGTGGCACTACTGGTATGTGCCGCTACAACTGGCTAATTTTTGTATTTTTAGTAGACATCGGGTTTCGCCATGTTGGCCAGGCTGGTGTTGAACTCCTGACCTCAAGTGAGCCACCTGCCTCAGTGCCCTCCAAAGTGTTGGGATTATAGACATGAGCCACTGCGCCCGGCCCCGCCAAAGAAGTTTAAATTTCTGCAGTTATCAGGACCTCATTCTTTCTGTACTAGATGAAATCAGTGTTTTGGTGTCTTTTTTTTTTTTGAGACGGAGTCTTGCTCTGTCGCCCAGGCTGGAGTTCAGTGGCACAATCTCGGCTCACTGCAAGCTCCGCCTCAGGTTCATGCCATTCTCCTGCCTCAGCCTCCCAAGTAGCTGGGACTACAGGCGCCCACCACCACGCCCGGCTAATTTTTTTGTATTTTTAGTAGAGACAGGGTTTCACCGTGTTGGCCAGGATGGTCTCGATCTCCTGACCTCGTGATCCGCCCGTCTCGGCCTCCCAAAGTGCTGGGGGATTACAGGCGTGAGCCACCGCGCCCGGCCTGGTGTCTTAAGAGTCTTGATTTGATATAAGGACTTTACATAGGATTAGGATGGATTAGAATGGAAGTTCTAGAAGCAGGTGAGAAGGAGTGGAAGATAGGGATAAGGAAGGAAGGGATTTAAAAAGACATTGAGAAGGAAAGGACCACAGGACTGAGAGGAATGGATGAGGAGAGAGGGAAGAAGGAGTCAAAAAAGAGGTGGGGGCCTAGGGGACTTTTGGAAGGTGGTACTATTTATAGGAATAGTGACTTAATAGGCCACATACAGTGGCTCATTCCTGTGGTCCCAGCTACTCAGGAGGCTGAGGTGGGAGGATTGCTTGAGCCCAGGAGTTGGAGGCTGCAGTGAGCCATGATTGCCTACTGCAGCCTGGGGCAATAGAGTGAGACCCCTATCTCTAAAAAAAGAATTAGCACACTCCTGTGGGTGGTCCCAGCTACTTGGGAGGTTGAGGTGGGAGGATCACTTGAGCCTGGGAGGCAGAGACTGCAGTGAGCCGTGATGGAGCCCCTGCACTCCAACCTGGGTGACAGAATGAGACCCCATCTCAAACAACAACAAAAAAAAACGAAAGAGGCCAGGCACTGGGACTCATACCTGTAATCCCAGCACCTTGGGAGTTCGAGGCAGGCGGATTGCCTGAGCCTAGGAGTTCAAGACCAGCCTGAGCAACATGGCAAAATTCTGTCTCTACCGAAAGTACACAAAATTAGCTGGGCATGATGTGAGTGCCTGTGGTCCCAGCTAGGCTGAGATAGGAGAATCATCTGAGCCTGGGAAGTTGAGGCTACAGTGAGCCATGATCACACCACTGCACTCTTGCCTGAGTGACAGAGTGAGACCCTGTCTCAAAAAAAAGAAAAAGGAAGAAGAAATAGGGAAGTCAGGAAAGAGAAGTGATGCTTTTTTTTTTTGAGACGGAGTCTCACTCTAGTCACCCGGGCTGTAGTGCAGTGGCACAATCTCAGCTCATTGCAACCTCTGCCACTTGGGTTAAAGTGATTCTCCTGCCTCAGCCTCCCAAGTAGCTGGATTACAGGTGCCTGCCACTTCGCCTGGCTAATTTTTGTAGTTTTAGTAGAGACAGGGTTTCACCGTCTTAGCCAGGCTGGTCTTGAACTCCTGACCTCGTGATCCACTCACCTCAGCCTCTCAAAATGCTGGGATTGCAGGTGTGAGCCCGGGCCATACATTTGTTTTTAGACTCATTTCTGTACCAAATTAGACCAATTGTCTACTGTCTTGTGTTTTGAACTGATTTTTTTTTTTCATGTATTGAACCCGGAGAGCACAGCCTCCTCGAGGGTAAAATCTGAGTCTCTGAACTTTTTCTGCAGTCCCTCCGGGGTCTGGCATGCTGACATGCTGTTTACTTCGTTGTCTGTGAGTGCTTAACAAAGACTTGGTGATTGACTAAGTTTGTGTTTCCATTCAGGACCCTACCATTGAAGATTGACCTTTACTCCCTTTCCAGCCCATGTTCTTGCGTCTGCTTGTTTATAAGTCGTTTGTTACATAGATTTTTCTTTTTGGAGATGGAGCCTCACTCTATGGCCCAGGCTGGAGTGCAATGGCCTGATCTCAGCTCACTGCCACCTCCACCTCCTGCCGTAGCCTCCCAAGTAGCTGGGATCACAGGCGCGCGGAACCATGCCCAGCTAATTTTGTCTTTTTAGTAGAGATGGCGTTTCACCATATTGGTCAGACTGGTCTCGAACTCCTAACCTCACTCAGGTGATCCACCTGCCTCGGCCTCCCAGAATGGTGGGATTACAGGCATGAGCCACCGTGCCCAGCCCATATATGTGTGTGTGTGTGTGTGTGTGTGTGTGTGTGTGTGTTTTTGGAGATGGAGTCTTACTCTTACCCAGGCTGGAGTGCAGTGGCACAATCATGGCTCACTGCAACCTCTGCCTCCTGGGTTCAAGCAATTCTCCAGCCTCAGCCTTCAAGTAGCTGAGATTACAGGTGTGTGCTACCGTGCCCGGCTAATTTTAGTATTTTTAATAGAGACAGGATTTCACCATGTTGTATAGGCTGGTCTCGAACTCCTGACCTCAAATGATCTACCTGCCTTGGTCTCCCAAAGTGCAGGGATTACAGGCATGAGCCACCACATCCAGCCTGCTTTCTGTTTTCTCTGTTTTCTCTGGAATGTCTGAGCCATGCTGGAATGGGGTACCCAATGCTGCTGTTTCCATCGCCACATGACGTTTTAAATCCCACGAGAGTCTAGGCTAGCAGTGGAGTGAAGCTGAAAAAATGAAAGCAGGAAATCCAGAGACACAGAAACAGATGAGGCTTTCAACAGAGGCCCGAAAATAGACAGAAATCATGAGTCAGAGCGGAGCCCAGAGGGGCGGTTCGGGAAGGCAAGGTCTGTAGGGGAAGCTCGAGTGTCACCTCTGTGCCAGGTGAAGGAAATGTTGAGTGGGTGGAAGGCTGTGTGCATCTGCTGGGGAGGCAGTAGGCAGATGGAGAGATCAAGTCACCCAGAATTATCCCCAGAGGTTCCTTCCCATTCCTGTGGGCGGGTGAGCTCTGCTTTCTGAGCTGCCCAGAGAGCTGGAGGAGATAGATACAGAACTGACCATTGCAGAAACCAGGGCTTTTTGTGCCCCTGAGTAGGCAAAGAGCTCCCTGTGGATTTGCTGTAAAAGGGTCTATCAAGGTGGAAGAAAGTGAGAGTCTAGAGAAATTAATACGAGTGAAAAGTGGACAGGAGTGTTCTTGGAAGTAGAAATGCTGTTGGAACACTAATAGGCTTGGGAAGAAGATATTTTGTGGTGAATACCCATTGCTTCGGGGGTGGGGGGATCCACATTTTACTCTGTACTTGGAAGATGCTTTTCCCCGTGCAAAAAGTGGGAGTGGGCCAATTTTTCTTCTATCACAAGGTGTATGACGGTTCCCAAAATAATAGCACTGGGGGATGGGGACGGCTCCTCAGACTATTTAATTTTTGTACCCTGCAGCCTTTTGGTGTTACGGAGAACTTTAAGCACCCGATAGGAATTAGTAACAGAGCCACACTAATGCTAACACCTGAGAAGGTTTCAGACACTTGGTGGGAGAGACTCGGCATTTGGAATGTGAGAGCTGGTGGGCTACCGTACAGTAATGCAGGATTGCAGACATTTCTTTCCAGATGGCCACCCTTGATTACATTCAGCTCCCCTCCTTTCAAGCTCGAGATTTTGAAGGACCTACTGATTCTCTTTCAAGATTGAAGACAGACACCTTCTTTTCTTCTTCTTTTTTTTTTTTTTTTTTGAGACGGAGTCTCGCTCTGTCACCCAGGCTGGAGTGCAGTGGCCGGATCTCAGCTCACTGCAAGCTCCGCCTCCCGGGTTCACGCCATTCTCCTGCCTCAGCCTCCCGAGTAGCTGGGACTACAGGTGCCCGCCACCTCGCCCGGCTAGTTTTTTGTATTTTTTAGTAGAGACGGGGTTTCACCGTGTTAGCCAGGATGGTCTCGATCTCCTGACCTCATGATCCGCCCGTCTCGGCCTCCCAAAGTGCTGGGATTACAGGCTTGAGCCACCGCGCCCGGCCCTTTTCTTCTAAATAGAAACCTAGGCAGGGTGCGGTGGCTCACGCCTGTAATCCCAGCACTCTGGGAGGCTGGGGCTGGTCTTGACCTCCTTACCTGAGGTCAGGAGGTCTAGACCAGCCTGGCCAAGATGGTGAAAACCCATCTCTACTAAAAATACAAAAAGTAGCCAGGCGTAGTGGCGCATGCCTATAATCCCAGCTACTCAGGAGGCTGAGGCAGGAGAATAGCTCGAACCCAGGAAGCGGAGGTGGCAGTGAGCCCAGATCGCACCACTGCACTCCAGCCTGGGTGATACAGTGAGACTCAATCTCAAAATATAAATAAATAAATATGAATCTAAACCATCAGAATCTTCCCCTCGCAGCCATTGGAGCCAGAACAGAAACACTGCCAGGGAGGCCGAGCCCGGACCTGGGAAGCAGGGTGCTACACTGGGTGCCCTGGGCCTTCCCTCTGCCTCGCAGCTGTCTCTACTCAGATCCCTGCAGCCCTGTTCCCAGTGAAGGAGCTGGAGTCTCTGTTAGGATTTGCTCATCCAGCTGGTGATTTTTTTTTTTTTTTTTAAGACGGAATTTTTACTCTTGTTGCCCAGGCTGGAGTGCAGTGGCGCAGTCTCTGCTCAAGGCAACCTCCGCCCCCTGGGTTCAAGTGATTCTCCTGCCTCCGCCTCCTGAGTAGCTGGGACTACAGGCATCTGCCACCACGCCCAGTTAATTTTGTATTTTTAGTAGTGACAGGGTTTCTCCATGTTGGTCAGGCTGGTCTTGAACTCCTGACCTCAGGTGATCTGCCTGCCTCGTTCTCCCAAAATGTTGGGATTACAGGCGTGAGCCACTGCACCCAGCCCAGCTGGTGATTTTTAAAGTTAACAAAACACAATTATGAGAAATGAGAATTTAGAAACTTCTGACAAAGAGGGGCTTGTCGGGAGGGGCTCTGATGCCCTGCCTTGGGCCTTCATGGAGATCTGGGGAGGGAGCAGAAGTGTTTTGGTTTTGTTTGTTTGTTTGTTTTTTGAGACAGAGTCTTGCTCTATCACCCAGGCTGGAGTGCAATGGATCTCGGCTTACAGCAGACTCCGCCTCCCAGGTTCACGCCATTCTCCTGCCTCAGCCTCCCTAGTAGCTGGGACTGCAGGCACCCACCACCACACCCGGCTAATTTTTTTGTATTTTTAGTAGAGACGGGGTTTCACTGTGTTCGCCAGGATGGTCTTGATCTCCTGACCTCATGATCCGCCCGCCTCGGCCTCCCAAAGTGCTGGGACTACAGGCGTGAGACACTGCACCCAGCTGGGAGCAGGAGTGTTTTAAAGGATGTGTGTCTTCAGCCTTCCATTTGTCTTCGGAACCCAAAGCCCTAAATTTAGCAAACAGCTGGAGAGTGCTTTCTGAAGAGGGAGCCTCTGGATCTGAATCAGAGATGGGAACCCATGTAGCTACCCTCAGCGGGGCTCTTCAGTGTAATCACAGGTTTGGGAAGGTAACAGGGAGGAGAGCCCATACCAAATATCGGAACTTTGCATTTAGTGCCTGGATTTTAAATCCCAGTGGCCCTCTGAGAACTCTAGTACTTGTGTTTGTGCTTGACCATGGAAGGCCATTAGAGCCTGGGGGTGCTAGATACTCAAGCTGCAATCCCAGGGAGATTGCACAGTGACCGGGGCTTAGTAGGGGCTAAGTAAATGTTGTTGGCTTGACAGTGATGAGCATTATGTGCAATTTCAAAAGTACTTAAAGCATTTTGGAAGGTTAGGTCTGGAAAAACCTTTTGACAGGTTTGTGGAAAATATTCACCTGGCGCGGTGGCTCACGCCTGGAATCCCAGCACTTTGGGAGGCCAAGGCGGGCAGATCACCTGAGGTCGGGAGTTCGAGACCAGCCTGACCAACATGGAGAAACCCCGTCCCTACTAAAAACACAAAATTAGTCGGGCATGGTGGTGCGCACCTGTAGTCCCAGCTACTTGGGAGGCTAAGGCAGGAGAATCACTTGAACCCGGGAGGCAGAGGTTGCAGTGAGCTGAGATTGCACCACTGTACTCCAGCCTGGGCGACAAGAGTGAGACTGTATCCAAAAAAAAAAAAATTAATGGTTATAAATATGTATATTTTTTATCTAGTTCAATTTGATTTCAGTTTCCCCACAGACCCTTCCTGACCATCTCCACTTGCTTAACACTGAGCTCATTTGTATACAGCTAGAGTTCCCTTTGTTATTACATTTACATGTTCCCTCTATTATTATATTTACATGTTCTCTTTATTATTACATTTACATGTTCCCTCTATTATTATATTTACATGTTCCCTTTATTATTACATTTACATGTTCCCTCTATTATTATATTTATATTCCCTTTGTTATTACATTTACATGTTCCCTCTATTATTATATTTATATTCCCTTTATTATTATATTTACATGTTCCCTTTATTATTATATTTACATGTTCCCTTTATTATTATATTTATATTCCCTTTGTTATTATATTTACATGTTCCCTTTATTATTACATTTACATGTTCCCTCTATTATTATATTTATATTCCCTTTATTATTATATTTACATGTTCCCTTTATTATTATATTTACATGTTCCCTTTATTATTACATTTACATGTTCCCTTTATTATTATATTTATATTCCCTTTATTATTATATTTACATGTTCCCTTTATTATTATATTTACATGTTCCCTTTATTATTACATTTACATGTTCCCTTTATTATTATATTTATATTCCCTTTGTTATTATATTTACATGTTCCCTTTATTATTATATTTACATGTTCCCTTTATTATTACATTTACATGTTCCCTTTATTATTATATTTATATTCCCTTTGTTATTATATTTACATGTTCCCTTTATTATTATATTTACATGTTCCCTCTATTATATTTATATTCCCTTTATTATTATATTTACATGTTCCCTTTGTTATTACATTTACATGTTCCCTTTATTATTATATTTATATTCCCTTTATTATTATATTTACATGTTTTATGTAGACATTTATTTGGGAATATTTTAATTATTTGTGTTTGTCCTTTTGACCTTGATCCACTCTAAGCTTCATGAGACAGAATTTGTTTTATTTGTGGCTTTCAAAATACTGATCAGAAAGCAGTATTTGTATTTGCTCTCCGACTGACCCTTTTTTTTTTTTTTCCTTTCTCCTTGCTACTGACTCAACTATTGAGGCTTCTGTATTACAAAGTTGAAAGCAGACTCTTAGTGCCTAAAACTTGCGAAGAAAACCTTCCATTGCATCCTCCTTGCTCTTCCTAACACTCGTCTTCTTCTTTGTTCTGTCCCAAGATAAAGCCACCAATCCTTCCAACCGCCAGGAGGACTGGGAATACATAATTGGCTTCTGCGATCAGATCAACAAGGAGCTCGAAGGGTGAGTCTCAGCACTGTGGGGACAGCTGAGGGAGCGGACTGGGAAGGGAAACAACCATGGCCAAGGAGGGCCAGCCAGGTAGCCCCAGGCTTAGTGCACTGAAGTGTGTTCTACTTGTCCCCCAGGCCACAGATCGCCGTCCGACTGCTGGCCCACAAGATCCAGTCCCCGCAGGAATGGGAGGCACTCCAGGCCCTGACAGTAGGTCCTTCACTCTCCGGAGATGGAAGCTGCAGCCCTTCACCTGCCTACGCCATTCCTCATGCCCCCATAGTGGTTCTAAGGGCTCATCCCAAAAGCCAACAGAAAGTCCTTGATACAGACTAGATAGATCTAGAATCTGTTCAGCCAGCTGTTCCACAAATGTGTGTGCGTTGTGCCAGGCCCAGGGACAAAGTTTCTCTGACTCGGTGTCCCGGGTGCTTTCCACAAGCTCACCAACAGTTGTGCAGGGGCTGGGACGGATGTTTACATCCTGTTATCTTTGAGAAAGACGACAGGGTATTTCTCCTCCCTCCGCTGATCTCCTTAACTGCAGTTAGGTGACTGCAGTGCCATCCCTGCCAGCACAGCCACATGGTTAGTGTGTGAGGCAGAGGGGCTAAGGAAATCAGTGCAGAGTCAAGGCCCTGAGCCTCATGTGGGGCAGGAGAAGCCTTCGTGAAGAGATGCTGACAGGGCTGTGTTGATAGTTCAGAGTTGGCCGGGGGAAGAAAAGAGAGGTGAGTCCATTCATTCTGTAGTTAAACATAATGCCGGTCACTAGCGAAGGTGTCGCACTGATGGCTGAGTCCCCTGGGGCAGATCTTGGTGTCTATTCAGACTGAGGGAATTTAAGGCGTGGAATGGTGCCTGGCCCTCAGTGCCTCCACATGCTCCTAAACCAAAGAGCAGCCGAGATCTAAGGAATCCGGGGCTTTAGCCTTACTGCGTTCGGGTCCTGGAAAGAGAAAAGAAATATCATCTAGCTCACATGCTCCCCTCAGTCGTGTTTGCTGTAGAACAAATTCCTTAAAACAGTGATTCTCAGCGGGGCATGGTGGCTTGTACCTATAGTTCCAGCACTTTTTGGGGCCTAGGCCGGGAGGATTGCTTAAGGGAATTCAAGACCAGCCTAGGCAACATAGTGAGACCCTGTCTCTACAAAAAATAAAAAAATTAGCCAAGCATGGTGGCACACACCTGTGGTCCCAGCTTCTCGGGAGGCTGAGGTTGGAGGATGGCTTGGGCCTGGGAAGTTGAGGCTAAAGTGCAGTGGTGATCACATCACTGCACTCTAGCCTAACATAGTGAGACTCTGTCTCAAAAAACAAAAAACAAAAAACAAAAAAACAGTGAATCTCAACAGGGCCCTCCAGGGAACATTTAGCAATGTCTAGAAACATTTTTAGTTGTCACACGTCGGGGTAGGGGTCCTCCCGGCATCAAGTAGGCAGAGGCCAAGGATGCTGCTCAACACACTATAAAGTGCAGAGTGGCCCCCCCCGACAAAGAATGAGCAGCCCAAAGTATCAGCCAGGCCTCATCTGAGAAACCCTGCTTTAAAATGCAGAAACCGAGAAAGGGAGCATGGACAGTGCACCCCACCCCTCCTTAGAAACCGCAGTGCCAGGGACCACAGGCAGCACAGGAAAGCCGAAGCGTAAGTTAGGGAGATCAGTGGAGGGAGGTGAAATACCCTGTCATCTTTCTCAAAGATAACAGGATTTAAACATCCCTCCCACCCCCTGCACAACTGTTGGTGAGCTTGTGGAAAGAACCCAGGACACCGAGTCAGAGAAACTTTGTCCCTGGACCTCACCTCCCTCATTGTAAAACACAAGGCCAGAATCTTTAAGGAAGGCACCTTCCAGGACTGGCATCCAGGCCTTCTTGGGGTCGGGTTCTCGGGGTTTCTTGCTTTAGTCCCTGCCCAGCTTCGCCAGCAGAGGTTTGCAGTTGGAGGGACGTGGTCTGTGGGCGATCCCATGGCTTAATTGCACTGTCCCCGGGCAGTGCACACCGCTTTTTGTGATGAGCTCCTTCCTGTGGGCGTGTTTATTCAGCACTCTCTGGGTGCCAGGGGTCTTGCCAGTGCCAGGTCCCAGTCCCGAGCGCACCCTCACTCAGTGCCTCTCCTCTGTGCGGCTACAGGTGCTGGAGGCGTGCATGAAGAACTGTGGGAGGAGATTTCATAGCGAAGTGGGGAAGTTCCGCTTTTTGAATGAGTTAATCAAAGTCGTCTCTCCAAAGGTCAGTTGGCGGCGGATTCCTCGCTCTTAGGGACTTCTTTTGTGTTCATTTCCATCTCCCATCATACTGGCTTTCACTGCCCATCCAGCATCTCCAAGGAACTGAGATGATCCGTGTCTTGTCCTTAGAGAGCTAGGCCCTGGAGGTAACGGGATGACCAAACAGGCCACAGGGACTAGCAGCTTTTTCTGAAGCACCCACAACCCAAATCTGACAGGTGATGTGGCAGTGGCTGTGTATTTGTCCAAGGTGAGAGCCCATGTAGTATGGGACTCTAGGCTCCTGGCACACGGCAGTTGTGGGTTTTGTGGGTTTTCTTGGCCTGTCTCACGTGGATACGGGGAGCTGGCCTCCGTCATTGCTCCGATGCTCAGCTGGCCATGTTCTGTTACACGCTGGTGTGGCACAGCTCTGGGCCCCCACTTAAAGCAGAGGGAATACTTTTTCAGGCTAAAGACATTCTCATAAACACCCTCAAGATAAAATGCAGTTTGTTTCTGGCAACTTGTGTGTGAAAATGCAGTGATGACCTCCGGGCCCCCTGCCTATCCACAGACTGTATCCAGATGGACACAACCACACCACAGGGAGGTCCTTCCCGTCCCCACGCTGTCTCACACACACTTGGACACCTGTGGGTTTTGAGTAGGACCGTAGCTGCTGAGCAGCCATGCCATTGCTGTGAAGGGAGCCTTACACTTTCTCTGCCTCAACACTGCAGTTACTAGGTTCTCTCATGTTCTCTTGCCGTGTAGTACCTGGGGGACAGGGTGTCTGAGAAAGTGAAGACCAAGGTTATTGAGCTGCTATACAGCTGGACCATGGCCCTGCCAGAAGAAGCAAAGATCAAAGACGCCTACCACATGCTGAAGAGACAGGGTACGTGTCTGCCTGCCCACAGCCTCCAGGCAGCCCTCGAAGGCTGGCCCAGGCAAGGAGAGAAGGGAAGGTTTGGGATCCTCAGAGTCCCTCCTAAAGCGAACAGCATTTGTCCCCAGGCAAGGCTGAGTCGGGTTGGATGGGATAAGGTGTAGCAGCCTGCCCTCCACCCCACTACCCTTTGCAGGTCTTGATCACAGGGACGTCGCCCTTGGTGTATGAGGAGGGGTGACAAAGTGACCACAGCCTGAGTGCACACGCTGCCATGTCCCCTTTCAGGCATAGTGCAGTCTGACCCACCAATTCCTGTGGACAGGACGCTGATCCCCTCTCCACCACCTCGTCCCAAAAACCCTGTTTTTGATGATGAGGAGAAGTCTAAGGTAAAGAGCACCCTGGGCCTGGGATTTTCTCAGATGAGAGGGGGTAGCACGAGGGGAATGTGGTTTGCGCTGTGCTGCGGGGAGCTCTCTGGGGTCTCCCTGGGGTAGGGATGCTACCTCTTCCCTTCACCTCTGATTTCCTCCTCTCTCAGCTTTTAGCCAAGCTGCTGAAAAGCAAGAACCCAGATGACCTGCAAGAGGCCAACAAGCTCATCAAGTTCATGGTGAAGGAAGTGAGTGGGCCCTGGTCCTTCAGGCACGGGGTGGAGGAACCCATGACCACACAGCAGAAGCCTCTTTGCCCCTGGACACGGGCCTGTTTTGTTCTCCCCTGCTGCCAGCTGCCCTACCTGTGCCCCGGAGGCTGAGAGTGGGAGGAGGAGCACAATAGCTTCCACGGGAGCACGGAAGAGAGGAGTGGGACGGGAGCAGGGATGTGAAAGCAGAAGTGTAGACTGGGCCCCAGGCACCCAACACTGGAAGGAGCTTCCGTGCCTCTGCGCTTGTGTCGTGGGGTAAAGGTATGACCTGGCGCAAGTGGAAAGACAGTCAAGTGAATCTCTCTTTCTCCTGATCTTCTTTTTTTTTTTTTTTTTCTTTTTTCTTTCTTTTTTTTTTTTTTGAGACGGAGTCTGGCTCTGTCACCCAGGCTGGAGTGCAGTGGCCGGATCTCTGCTCACCGCAAGCTCCGCCTCCCGGGTTCCCGCCATTCTCCTGCCTCAGCCTCCCGAGTAGCTGGGACTACAGGCGCCCGCCACCTCGCCCGGCTAGTTTTTTGTACTTTTTAGTAGAGACGGGGTTTCACCGTGTTAGCCAGGATGGTCTCGATCTCCTGACCTCATGATCCGCCCGTCTCGGCCTCCCAAAGTGCTGGGATTACAGGCTTGAGCCACCGCGCCCGGCCTCTCCTGATCTTCTTAATTGGGGCAGGATGAGGCACGGATCCAGAAGGTGACCAAGCGTCTGCACACGTTAGAGGAAGTTAACAACAACGTGAGACTGCTCAATGAGATGCTGCTTCATTACAGCCAGGAGGACTCTTCGGACGGGGACAGAGAGCTGATGAAGGTGGGACCGCCGATGGCAAAGGCTGCCTCCCGGGGCTATGCTGCCCTCCAGGAGCTCAGCCAGCATTTGCTGAGCACCTGCCTTGTCAGAGACACAGGCTGTGCACTTGGCAGCGTATTCATGACCTTACTCATCTGCACAGCAGCCACGTTAGTAGAGAGTGGCCGTCCCCATTTGCTGCCTGGGATCAGCTGATTTGCCCAGGGTGTAAGGGCTGGATGGAAACCTGAGTCTGACTCCAGAGACCATGCCCTCGGTGCTCACCCCTGCTCTCTGCCTTTCCTTACTGCTTTGGGGACGTTGAGACAGAGAGGCTTCCTTGTGACCCTGATGCCCATGTGGTGCAGGCCATGGTTGGGTGGATATTTTGAGTTCTGAGGAGCATGCCAGCCTGGAAGGCAGGAGGGGACTGACTTCCCCTCATCCATCCTGGTGACTGCTACCTAAACCAACATCCTGGGTGACGTGGTGTGGTGGTGGCTGGTGGCAAGACGACGTGCGCTGTGGTCCCAGCTCTGCTGTTAACTGACCATGGCAACTGGCAGATCCCCGTCGTTTCTGGGTGTGAACCCTGAATGAATCAGATGATCTCTTAGGGCCGGTGTGGTTTGATTTTTATGTCTGAGTCTCTTTCAGGAGCTGTTTGATCGGTGTGAGAACAAGAGGCGGACTTTATTTAAACTCGCCAGTGAGACTGAGGACAATGATAACAGTTTGGGTAAGTGAAAGAGCAACTGTCAGGGATGACCCAGGCGTTTAGATACGTGGGTGGGAACTGTCACAACAGGAGTGAGAAGTCTCTCTTTCCTGCTCCAGGGGACATCCTGCAGGCCAGTGACAACCTCTCCCGGGTCATCAACTCTTACAAAACAATTATTGAAGGGCAGGTCATCAATGGCGAGGTGGCCACCTTAACCCTGCCTGACTCAGAAGGTGAGATGCTCTGGTCCCCAACTCTAGACTCCAGACCAGCCTCAGGTCACGACCGTGAAGCTGCGGGTGTAGGCTGGCCAGCGTGGTGTTGCACGAGGCCCGAGGGGGTTCTCTGCCATTCCAAGCAGTCCTTCAGCTTCCCGGAGGCCTGGAGATGTGGGTGGGAATTTCCCCACCTGCTTTCTCAGGCTTGCTTTACAGCATCCCCTGGCAGAGATGCCATTGGATTAGGCCAGAGGCTGGAGCAGTAACCACTGTGCCTAGGGTGCTGCCTCCTGCCACACAGCCACTAGAAGACCGCTAATTATTCGTGTTCCGCTCTGTTGACCCATCCAGGAAACAGTCAGTGCAGTAACCAAGGCACGCTCATCGACCTTGCCGAGCTGGACACGACAAACAGTTTGTCCTCTGTGTTGGCCCCAGCACCCACTCCACCCTCCTCAGGCATCCCGATCCTCCCTCCACCACCCCAGGCTTCAGGACCTCCACGTAGCCGCTCCTCTAGCCAGGCCGAGGCCACCCCAGGGCCCAACAGCACAAGCAACACCCTCTCCTTGCTGGACGAGGAGCTGCTCTGCTTGGGTACGACCCGCAGGGGACTGTCCATCCCCTGACAGGGCTCCGGGAGGAAGAAGGGTGTGTGGAATTAGGAGGAGTCCTGAGCAGGGCCCCAGTGTGACTGTTGAGGTAGGCAAAGAGCCCTGAGTTGTAGGTAGTCAGTGAAGTTCAGCAACCCTGAGGGCCCCACGGCCATCCTCCCGGTGGACTCTGCCTCCTGCCCTGCACCCCGTCCCACAAACCCCCCACTTCTGCATCATGGACTGGAGGGCTCCATTCCCTTCTGGAGGCTGCCTGCAGAGCAGCTTCTCCCTGTGCCTTCACCCATTGATGTCACTTGTCACCTGACCAGGCAAGGCGGGGCTAGGGCTGCCCAGCTCAGTCTCTTCTCATCCAGTTTTCTTCTCTGTTGTCAGGCCTCGCCGACCCAGCCCCTAACGTCCCTCCCAAAGAGTCAGCTGGGAACAGCCAGTGGCACCTGCTCCAGGTAGGGGCACAGGATCGGTGACAGCACTACCTGCTCCAGGTAGGGGCACAGGATCGGTGACAGCACTACTGTGCCAAGGACCTCCACTTTCCAGTGTCATGTCTCCTGGGCTACAGTTAGCTGTCCTTTCCCTCCAGAGCCTGCCAGCTGCAGCGGGGAACAATGAGTGTTTCCGGGTCTGTCTTCCGTGCGGTCCTTGGAGGGCTGTGCCCCGCTCCAGCGGCAGGCCCTCCCCGCCAGCCCTCAGCTCACCACCTTTTCCATTGCTCATAGAGGGAACAGTCCGACCTGGACTTCTTCAGCCCCAGGCCGGGGACCGCTGCCTGTGGCGCCTCCGACGCTCCTCTTCTCCAGCCTTCAGCCCCCTCCTCAAGCAGCTCCCAAGCTCCACTGCCGCCTCCCTTCCCAGCTCCTGTGGTCCCAGCCAGTGTTCCTGCCCCCAGTGCGGGCTCCTTCTTGTTTTCTACTGGAGTGGCCCCAGCCTTGGCCCCAAAAGTTGAGCCTGCAGTCCCTGGGCACCATGGCTTGGCATTGGGCGACAGCGTGTTGCACCACCTGGATGCCCTCGATCAGCTTCTAGAAGAGGCCAAAGTGTAATGAGTGGGAGGAGATGTGGGGTTGGGCCTGAATGTGTCAGAACCAGAGCTAACTTTGAAGGGGTGGGGGTGCCTTGTAGTCCCATCAGTCAGGCTGGAAGGCAAGGGGTGGGCCTGGGTAAGAGCATGGCCAGGGGCCTTGGGTGAGGGTCAGTCCAGCTCTGGCTGGCTCTCTGATGTGCCTTCCATCCTTCCCACCTCCCAGGACCTCAGGCTTGGTGAAACCTGCCACCTCCCCTCTCATCTCCACCACCACCCCAGCCAGGCCTCTCCTGCCCTTCTCCACGGGGCCCGGCAGCCCACTCTTCCAGCCGCTGAGTTTCCAGTCCCAGGGCAGCCCCCTGAAGGGGCCTGAGCTCTCCCTGGCCAGCATCCACGTGCCCCTGGAATCAATCAAGCCTAGTAGGTGTTGGAGGCTTGAGGTGGGCAGGGCAGTGGGGCCTACAGCCACAGAGCTGTAGGACATGCAACGGGTGGATCCAGGCACTGTTTGCAGGGGGTCCCTTAGAGCCAGGCAGTCCTCCTTGCCTGCATTTTTGGCCTTAAGCTCCTGAGCGCCCCTCCCAGATTCCATAAGGAAGCATTGGATTCATCATGGCCACGGAGTAGCCTTTGTCCCCTCACCGCCAGGGCTCTGTTGGGTGTCTCTGGTGCTGCTCCTCCCACACCCACGTGCCACGTTCTTGCAGGCAGTGCCCTTCCCATCACAGCCTATGATAAAAACGGCTTCCGCATCCTCTTCCACTTTGCCAAGGAGTGTCCCCCAGGACGACCTGACGTACTGGTGGTGGTGGTGTCCATGCTGAACACAGCTCCCTTGCCCGTCAAGAGCATCGTGCTGCAGGCTGCAGTGCCCAAGGTACTAGTGTCTCCCTGGGGCCAAAACGGCTTTAGTTTGATCCTATTGTGTGGAGGCCTTTGCAGCCAGCAGGTGGCAGTGTGTATGTGCACTGTGGGTTCCATCTGGGGCACCTGCCAGCTGTCTTCAAAGGAGCTTCTCTCTTTAGTCAATGAAAGTGAAGTTGCAGCCACCCTCTGGGACAGAACTCTCTCCATTCAGCCCCATCCAGCCACCGGCAGCCATCACCCAGGTCATGTTGCTGGCCAATCCACTGAAGGTGAGCAGCAAAGCACCCGGGGTCCCAGCCTGAGGCCCCAGCTGCCCCAGATTAGGACCTCAGGACCACCACCTCCCAGCCGGAAGTGTTTTGACTGTAGGATTGACACATCCCTTTGCTGCCTTAGGTTAAGCAGCTGAGCATGGTTGGGGGTTGTGGGGAAAAGGGACCATTCCTGTAGCACAGAGAGGGTAGCAGAGTAGAGGGCGTCCTGCTGAGGGGCCGCCTGGGCTGGATCTCACTTGCTGCCCTCTGTCACAGGAGAAGGTGCGGCTTCGGTATAAGCTGACCTTCGCCCTGGGGGAGCAGCTGAGCACAGAGGTGGGCGAGGTGGACCAGTTCCCTCCTGTGGAGCAATGGGGGAACCTATGACCCCCGAGGATGCTGTGATCTCCACCTTGAAGCCAGGAAGGCTGCCCCGAGACCGGGAGGGCTCTGGTCCCATCACTCTCCATGCCCTGACGACAGTGCTTGTAGCTTTGATGTGGAACAAGGGCCCTGGGCATTTCTGCTGGGAACCAAACTGCTGCTGTGGTAACCTCTCCTTTGGCCCCTAAAAGGACCTGTTTTTATCTACCTGTGTGACTTGAAGTGGCCATATGCTGTCAGGGGTGGGGAGTGGCCCCTGACTTCACTGCTGTCCCGGGAACATGGACCCCAGGCTTGGCGTAGGTGTTTTCTTCTTTCTACTGGCATTCACTGAAGCCACCGGGGTGGGGGTGGGAGACTCTAAAGGGAGGCTGTCACGGCTCACTCCCCACAAGAGCCACATCCTCACACCTGATAGATGCATGGCCCAAGGGGCCGCAGCCCTTTTGCAATTCCATGCTTCCCCCGCCAGCCAGCTCCTGCTGCCATCCCCAGGGAGGTGGGCCAAGCTCAGTGGCCCAGGAAGATACCTGGCCCAGAATAAGGAACTGGCATACTGCAAAGTCCCCAGCCCTGCCTCTGGTGGATAGCATCATCCTGGAATGGCCACGGAGTAATGAGTTGTGTGCTTATCCCTGGCAGTGGCAGGCTGTGTCCTATGGACATCTTGGCAGGACATGGAATTTGGCCTCATGACAGGCCCAACTAGGGATAGGAAGGAAAATGAAGAGAGCCAGTGTTTCCCCTTCTCCAGAAGCAGGTACTCAGCTTTCTGGGAAAAGCGTGCATCCAGCCATGGGGACAGGCCATCCTACTGACTACCTCTTGCTTGGCATGAAATAAACTGCTGTCCTCCCCTTACAATCTCCCGCCACTCTGCGTCCTACTGCTTTGGCCTCCCTCTCCTCTCACCAGATGGCATGTGGTGTGGCACCTGTGGCTGGACACAGGAGGCCTCAGGATCACAAATGTTACACTAGACATATGTCCTAATGTGCTGCCCAGAAACCTCGACTATTCCCCAGTTCCTGAGGGGCACTGTCAGCGAAATGCTGGGTCTGGAGGTGATGAGATCAGGGGCCACACTTGAGCCGAGTCACCAGACCCTATTGCTTCAACAGTGCTTGGCCCCAGCCAGCGTGTCCTGGCCACTCTGGCTGCTGGATGTGATCCTGGGACAGGGATTCCAAGCCTCCCTCACAAAAAAAAAAAAAGAAAGAAAGAAAATAATCACCAGCTGCCATAGACACGGGGAAGCTTGCAGAGCTCAGATGAACAAGCTCAGCAATCGGACATCTCTGGGGGAAAGGAAGGTGGCACAGACCACATTCCGTGGTTCCTCCCTGCCCCTTGCCAGGCTTCCTTATTCCTTCCCTGCCCCTCGCTGTCTTTAGCAAGCAGGTTTCACTGCTTCATTAGAACAGGACAGGTCAAAAGTGAATCATTTTTCACTAAAGAATAAACCCAAGAGCTTTCCAGAGACTGGCTGCTGCAGCCCTGGGAATGTCTGGAATTACTCTGGAAATGGAACTTTCTATTATGCTCTAGACATTACAGTTATTTGAGTGTTATTCGTTACTATTGAGGTCAGTGCTTCGTGGCAAATGGCTGTACTGGATATACCAACTCTGCTGCCCTTGTTTTGCTGCATGTTAAATAAAACCATTTTCACTGTATTTGGAATCTTCCTAATATAGACGCCATTCACCCTGATGGAGGAAAAGGTACCACCTATGAATTCCAGGTATACATGAGTGGATAGCCTGTGATAGAACTGCCCAAGGTTTTTGTTAAAAGTGCAGGTTCCTGTATGCTTCTATTTTAAGGGAACTAAATAACCAAAATGTTAAGTGTTGCAGAAGAGGTGAGGCAAGATTTCAGAAGCACAAGTATACCACCAAGGGCTCTTCAAATTTCCAAGACACTGTAGGCACCATAACTTTGGGGGTTTCTTTTTTTCTTTTGAGACAGAGTCTCGCTCTGTCGCCCGGGCTGGAGTGCAGTGGTTGGATCTCAGCTCACTGCAAGCTCCGCCTCCCGGGTTTATGCCATTCTTCTGCCTCAGCCTCCCGAGTAGCTGGGACTACAGGCGCCCACCACCTCGCCCAGCTAGTTTTTTGTATTTTTTAGTAGAGACAGGGTTTCACCATGTTAGCCAGGATGGTCTCGATCTCCTGACCACCTGATCCGCCCGTCTCGGCCTCCCAAAGTGCTGGGATTACAGGCCTGAGCCACCGCACCCGGCCTCTTTTTTTTTTTTTTAAACAGAGATGAGGTCTCCCTATGTTGTCCAGGCTGGTCTCAAACTCCTGGGGTTGAGGGATCCTCCCAAAGTGCTGGGATTACAGGCGTGAGCCACTGCGCCAGAGCTGGGGGGTGGTTTCTTATCTATGGAGGCACAGGAAGACAGTTCCACATCAAATAGAACATAAGAGAAGGCTGGGTGCAGTGGTTCACACCTGTAATCCCAGCACTGTGAGAGGCCAAGGCGGGCAGATCACAAGGTCAGGAGTTTGAGATCAGTCTGGCCAACACAGTGAAACCCCGTCTCTATTAAAAATACAAAAAAATTAGCTGGATGTGGTGTGCACCTATAATTCTAGCTACTTGGGAGGCTGAGGCAGGAGAATCACGTGAACCTGGGAGGCGGAGGTTGCAGTGAGCTGAGATGGCACCATTGCACTCGAGCCCAGGCAACAGTGCAAGACTGTGTCTCAAAAAAAAAAAAAAAAAAAAAAAAACAAGCATTTTTTAATCTTATTACCTCAGGTTCAGACTGGACAGATAAACTCCCTGGGTGGACTCTAAGAACCTACATTTGCAACACATTTATTCCTTTAAAAAATCTATATACATTGCCATACAAAGATACCACAATGAAGCAGTTCTCAGGAACCTTCCAGTGAGCCTTCTCTTATAATTGCCCGAGCAAGATTTCGTGCCAGAGCAAGTCTCAGCATTTCCACCTTGGTGGTTTCTATGTCCTCATCCTGCAAAGCAGAGAGCACCAGCATGAGACAAGAGCAGGAAGGAGCCCTTTCACACTCCCGAAGGTTCTAGCTAATCCAAAGGTAGAGGGCACTTAACACTCATAGTGGCTTCCAGAAAATTATCAATATAAAAGAAAGCAATACCAAAGGGCCATACTGGAAATGATGAACAGGAAAGAGCAAAATGTAGAGCTCAGAACACTAGAATCCCTCGTTTCCTCCTAAAAGAAGGTGGTGTGTCAATGACACAGGTTAAGGGGAACAGAGGCACATGTGTCCATAGGAGCCAGTGTTTCTGGAAGGAAGGGGAAGCCTGAAATAGAGGGAGCCTTTGCCCACCTCCATGTGGAACCATCAGCCCAGAAGTGAAAATGACCTGGAGCTGCTGGATATCAGATTCTCCATGCACAGGTCGTCTTGACGTCAAGTCCTCCAGACACCGCATCAACTCGTAGGTCTGTTCTGCTGAGAAGATCACCTAGGGAAGAGAGCCCGCCTTGCTTGGCTGCCCCCAGCCCAGGCCTGCACTGGTTGGGCAGGGGCCCACGTTCGGACGTTCTTCCTTTCATGCCTTTCTCAACAGTGTGCTTTGTACAGGAAGACCTCATTTCAAATTAAGCAGTGTTTCCTGTGTGAGTCTGGAATTCCAGAGAGGGTGCTAAGGGGAACACACGTGTGCAGGCAGAACGACAAGGGAGGAAACACACGTTGCCAACAGCTACACAACTAAGCTCCAGCAGGGACAAGCAAAGAAAACCACCCTGCTGCAACCTTCACCTGTTTTTGTTCCAAAAGGGGCAGGGCATCTGTCAGCAGAGTCATCCAGAAAGACCGAGGGGCAATCCGAGACGTCATCAAGGACAGAAGGAGAGAAGCTGCATCAGCAAAACGCTTCTCCCCGTACATACGGTGGAACTCGCGATACTTTCCTGCAGCGAAACAAGGGCACTAGGTAACGTGCATATTCCCCCAAATTGCCCAAGTGACACCTACAAAAGTCACCCTGGCCCTAAACAAGAGAAGAAAAACCAGAGACCAGCCACTCCACAGAGCAGGAGATTTTTTCTATCTCCAAGCTCATAGGCCCCAATGAGATGCAGACCAAGAGCGTTCAAAGCAGACTTGGAAGAACTCCAAAGAGCCAAATCTGGGGAAACATCAGAGTCAAAATACATAACAATAGTCATGGATTAAAACAGATTGACTAGGCCAGGTGCAGTGGCTCATGCCTATGCCTGTAATCCCAGCACTTTGGGAGGCCAAGGTGGGTGGATCACCTGAGGTCCAGAGTTTGAGACCAGCCTGGCCAACATAGTGAAACCCCATCTCTACTAAAAATACAAAAATTAGCCAGGTATTGTGGCATGCACCTGTAGTCTCAGCTACTTGGGAGGCTGAAGAGGGAGAATTGCTTGAACCTGGGAGGTGGAGGTTACAGTGAGCCGGGATTGTACCACTGCACTCCAGCCTGGGAGACAGAGTGAGACGCCATCTTTAAAAAAAAAAAAAAAAAGGAAACATGGAGGCACTGGCCGGGCGTAGTAGCTCACGCCTATAATCCCAGCACTTTGGGAGGCCAAAGCGGGCGGGTCACTTGAGGTCAGGAGTTCGAGACAAGCTTGGCCAACATGATGAAACCCCATCTCTACTAAAAATACAAAAAATTAGCCAGGCATGGTGGCGCATGCCTGTAGTCCCAGCTACTTGGGACGCTGAGACAGGAGAATCGCTTGGACTCGGGAGGCAGACGTTGCAGTGAGCCGAGATCACACCACTGCACTCCAGTCTAGGTGACAGAGTGAGACTGTCCCAAAAAACTAAATAAATAAAAGACAAAAATTAGCCAGGCGTGGTGCCGCATGCCTGTAATCCCAGCTACTTGGGAGGCTGAGGCATGAGAATTGCTTAAAGTCAGGAGGTGGAGGTTGCAGTGAGCTGAGATCATGCCACTGCACTCCAGCCTGGCAGCCTGGGCCACAGAGCGAGTAAGATTCTGTCTCAAAAAAAAAAAAAAAAAAAAAAAGACAGAAACATGGAGGCACTAAGGAGATGTGACAGCCAAACTCACGATCCTGGACATGACGGAGGATGTTTCTGGGGCCACTGATGCAATGGGAATATATGAAGGAAGTGCTGGGAGGTCTGATATGATCCCTCCAACCTCCCCAACTACCCTACCCACTTGTGTCTAAAGCACAGGGCACAAAACCCAGGGACTCACCCAGGAATGTCAGTCGGTCACTGAGCATCATGGCTGGCCCCAGGTTGTCAATGAGATCCAAATCAGAAAAGCAGCCTCGCTCACAGTAATCCCTGAGGAACCTGCAGGGCCCAGCCCAGACATCAGAGCAGCAGTCTAAGGCCCACCTCAACCACCCAGTCCCTGGGAAGCCAACACCAGCAGTACCCACCTGTCTGACACAAGCGTGGCAAAGGCGGCATCCTTAGCACGGATGCTCCAAGAGAGGGCAGAACCCAGGCGATTGTTGCGGACGGCCTTCATGGCTAAGATCTTACAAATGCTGCGAACTTTGCGAGGGAAAAGAAAAGGTGAACAAAACGGCTTTCACTCCACAAATCACTCCATTCCTGAGCCCTGTGGGGACCAGAGTGGCCTCACAGCCTCACTCCACCCCAAAGCCACTCTGTGGGCTCTAAACGCAGCTGGATTGGCAGACCTGGAAACTCAGGCTGATTAACAGTGTCTGGGCTCTGCTAAGAGTGTAAGTGCCCATCACGGCAGGACTGGCTCTGTGAGTGTGTGTGTGGCTTCAAGGGTAGCAAAAGATTTTTGTTTCTCCCTACGTGTCAGCTCTTCTGTTACCTCTCCAGATGCCTCAAATCCTATCTTCCTGTGGATCATGAATACCATATGCTTTCAGAAATGGTCATGAACATGCCAACCGTCTCTCTGCAGGGTAGTAACTCATGTTTACATCACTCAACAGTGAGGGGAGAAAGGAAGGGGCAGACTTGGTCATCCTCATTCCACTCTCTGTGCTTTTCTGGAGCCACCTCCAGCACTGCTTCCCCATTGAGCCAGGCTGAGATAGCAACAGCAACCCACCTGCACAGGGAAATAGCGCCAACCCCAGCCCTGACCTCGTGGAATCAAGTGTGTGAGAAAAGGGGCGGCTCACGCCTTTCCAGGTGGTGTGTAGATTTTGTCTCAGTTCCAGAGGATCCCTAGCTTTCCTGTCCCTCCCAAATAATTATCCCATCTCTTAGTTTACCTCTTGGCATCCACAGCCCCACCTCTCTCCAGTGTGGCTCGTGAGGAGGAGAATGGCTGGGGTAGGCACAAAGTGTCACCTCAGGGTCCCGACTTCCATGTCCCACAGATGGTAAGGCTGGGAGCAGGGCCAGCTCACCTTGTTCAGTCATCTGCCGCTGCTCACAGATCCGCAGCACCTTGAGGGCTTTCTGCTCAGTGTTCAGAGGTATCCGCTCAATGTGCAGCTCCAGGGAGACTCGGCCCAGCTTGGGGCAGTAATCAAAGTAATCCACCCCCAGCTGCCACAGGCTGCAAAGGTTCGAGGAAGACAGACATGAGGTGCTGCCTCGTGGCTCTGGGGACTGGCACCTGCAGCTCCCTTTCACTGACCCTTCTGTAGCCTTCAGGGAGCCAACCAGGAGAGAACAGTCCAAGCTCCAGTGGCACCCGCATGCTGAAGAGCACACAGCACAGCCTGCACCCGTGGGAGCCTTCCTACCTGGGATGAGCGAACAGTCCAGAGGCGTACTCCAGCAGGAGGAACTCTCTCATGTTGGAACCGAAACTGGAATAAAACATACCAAAAGACCAAGACTCCTGGCCTGCCCTGTTCAGGGCCCCCTTCCTCAGCCCAACCTCCCTTCCAGGCATTCAGTTCACCCCACCCTCGAGGGCTTGGTGGTAAGAAGAGGAGGATCGGTGCCTCCAGGCCACTTACTAGAGGTTGTGTGACTGGAGGAGCTTGCAGTGGTCCAGCAGGTCTGTCAGGTGGGCCACAAACCACCAGTTGCTAAGGGCGATGCTGCAGATTCAGACACCAAAGCAAGAAGGAGAGTCAGGGCAGAGGCCGTGTCCCACAAGAGCGGGGGTGAGCAGGAACCCCACATGTCCTATCCCTCAGAGAGATGGGGCCGGGTGTGATGGTAGCTCACGCCCATGATCCCAGTACTTTGGGAGGCCAAGGCAGGCAGATCACCTGAGCCCAAGAATTTAAGACTAGCCTGGGCAAAATGGCGAAACCCCATCTCTAAAAATACAAAAATTAGCCAGGTGTGGTGGAACACACCTGTAATCCCAGCTACTCGAGAAGCTGGGGTGGGAGGATTGCTTGAGCCTGGGAAGCAGAGGCTGCAGTAGGCCAAGATCACACCACTGCAATCCAACTTGGGTGAGAGAGCACAAGCATATCTCAAAAAAAAAAAAAATATTGCTCAGAAAGTAGTTGAGACGGAGTCTTGCTCTGTCACCCAGGTGGGAGTGCACTGGTGAGATCTCGACTCACTGCAACCTCTACCTCCCGGGTTCAAGCAATTCTCATGCCTCAGCCTCCCCAGTAGCTGAGGTTACAGGCATGCGCTGCCACACCCAGCTAGAAAGCAGCTTTTGAATGTTCTCACCACACGCACACCAAAAGGGTCACTATGTGAGGTGACGGATGTGCTCACTAGCTTAATTTCACAATGTACACATCTATCAAAACATGTTGTACACCTTGGCTGGGCACAGTGGCTCACTCCTGTAATCCCAACATTTTGGGAGGCCGAGGTGGATGGATCACTCGAGCTCAGGAGTTTGAGACCAGCCTGGCCAACATGGCAAAACCCCATCTCCACCAAAAATACAAAAGTTAGCTGGGCGTGGTGGCGAGTGCCTGTGGTCCCAGCTACTGAGAAGGCTGAGGCAGAAGATGGCTTGAGCCCAGGAGGCAGAGGTTGCAGTGAGCTGAGATCGCACCACTGCACTCCAGCCTGAGCAACAGGATAAGACACTGTCTTTAAAAAAAAAAAAAAAAAAAAAAAAAAGGTTGTATACCTTAAATACATACTACTTTGTTAATCACACCTCAATAAAGCTGGGGAGGCCGGGCGCGGTGGCTCAAGCCTGTAATCCCAGCACTTTGGGAGGCCGAGACGGGCGGATCAGGAGGTCAGGAGATCGAGACCATCCTGGCTAACCAGGTGAAACCCCGTCTCTACTAAAAAATACAAAAAACTAGCCGGGCGAGGTGGCGGGCATCTGTAGTCCCAGCTACTAGGGAGGCTGAGGCAGGAGAATGGCATAAACCCGGATGGCAGAGCTTGCAGTGAGCTGAGATCCGGCCACTGCACTCCAGCCTGGGCGACAGAGCGAGACTCCGTCTCAAAAAAAAAAAAAAAAAAAAAAAAAAAGCTGGGGAAAAAAATGGGGAGTGGGCTGGCCCAGGGAAAGGACACCTCAGCTTCCCAAAACAGCTGTTGCTACCCAGATTTATAGCTGATGGTTATGTCAAAACCATTAGAGAAGCCAGTGAAAAGGCTATAGGGGACCCAGGCTAAGGGAGCCAAAGCCTTAGCCTGCATGAAAGTCACCCGCCAGTGGAAGGAAGGGCTGAGACGGTGCCCAGTGTCTTCCCAAAGGATCCAGCAGCCTCCCAGGCTGGAAGGCAGCAAGCACTGAGGGCCTCTGCCCACAATACAACTCAAGTGACGGAGACCAGACCTAGTGCTGCACAAGGCCACCACGGTCTCCCTGCAGGGCCCAGCAGGCCTGAACCATACAGTTAGGTCTTAGATCACACACACACACACACACACTCACACACGCACACACACTCTCACACTCACTCTCACTCTGAAGGATTCTGAGTGAGCAGCTGAGACGCAGAGCAGGCGGGCAACCTCAACATTCAAGGCGGGAAAGGCCTAATTATCAGCTCCAAAGTAGCCCTCTGCTGAAAATGAAAGAACGCTGTGGAGTTGGGAAGACCAGCTACGATGAAGGTGACCCCCCTGGGCAACTGTAGCCCCAAATGAGCTGTTTGTCCTGTACTAAGGTCACTGTCAACTCCTTACCCAGGCCCCATCTTGCTTGTTGGGGGCCCTGGAGTAATCAAAGCTCCAGAGCCTCTGCCTGCTATTCTGGAAATGGGGTGTGAGGTTTGCAAACACTGCTGCACCCTGCATCCAAGGTTGTGTGCTGGGCCAAAAAACAAGTCAGAAGATTCTAGACTCAGCAGACATTAAACTGGAACTCTTCTTGGTTACTGAAGGAAGACTTGTCACCTTTTAGCTCGATACTTTTGGAGGACTTGAAGGGCACCAGGAAACTGCTGACATCTTGCCCAATTCCCAGTGAAGTGTACCCCAGCTCTGTTTCCTCTTGCCAGAGAGCAAGGAATTGGCCCGTCTTCAGAGGAAGCTGTAAGCCAGGAGGGAAGAAGGGACCCTGTGGAGGACCCCATGGAAGAATCCTGCCATCTTTTCAGCTGAGGGGTTAACAGTCAAGCATGCCCAGCCAGGCGCTGACAGACAAACCCCTGGCCCTTTAGCAGGGCTGAGGAACTACAGCCTCTGAGTCAGGATCCCCTGGCTGCCTTTTCTGCCCCTTAGGGTCTGGCATGACTACTGACATAGGAGTAAATCAGGGGCCCACTTAGAAACCTCCCTTCTCCATGTTCATATGAAGGTGGTGTGAACAGGAAAGGAAAAAGAGAAAGAAACCTCTTTCTAATGCCTTTAAAAAGGCATGCCAACAGCCCACTGGCTCAAGTCCAGAAAGAGACACTTCCCTGTCCCCCGGAAGTGTGCATGGGTCTGATACATCCCATGAGAAAACATGTGCCCACAAGACCCCAATTCAATCTTTCCCCAGAGCCAGGAGGGCACACTTCTAAAACTGCTACTGTCTCTCAAGACATTTCAGCCCATTTCACAATTCCTGGTACAAGCTCTGCTTTTCTGTTCCTCTTTCAAAACAGGATAGGAGGTAGCCTCGCCATCAGAGAAATGCAAACTCCAAGATTTCCCACTAACAGAGCTCAGATCCCTTCCTGCTTGTGAGGGTGGAGAGAGGCCGAGACTGGGGGACTGTAAGCCTAACCCTTCCTTGTCTGTGTCCGGCATGAGAGTGTTGTTCACCCCTCTTCATTGGTACTTCTCTTTCTCTTCTGCCACTGGAACTAGCAGGACGCTTTCCCCTTTTATACTCCCTGCATCCAAGAGACTTGTTCTGCTCAAATCTGTTTTATTCCTAAAAATTCAGATACAGCTTATAAAGGAAGCCCTGGTGAAGCGCATTCACTATTATAACGGACAGGAAATTTAGGAATACTCAACTATGGGCAGAGACACCAAAAAAGCCAAATGATGGTGTGTTTGCGTGTTTTTACGTTATTCTAATTCCTCCATGCAGGGACTTCCCACGATGTTTACAGGCCTGTGAAAATACTGACACAAAACTTGACTATCAAGCCGGGCATGGCAGCTCATGCCTGTAATCCTAGCACTGTGGGAGGCTGAGACAGGCAGATCACTTGAGCTCACGAGTTGAAGACCAGCTTGGGCAACATAGTGAAATCTCATCTCTACAAAAAAAATAATAATAATTAGCCAGGCATGGTGGCGCACACCTGTAGTCCCAGCTACCTGGAAGGCTGAGGCAAGAGGATCACTTGAACCCAGGAGGTCAAGGTTGTAGAGAGCTGAGATCACTCCACTGCACTCCAGCCCGGGTGACAAAGTGAGACCCTGTCTCAAAAAAAAAAAAACAAAAACAAACAAACAAAAAAAAAAACCAAAAAACTTGGCAGGGGGCAGTGGCTCACACCTGTAATCCCGGCACTTTGGGAGGCTGAGGTGGGCAGATCATCTGAGGTTAGGAGTTCCAGACCAGCCTGGGCAACATGGTGAAACCCTGTCTCACTGAAAAACACAAAAATTTGCTCAGCGTGGGGAGACACCTGTAATCCCAGCTACTTGGGAGGCTGAGGCAGGAGAATCGCTGGAATCCAGTAGGTGGAGGTTGCAGTGAGCCGAGATCGCGCCACTGCACTCCAGTCTGGGCAACAAGAGCAAAACTCTGTCTCAAAAAAAAAAACAAAACCCCAGAAACAAACAAACACACAAAAACTTTTTTCATTCCCCAAATCTAGAATCATTTTCTTGAAGCCCTGGCTTTCTTTTGGCCAAAATAAGAGCCGGCAGGGCTAAGGAAACTCTTCCCATGCCCAGATCTACAAAGAGCCAGTTGAGGTCAGTGAATGTGACACCTGATCAAGGCCATCTTCTGCTATTACCCACATCCTCCCTTCCCAGCAGGTCTTCAGTGCAATGCCCACCATCCAGGGTGCACAAGAAGGAAGGGGACATTCTTTCTGACTTAACATATATGGAGAGTTCTGGAAAGGTTTATCTTTGATTCATTATGTTTGGCACTCCCTTTCCTGCCTTGCTAAAGATTCAGTGCAATGACAGAACACCTTCTTTTGGATAGAGGGCTGGAAATTCTGAATAATACCCAGCCTCAAGCCCGGTGGTTCGGTAGCTCACGTCACTGGAGTGAGACTGTTGGAACATGCCATCCCATAAGGTGACTACATGTCCATTAGGTGCCAAGAAACAGGCTTGCTGGCTTTCTCTAGATTTTAAATTGTCAAAGTAATTTCCTGCAATGTTATTTTAAATAAACATCCCTAAAATAGAAACAGTTATGTATATGGTAGCCCTCAAGCCTCCAGGAAGTCCCCAAGCTCACCCAGGGAGAAGCCATTATCTACCTGTAGCAGGCCCAGCAGGGGAGCAGGTGCTATGGTTTGAAGGGATCCCCCTCTAAAACCCCAGTTTTGCCAATGTGATAGTATTAAGAGGTAGGGCCTCTGAGAGGTGATTAGGCCAGGAGGGACTCCTCACTCATGAATGTGATTGGGTGCCCTTATAAAGTGACTTGACGAAGGGAGTTTGTCCTTCTTGCCCTTCCACCACATGAGAACACAGTGTTCAAGGTGCCATCTTGGAAGCAGAGAGCAGCCCTCACCAGAAACATTGCCAGTGCCTTGATCCTGGACTTCCTAGCCTCCAGAACTGTGAGAAAATAATCTTTTTCTTTATAAACTACCTGGTCTCAGGTATTCTGCAATAGCAGCAAGAGATGGACTAAGATAGCAAGTCTGAGGAAAGAAGGGTAAGGAAGAACAGGCCACTCTAGAAACGGATGGTGGTGATATTTGCACACCTAAAAATGGTTACAGTGGGGGGTGGGAGAGATCCTACCTGCACTCTTTGATCACTTGATGGATGTCAAACTCAAAGGCTGCCAACAAGATGTTGTCCAGGGGTTCTGGGCTGCTCTCACCTCCCAGAAACAGGTCCAGGCTGGACTGTGGAAAGGTGATGAGACACTCAATCCCGAGGATGGAAGCAGAGACTCCGGGGACAGGCAGGGCTGCTGTATAAGGAACCCCAGAGAAGGGTGCCATGTTCTTTCACTAAGGGCCAAAGGAAAGGGTCTTCCTGTTCCTCGGGGACAAATTCAAAGAGAATGACCCATCACGGCGCCACCAGGACTCCTACCTCCACCCTTGCCCACCCCAAGCTCACTCACCTGGGCGTAGTAGTGCAGATCAATGGGTTTTACTGTGGGATTGGAGTACAAGAGCCGAGTCACTAGGAAATGATACCAATTACTCAGAAGTTCCTTCTGCTCTAACAAGGCGGCTTCGTCTCCCAGCATAATCTGAGGAAGAGACATTTGTGCTGAACTCTGTCCTCCTTTCAGGGGTACCTTCTCCATAATGCTCCTGCTCTCAGCTAGGGCACTGGATTTCAACTAGTCTGAAAGCTCTCACCATCATGGCAGAGTAACAGACAGCCCTATCCAAAAAGGACCAAGCTTCTGCCACTGCTGCACTGGATGCCACAGCCCCCACAGGAAGCCAACATGGATGCAATCTGAACTGCTTCCCAGACCTTCAAGAGAGACTCCAGGTGAGGGTTGGTGGCGAATGTGCTGTCCTGGAGATACCGCTCACATTCCTCGTGCCAGTGCTGCCACTTCAGCTCCAGCTCTGTCAGTGTCTGGGTGTTCCCAGGCTAAGGGAGAGACCAGCCATGAGACATCATCCCACCCAAGCCCTTTATATTTAGTGAATCACCCATCTCCTGTGACCCAGCAGAGCAAAGCTACCCCCACGTACACTGAGAATGGGCATTGTCCTCATCAGGTCTCCCATGATTCGGCATATGCCTGCAGAGGCGGGGCTGGCGTCGGCTTCCTTGGAGAGCATCTGTCGGGCCTCATCCAGCCGGCCCTGCAGCACCAAGATGGTCACCTGGGAGGAGATTGGGCCCATGAGCACTAGCAGGAGGCCTGGCCCTGCCGAGGCGAGGAGGCCAGTCCCCTCACCCCATACTTCGGCTTTTTTTTTTGAGACTGAGTCTCGCTCTGTCGCCCAGGCTGGAGTGCAGTGGCGGGATCTCGGCTCACTGCAAACTCCGCCTCCCGGATTCATGCCATTCTCCTGCCTCAGCCTCCCAAGTAGCTGGGACTACAGGCGCTCACTACCATGCCTGGCTAATTTTTGTATTTTTAGTAGAGACGGGGTTTCACCGTCTTAGCCAGGATGGTCTTGATCTCCTGACCTCATGATCCACCTGCCTTGGCCTCCCAAAGTGCTGGGATTACAGGCGTGAGCCACCGCACCCAGCCACACTTTGGCTTTTTAACTCCTCACACATAGGCTTCTTTCTGCCCCTGAGTCGGCCCTGGGAAGAATGATGGCTCTTTCCCTCCAGAAGTAATCTATCACATCCAGTCTCATGGCTTTGCCACTTCCACCATGTTTTTCAAACAGCCAGCTGTAGTCCATTATAGTCTGTGACCAGCTTTTTTTTTTTCCAGATTTTCGCTCTTTCTGCCCAGGCTGGAGTATAATGACACAATCTTGGCTCACTACAACCTCCACTTCCCGGGTTCAAGTGATTCTCCTGTCTCAGCCTCCTGAGTAGCTGGGATTACAGGTGCATGCCACCACGCCCAGCTAATTTTTGTGTTTTTAGTAGAAACAGGGTTTTACCATGTTGGCCAGGCTGGTCTCGAACTCCTAAACTCAAGTGATTCCCCGCCTCGGCTTCCCAAAGTGTTGGGATTATAGGTGTGAGCCACCGCGCCCAGACCCAGCTTTTCAAAAATAAATGAAACAGAGAAACATGTTCCTCCACCCGCTTCCCCCCACCTCTTCTCCACCATCATGGTGTGTGCTGTTGATTCTTTCTCCCACCGTCTTCTCACAAAACGTTCAGGGTCATGCAATTCCTGGCCAAGAAACAAAAGCAAAATCGTCCCATTCCCCAGTGGATTCAGATTAAAACTGGTAATACAGGGCCAGGCGTGGTGGCTCATGCCTGTAATCCCAGCACTTTGGGAGGCCAAGGCAGGCAGATCACAAGGTCAGGAGATTGAGACCATCCTGGTTAACATGATGAAACCCCATCTCTACTAAAAATACAAAAAAATTAGCAAGGCGTGGTGGTACGCACCTGCAGTCCCAGCTACTCAGGAGGCTGAGGCAGGAGAATCGCTTGAATCTGGGAGGCGGACGTTGCAGGGAGCTGGGATTGCGCCACTGCACTCCAGCCTGGGCGACAGAGTGAGACTCCATCTCAAAACAAAACAAAAAACTGCTAATCCAGTTAGCTACAACCCCAAGAGGAGGGACTGGAGAAGAACCAAGCTAGGTCTGCCAGGAATTACACATGAGATGCAGCACACCTTATCACAACAAGCTGAAACTGTCACCACTATCTGGAAAGGTGGACATACTTTGTTGAGAAAATGGTTTTTCTCTGATTATAAGCTCTACACTGGTAGGCTGGTTCAATAATAAATATGTGAGAAGTTTTGTTTGGAAAAAAATTAAAATGAAATAATAGAAAATGTCAGAATGCATTAAATAAAATGGTTCATAAAAGTTTCAGTTCAAATATAAATATGTAAAATAAATACACTCAGGCCGGGAGCGGTAGCTCACATCTGTAATCCCAGCACTTTGGGAGGCCGAGACGGGTGGATCACCTGAGATCAGGAGTTTGAGACCAGCCTGGCCAACATGGTGAAACCCTGTCTCTACTAAAAATACAAAAATTAGCTGGGCGTGGTGGTGTGTGCCTGTAGTCCCAGCTACTCGTGAGGCTGAGGAAGGAGAATCATTTGAACCCGGGAGGCAGAGGTGGCAATGAGACGAGATCACGCCACTGCACTCCAGCCCAGGCGACAGAGTGAGACTCCATCTCGAAAATAAAATAAAATAAAATAAAAAATAATAATATAAAATATAAAATGTAAAATATGTAAAATATAAAATAAATATAAAATATAAAAATATATATAAAATATAAAATAAAATAAATAAAATAAAAATACACTCAACCAAATAGTCCTCACAGTTCAGTCTTTATCTATGAATCTGCCTACTCACTAAAATTCATTTGTAACCCCCAAATCAATATTTGTGGTACTTTCAAATCAAAATTCATGGGCGTGTACAGAGTGGTAAGAATATTGAGTTGCTTGACACACACTAAACAAGGCTTTATTGTTATGCAGTTAATGCTACTTTTTTTCATTTGTGTACATTTTGTTGGGTCCCCTAGTACTGAGGTGCTTTCTAGTGTTGCTAAGTGCAAGAACTATGGGAGGTGTTGAATAAGGTTCAGTCAGGCACAAATCACAGTGCTGTTGGCCCTGAGTTCACTGTTAATGAATCAACAATATTATGTCAAGTAAGTTGTCTCTAAAGAGAAACACACATAAAACAAGTGATCAGTTATATATTGATTAGTTGAACAAAATGTGACCAGAGGCTTGCAGGAACCTAACCCTGTATTTCCCCTAGAAGCAATGGTTCAACATTCACTAATTCAGTATTCAAGGCACTGCACTCCAGCCTGGGCGACAAGAGCAAAACTCTATCTCAAAAAAAAAAAAAAAAAATCACAAATATATATACATACACATACTAATAACTCCCAACTTTTCCACTCTAGCCCAAACTTCCTTCTCTGAATTCCAGCTTTGTATATCCAAGGGCCTAGTCAACATCTCCACTTGGATCTTGAATAGGCATCTTAAAACGTAACATGTCGGACAGGCATGGTGCCTCACGCCTGTAATCCCAACACTTTGGGAAGCCAAGGAGGGTGGACTGCTTGAGCCCAGGAGTTTAAGACCAGCCTGAACAACACGGCAAAACCCCATCTCCACTAAAAATAAGAAAATTAGCTGGATGTGGTGGCACGCCTTTGTAGTCCTGGCTACCTGGGAGGCTGAGGTGGGAGGATCACCTAAGCTTAGGAGGTCAAGGCTGCAGTGAGCTGTAATCCGACCACTGCACTCCAACATGGGCAAGAGACTCTGTCTCAGGAAAAAAAAAAAAAAAGAAAGAAAACACACACACACGAGAGAAACATAACATGTCTAAAATTAAACACCAGTTTGCCTCCAACTCACCAACCTCATCCTCCCACATTCTTCTATTTCTTGCATGCCCACATCAAATCAATCCATCAGCAAACCCCATCAACTCTCTTCAAACATATCTAGCCTACACCACCACCATCTTTTGCCTGGCTTAGTACAGCAGAATCCGGACTGGCCTGCTTCCATCCTTGCTGTATAGTCTCAACATAGCAGCCAGGACAGCCTTTGGGAACCTAAGTAAGATCTCAGGCTTCCTCTGCTCAGCTCTCCAATGCCCCCTCACCCCATGTGGCTTAGAAGTAAAAGACTAGCTTTTACTGTGCATCAACCATGTCAACTACTTCAACCACATTTATGTCCTTTAACTAATTTAATGATCACAGCAGCCCCGTGGGACAAGTATTATTATCTCCACTACACAGATGAGGACCCTTAGGGCCATTAAGTAGCTCACTCAAGATCTCACAGCTATTGGCTGGGCACAGTGGCTCACACCTATAATCCCAATACTTTGGGAGGCCAAGGCAGGATTGCTTGAGGCCAGGAGTTCAAAACATAAAAAAATTGCTGGGTGTGGTGGCTCATGCCTGTACTCCCAGCACTTTGGGAGGCCGAGGCAGGTGGATCACCTGAGGTCAGGAGTTCGAGACCACCGTGACCAACATGGATAAACCCCGTCTCTACTAAAAAAAATACAAAATTAGCCGGGCATGGTGGTGCATGCCTGTAATCCCAGCTACTCGGGAGGCTTGAGGCAGGAGAATCGCTTGAGCTGAGGAAGCGGAGGTTGCTGTGAGCTGAGATCGTGCCATTGCACTCCATCCAGCCTGGGCAACAAGAGTGAAACTCCGTCTCGAAAAATAAAATAAAATAAAAAATTAAATTAAATTTAAAAATTTGGCTGGGCATGGTGGCTCAAACCTGTAATCCCAGCAATTTGGGAGACTGAGGCAGGTGGATCACTTGAGGTCAGGAGTTCAAGACCAGCCTGGCCAAAACAGCGAAACCCCATCTCTACTAAAAATACAAAAATTAGCCAGGCAAGATGGCAGGAGCCTGTAACCCCTGCCAAGATCGCGCCACTGCACTCCAGCCTGGGCAACAGAGTGAGACTCTGTTTCAAAAAATAAATAAATAAAAATAAAAAATAATTGGGTTAGTCGGTGCGGCAGCTCACACCTGTAATCTCAGCATTTTGGGAGGCCGCAGAAGGCGGATCACCAGGTCAGGAGATTGAGACCATTCTGGCTAACATGGTGGAACCCCATCTCTACTAAACAAAATACAAAAAATTAGCCGGGCGTGGTGGCAGGCGCCTATAGTTCCAGCTACTCAGGAGGCTGAGGCAGGAGAATGGAGTGAACCCAGGAGGCGGAACTTGCAGTGAGCCAAGATCGGACCACTGCACTCCAACCTGGGCAAAAGAGCGAGACTCTGGCTTAAAAAAAAAAAAAATTAGGACGGAGGGAGGCAGGCAGATCACTTGAGGTCATGAGGTCAGGAGTTCAAGACCAGCCTGGCCAACATGGTGAAACCCCATCTCTACCAAAAATACAAAAAAAAAAAAAAAAAAATCAGCTGGGCATTGTGGTGTATGCCTATAATCCCAGCTACTCAGTAGGCTGAGACAGGAGAACTGCTTGAACCAGGGAGGTGGAGGTTGCAGTGATCTGAGCTAGCGCCACTGCACTCCAGCCCAGGCAACAGGGCAAGACTCCATCTCAAAAAAACAAACAAATAAATAAATAATAAAAAACTTTAGCTGGTGCTGGTAGCACATATCTGTGGTCCCAGCTACTTGGGAGGCTAAAGTAGGAGGACCACTGGAGCCCTGGAGGCCAAGGCTGCAGTGAGTGGTGATTGGGCACTGCAGCTGGGGAACACAGCAAAACTGTATTTAAAAAAAAAAAAAAAGGTCAGGCATGGTGGCTCACGCTGGTAATCCCAGCACTTTGGGACGCCAAGGTGGGCAAATCATGAGGTCAGGAATTCAAGACAAGCCTGGTCAACATGGTAAAACCCCACCTCTACTAAAAATACAAAAATTAGCTGGGTGTTGTGACACGCGTCTGTAGTCCCAGCTGCTCGGAAGGCTGAGGCAGGAGAATCACTTGAACCCCAGAGGCAGAGGTTGCAGTGAGCCGAGACTGTGCCACTGCACCCCAGCCTAGATGACAGAGCGAGACTCTGTCTCAAAAAAAAAAAAAAAAAAAAAAAAAAACCCACAAAAAAACCCCCACCACCTCACAGCTAGTAAAAGGCAGAGCTAGAAAGCTAACCCAGGCAGTGTGGCACCACAGACCATGTTCTTAGTCACCCTGCTATGTAGGCTGCAAAAAGCTAGTCTCAGTGACAACTCAGGGGGCCCTCAGACTGGTATCTCTCTGTCTTTCTCTCCCCAACTCATCCCTCCCACCTATCCCTACACAGCACAGCCCCTCCTGCCCCACCCTGGCTCTAGAACACAGCATCTGCAGGCCCTGCGATATGGAATGCCTTCTTCAGCCTAGCTCTCCTCACCTCCTTCAGGTCTCACCTCCAATCTCTCATGAGGGAGGCCTTCTTTGATGCCACTCCAGCACTTGCAGCCTCCCCTCTTTTTGGCACCTTGCCAGAGCACTTCGCTATGTGCCAGGATATATGGTACTGGCCTATGTGTTGCTGTTCTGTCTCCACACACAGGATATAAACTCTATAAAGGCAGGAATCTTTGCCTGTTTTAGTCATGGTTGTCTCCTTGGTGCCTTGCAAATAGAAGGGGCTCAATAAATACTCAGTGAATGACCAGGCATGGTGGCTCACACTTGCAATCCCAATACTTTGGGAGGCCAAGGTGGGAGGACTGCTTGAGCCCAGGAGTTCAAGACCAGCCTGGGTAATACAGTGAGGCCTCATCTCTACAAAAAATAAATCTAGCCAGGCATGGTGGTATGCGCCTGTAGTCCCAGCCACTCAGGAGGCTGAGGTGGGAGGATCGCTTGAGCCCAGGAAATCAAAGCTGCAGTGTACCATGATCCCGCCACTGCACTCCAGCCCAGGCCACAAAGCGAGATCCTGTCTCTAAACAACAACAACAACAAACCTTAGCAAATCAATCAGAGACTCAAACATTTGGCCCACTACTTCCTCAACAAAGGCACTTCCCTTACCTGCACAGATCTCCCAGCACCATAAGGCCTAGAAATAGCCCCAACGGTAACAACTCCTTATTTGAATTCCAGGTTTTCTTTTTTTTTTTTAAATTGAGACAGAGTCTCGCTCTGTCACCCAGGTTGAAGTACAGCGGCACCATCTCAGTTCACTGGAGCCTCTGCCTCCCAGGTTCAAGCAATTATCCTGCCTCAGCCTCCTGAGTAGCTGGGATTACAGGCACCTGCCACTACACCCAGATAATTTTTGTATTTTTAGTAGAGATGGGGTTTCACCATGTTGGCCAGGCTGGTCTTGAACTCCTGACCTCAGGTGATCCCACCACCTCAGCCTCCCAAAATGCTGGGATTAAAGGCGTGAGCCACCGTGCCGGGCCGAACTACAGGTTTTCTTTTCTTTTCTTTTTTGTCCTCACAATCTGTTCCCAATTTCAGGTTTTATACGTTTAGTCAACTTTCCATTAGCCCAGTCAACTAGCAATCTTCTCCCTGCCACCTCCCAATTAGGTCAGTCAGCAGAGGTGAATGGAAATACCTAACACATAGATAATACATCCATATACACACATACGACATGCTGACTTCCAAACTGATAATCCAAAGTAATGTGCAAGCTCATTTACATCCAACCCCGTAGGCACCCCGGCCCCTATCAATTGGTTTTATATCATTAGCCAGGCATGGTGGTTCGCACCTGTGGTCCCAGCTACTTGAGAGGCTGAGGTGGTAGGACCGCACAGGAGGTAGAGGCTGCAGTGAGCAAGATCACGCCACCGCACAACAGCCTGGGGAACAGAGTCAGATTCTCTTTTTTCTTTCATATTTTTATTAATTTATTTTGAGATGGGGGTCTCACTTTGTTGCCCAGGCTAATCTCAAACTCCTGGGCTCAAGCGATTCCTGAGTTGGCCACCCAAAGTGCTGGCTGGAATTACAGGCATGAGCCACTGCACCCAGCCAAGACCCTTTCTCAAAAAAAAAAAAAAAAAAAAAAAAAAGGCCAGGCACGGTGGCTCATGCCTGTAATCCAGCACTTTGGGAGACCAAGGCAGGCGGATCATGAGGTCAGGAGATCGAGACCATCCTGGCTAACACGGTGAAACCCCGTCTCTACTAAAAAAAAATACAAAAAATTAGCCAGGCATGGTGGCGAGCACCTGTAGTCCCAGCTGCTCTGGGAGGCTGAGGCAGGAGAATGGCGTGAACCCAGGAGGCAGAGCTTGCAGTGAGCCGAGATGGCGCCACTGCACTCCAGCCTAGGCAACAGAGTGAGACTCCGTCTCAAAAAAAAAAAAAAAAAGGTTTTGTATTACTTTTTATGTCTTCTCTTTCTTAGACCCACAAAGAAATCAAATTTCCTTTTACTCTGGAAAGTCTTCAAAGCATTATTTTTCTTACATGTTACCTCGGTTTTAGACTCTCCCATAGTCTAAATCCAAATCCAGGGAAGAAAAGATCCAAGAGCATCTCCATAGTAACAGACTCCGAAAGCCAGCCTACTGCTGGAGGCTCAGTGGGTGTCCTCAGACCCACCCAGCGGCACCAGGGACAATAGGACTCATGGTGAGAGGTGGGGGCCTGGCCTGTCTTACCAAGTTCCAGAAGCTGTCATGATTGCTTGGATTCTCACTGCCCAGAACATCCGCCGACAAACTGTCCACCTCGCACACATGGAGCCGGACCCAGTCAAGGAGGTGGAGGAGGAGATGGCCAGCTGGGAGGAGAGACTCTCATCACACACAAAAGCCTCAGCTTCACCTGCAGCAAGTTCCACTTTATCCAAAGAACAGAGAATGTTAAGGCAGACGAGCTGACTACACAGGTTTATCCCTTTTTTTTTTTTTTTTTTTTTTTTTTTTTGAGACGGAGTCTTGCTCTGTCACCCAGGCTGGAGTGCAGTGGCCGGATGTCTGCTCACCGCAAGCTCCTCCTCCCGGGTTCCCGCCATTCTCCTGCCTCAGCCTCCTGAGTAGCTGGGACTACAGGCGCCCGCCACCTCGCCCGGCTAGTTTTTTGTACTTTTTAGTAGAGACGGGGTTTCACCGTGTTAGCCAGGATGGTCTCGATCTCCTGACCTCGTGATCCGCCCGTCTCGGCCTCCCAAAGTGCTGGGATTACAGGCTTGAGCCACCGCGCCCGGCCGGTTTATCCCTTTTAAGCAGTCACACACGTGGTCCTGAATGAAGGACTGTGCTAAGAAAAAGCAAGTGCACTTTCACCAAATATTACCTCTGTGCCAGGCAGCTCCATCTTTAACTGACCCCAGAAAGGGGTGAAAATGGAATGCAGACCTCACCACCAGATTCTTCACAAATACTCAATAGCTACACAAGTAATGGCCGTTTAGGAACCAGTACTGACTAGCAAGCAGCCAGGTATGCAATGATGATAAAAAACATATGGCCACCTGTAATCCCAGCACTTTGGGAGGCCGAGACGGGCGGATCACGAGGTCAGGAGATCGAGACCATCCTGGCTAACACGGTGAAACCCCGTCTCTACTAAAAAATACAAAAAACTAGCCGGGTGAGTTGGCGGGCGCCTGTAGTCCCAGCTACTCAGGAGGCTGAGGCAGGAGAATGGCGTAAACCCGGGAGGCGGAGCTTGCAGTGAGCTGAGATCCGGCCAAGGCACTCCAGCCCGGGCGACAGAGCGAGACTCCGTCTCAAAAAAAACAAAACAAAACAAAAAAAACATATGGCCAAGGGGCTGGTGGTGCACACCTGGAATCCCAGCACTTTGGGAGGCTAAGGCAGGTGGATCACCTGAGCTCAGGAGTTCGAGACCAGCCTGGCCAACATGGTGAAACCCTGTCTCTACTAAAAATACAAAAATTAGCCAGGCGTGGTGGCGCATGCCTGTAATTCCAGCTGCTCATGTGGCTAAGGCGGAATTGCTTGAACCCAGGAGGGAGAGGTTGCAGTAAGCCAAGATCGCACCACTGCACTCCAGCCTAGGTGACGGAGTGAGACTCTGTCTCAAAAAACAAAACAAAAAAATAATATGGCCGGGCATCGTAGCTCATGTCTGTAATCCTAGCACTTTGGGAGGCTGTGGCAGGCAGATCGCTTGAGCCCAGGAGTTTGAGACTAGGTTGGGCAACATAGGGAGACCCCATCTCTACAAAAAAAAAAAAAAGAAAGAAAATTAGCTGAGCCAGGAATGGTGGCTCATGCCTATAATCCCAGCATTTTGCGAGGCCAAGATGGGCAGACTGCTTGAGCCCAAGAGTTCAAGAACAGCCCGGGCAACACGGCGAAACTTCCCCTCCACAAAAAATACAAAATTAGCTGGGCGTGGTGGTGCGTGCCTGTGGTCCCAGCTACTTAAAAGGCTGGGCAGGAGGATTGCTTGAGCCCAGGAAGTCAAGGCTGCTGAGCTGTGATCACGCCACTGTACTCCAGCCTGGGTGACAGAGCAAGACCCTGTCTCCCCTCCCCCAGCGCATACACACAAAAAATTAGCCTGCATGGTGGCACGTGCCTGTAGTCCCAGCTACTCAGAAGGCTGAGGCAGGAAAATCGCTTGAGCCTGGGAGGTCCAGACTGCAATAGCCGTGATTGGACCACCACACTCCAGCCTAAGTGACACAGTAAGACCTTGTCTCAATCAATCAATAAAAATAAAATGAAATAAAATGGCAGAGTATAGCCAGCACTCTGTATCCATGATGTAGAACCTGCAGATACAAACGGCCAACTGTAACCTCCTCAAAAATCCACTGGAGAAGGGAGGCCTCTGAACAACCAACTCTAATTTCAAGTTCCTCACTTTTTTAGCGAGAGTATGAATAAAATGCTAGGGCTGGCCGGGCGCGGTGGCTCAAGCCTGTAATCCCAGCACTTTGGGAGGCCGAGACGGGCGGATCACGAGGTCAGAAGATCGAGACCATCCTGGCTAACACGGTGAAACCCCGTCTCTACTAAAACTACAAAAAAACTAGCCGGGCGAGGTGGCGGGCGCCTGTAGTCCCAGCTACTCGGGAGGCTGAGGCAGGAGAATGGCATGAACTCGGGAGGCGGAGCTTGCAGTGAGCTGAGATCCGGCCACTGCACTCCAGCCTGGGCGACAGAGCCAGACTCCGTCTCAAAAAAAAAAAAAAAAAAAAAAAAAAAATGCTAGGGCTACACAGAGGTTACTACTCATTTATGGGAAATAGCAAACATAAATCCTTAAAAGAAATGCAAAAAAGCTGCAGCAGATCCACAGAGAGCTCATACAGGCCATGACACTATACTGATCACAGTTTAACTCAAGATCAACAGAAGGCCAGGCACGGTGGCTCAAGCCTGGAATCTCTGCACTTTGGGAGACTGAGGTGGGCAGATCACCTGAGGTCGGGAGTTCGAGACCAGCCTGACCAACATGGAGAAACCTCATCTTTACTAAAAATACAACATTAGCCGGGCATGGCGGCACATGTCTGTAATCCTAGCTACTCAGGAGGCTGAGGCAGGAGAATCACTTGAACCTGGGAGTTGGAGGTTGTGGTGAGCCGAGATCATGCCATTGCACTCCAGCCTGGGCAACAACAACAAAACTCCCATCTCAAAAAAAAAAAAAAAAAAAAAAAAAAGATCAACAAAAAAATTCCCATTGGCAGAGTTAACACACAGAATTGCCCTGTCCCAATCATTAGTGACAGAATTCCCAACGTGACTTTGCCTCTCACCACCTAATCCCACCCCACGTTCATAAAACTTTCTTGAGCTTAGCCAGTTCATGATGTTAACACTGACCCCGCCTTTCACACACTAGTTTAATATTTCTCAGTACCTGTGACGGTTTAGCTTTCTAGGAGGCACTCTGCATGATTCTTTTTGTAGCACCTGACAAAATGGTCAGGTTTCTTTGGGTGTTTTCTAACGATTTCCCGTGGTTATAATGATGGAAAGAACATTCTCAGGAATAAAACACTCATCACCATGCACAGGAAAGATAAGGAAAGAGCAGAAGATGGCAGGGGACACCTATGATGTTATAAGGTGAGATTATTCCATGCTTACCCGGGGCCACTTCAATAAAAAGAATCTCACACAGGTTCCAGATGAGCTCCATTGCTGACAAAATGGAGACCTAAGGGAGAAATGGAGACAGGTTTCACCTGAAATCATTCCTGAACTTTGCTCTGAGAGCCAAGGGATAAAGCAGGCCTTGACTCACATGACAGTCATTCCTTAACCCAACAGCTACTGCAATCCTACAGGAGGATTTCCCAGAGGGGAGTCAGCACGAGGATGTTAGGTGGCGGGATGGAGGCTAACATTATTTTGTTTTAGTGGTTGTGATTTTATTTTACCATGCATTACAAAAATAACTTGGCCAGGTGCAGTGGCCCATGCCTGTAATCCCAGCACTTTGGGAGGTCAAGGCAGGTGGAATGTTTGAGTCTAGGAGTTCGAGACCAGCTTGAGCAACATTGCGAGATTCTGTCTCAACAAAAAATACAAAAATTGGCCAAGTGTGGTGATACATCCCTGTAGTCTCAGCTACTCAGGAGGCTGAGGTGGGAGGATCACTTGAGCCCAGGAAGTTGAGTCTGCAGTGAGCCATAATCGTGCCGCTGCGTTCCTGCCTGGGCAAGAGTGAGACCCTGTCTCAAAATTTAAAAAAAGAAAAAAATATGGCCAGGCGCGGTGGCTCACACCTGTAATCCCAGCACTTTGGGAGGCCGAGACGGGTGGATCACAAGGTCAGGAGATCGAGATCATCCTAACACAGTGAAACCCCGTCTCTACTAAAAATACAAAAAATTAGCCGGAGTGGTTGTGGGCACCTATAGTTCCAGCTACTCGGGAGGCTGAGGCAGGAAAATGGCGTGAACCCAGGAGGCGGAGCTTGCAGTGAGCTGAGATCGTGCCACTGCACTCCAGCCTGGGCGACAGAGGGAGACTCCATCTCAAAAAAAAAAAAAAAAAAAAGAAAAGAAAAGAAAAAAATATAACTTGCATGTCACCAATTATTACTTTTTTATTTTATTTTTTTTGAGATGGAGTTTGACTCTTGTTGCCCAAGCTACAGTGCAGTGGCGTAATCTCGGCTCACTGCAACTTCCGCATCCTGGGTTCAAGTGATTCTCCTGCCTCAGCCTCCCCAGTAGCTGGGATTACAGGCATGTGCCACCACGCCCAACTAATTTTTTGTATTTTTAGTCAAGACAGGGTTTCACCACATTGGCCAGGCTGGTCTTGAACTCCTGACCTCAGGTGATCTCCCCAACTTGGCCTCCCAAAGTGCTGGGATCACAGGCTTGAGCCACCACACCTGGCTTTTTTTTTTTTTTTTTTGGAGACAGAGTCTTACTCTGTCAGCCAAGCTGGAGTGCACTGGTATGATTTCGGCTCACTGCAACCTCTGCCTCCAGGGTTCAAGCAATTCTCCTGCCTCAGCCTCCCGAGTAGCTGGGATTACAGGTGCACACCACCATGCCTGGCTAAATATTGTATTTTTAGTTGACGGGGTTTCCATGTTGGCCAGTATGGTCTCGAACTCCTGACCCCAAGAGATCCGCCCACCTCAGCCTCCCAAAGTGCTGGGATTACAGGCGTGAGCCACTGCGCCCAGCCTACCTCGATGAATTGATGCTTTAGGAAGGGACTTCATTTGAGTAAAAGGAAGAGACAATATTTACAAAAATATTCAGTAGATGACACGAAGCACGTAGACAGAGCAAGAATTGTGAAGTTGGTATTCCAAGGACTGAAGTTTAAGAAATAGTCTATTAATGGGAAAGCCCAATATAAGACCCCAAAATAAATCAGACCTGGACCTTGCCCTTAGGAATATGCAGGCTTCCTTTCCTCACCATCCTTCAGTCCACAGACACCACGATGACTTGTTCATAAGGGTACTTCAGAGACAGTGAATTACCGCCTAGTCACTTACTGACTTTGAAAAGTATTTAATATGAAGCATCTACTAAGAAAAAAGTCATCTTCCAGCTCCAAGTAAAGTAGAGCCACTTGCAACTCAGTAAAAATGTTGAGTTTGGTTAGGTGTGGCAGCTCACACCTATAATCCCAGCACTTTGGGAGGCCACGGCAGGAGGATCATTTGAGCCCAGGGGTTCGAGACCAGCTTTGACAACATAGAGAGACCCTGTCTTTCAAAGAAAAAAAAAATGTTAAGTTCGAGAAGTGAGTAGTGTTTATGAGACTGAACAGTGATCTCACAAGATTAGTTCTCCATTTCAGGTGACAACCCCTCAACACAATTTGGTCAGGACGTACATATTCCATAAGAACTGAACATTCAGGGCCAGCACGGTGGCTCATGCCTGTAATGCCACCACCTTGGGAGGTCAAGGCGGGTGGATCACTTGAGTTCAAGAGTTTGAGACCAGCCTGGCCAACACAGTGAAACCTCATCTCTATTAAAAATACAAAAAGTAGCTGGGCTTGGTGGTACGCACCGGTAGGACCCAGCTATTCTGGAGGCTGAGGCAGGAGAACTGCTTGAACCTAGGGCACTTGAGCCTGAGTGACAGAGCGAGATTCCGTCTCAAAAAAAAAAAAAGGAACCAAACATTCACTCAAGTATTTAACAAGCATTTCCTTGTGAGCTAGACCTTGAAAGGGGTAAGACAATCACTGTCACCCAAAGGAGCTGCCTATCTACCTGAAGAGACTTCTGCCGTAACAGGAACTGCACAGCCACCCCAGGTGGGTGCCCAGGACACAGGACACAGTGGTGCTAAAACAACAAAGGTGACTCCCCTTACCTGGCTGCTAAACTGGCGGCCACTGGCTGGATCTTTAGCAGCAACTAACGAAACACAAAACATTTTAAATGAGCAATGGAACTCTTAGGCTTATTGTCATAGCTGAATATTCCAGGGTGTATGGCCTGAGCCTTTGTTTCCTTTAATGACAAAAATTAAAAGAAATTATAATCTCTTCTAATTATGGATTTTTTTGTTATTAATGCTTCATATCCCTTCAATTCTCAAACCAAAGGCCCTCAAGTTACCAAATGGCACTTTCAACTGCAACAAAGTTACCATAAAGGTCTCTGACCTTTGTCAGAGTGGCTTCATGTGTGGCTCACACCTGTAAGCCCAACACTTGGGAGGCTGATGTGAAAGGACTGCTTGAGCCCAGGAGTTCAAGACCAGCCTTGGCAAAATTAGGGAGACCCTGTCTCTACAAAAATTTAAAAATTATCAGAACAAATGTCTCTGAGGAAGAGGGGACAAAAATTTTTTTTAATAGCCAGGCATGGTGGTACACACCTGCAATCCCAACTACTTGGAAGGCTGAGGTAGGAAGATCACTTGAGCCCAGGAGGTGAGGTCACGGCTGCAATGAGCCACAATGTCTCTGCACTCCAGCCTGGGCAACCTTGTCTCAGAAAAAAAAAAAAAGGCCAGGCACAGTGGCTGACTCCTGTAATCCCAGCACTCTGGGAGTCCAAGGCAGGCAGATCACTTGAGACCAGGAGTTCAAGACCAGCCTGACCAACATAGTGAAATCTCACCTCTACTAAAAATACAGAAATTAGCTGGGCTTGGTGGTATGCAACCGTAGTCCCAGCCACTCAGGAGGCTGGCTGAGGCTGGAGAATCGCTTGAACCTGGGAGGTGGAGGTTGCAGTGACCTGAGTTCACGCCACAGCACTTCAACCTGGGCGACAGAGTGACACCCGGTCTCAAAAAAAAAAAAAAAAAAAAAAAAAATACTCTAAATGATTACCAAAAAAGTAAGGATTGTGAAAGATGGAAAAGTAAGTTTTGGACTGGAATATCAATCAAATTTTACCTCACAGTATTTATGCATAGATATATACTCAAAATACCAACACACACACACACACACACACACACACACACACACACACAGTCCTTACTTGCAACCTGGTGCATTTCCTCCATACATGCTCTTATGACTGATCGGTAGTTTTTACTCACTCGAACCAATCTATAAAAAACGAAATAACACACAAGATGAGCCTGGAACATCTTGTAGTGCCACAAAAGAAGAAAACACTCAAATAAATGTAGAAATTTGTTGAAAGAAAGAGGGGAGCCATTGTGAAGGAGCTCATAACCTTCTGAAGCTGGAACAACTTGGGCAACAAAATAAAACGCCACAAAACAACCCATGGGCTAAAGTTAATATCCATAAACCCATACTGACATTAATTGTTGCAGATGAAATCTACTAGTCAGACATTGTCTCAAAAAAATAGATACATAAAGTTATTTAATGGCCGAGCCCAGTGGCTCAGGTCTGTAATCCCAGCACTTTGGGAGGTGAAAGCGGGCAGATCACCTGAGGTCAGGTGTTTGAGACCAGCCTGGCCAACCTGGTGAAACCTAGTCTCTACTAAAAATACAAAAATCCCAGCTACTCGGGAGGCTGAGGTAGGAGAATCTCTTGAACTCGGGAGGCGGAGATTGCAGTGAGCCAAGATCATGTCATTGCACTCCAGCCTGGGCGACAGAGCGAGACTCCATCTCAAAAAAAAATAAATAAATAAAAAATAAGACAGGGTCCCCTGCCATCAAGGAATTACAGGACTTTTGACATGTTTTTTCCTAGAAGTGACAATAGATTTCTCAAACTCACCAATATTACCTACCAGAGTCCCTTAAAACCAATAATCAGGCCAGGTGCAGTGGCTCACGCCTATAATCCCAGCACTTTGGGAGGCCGAAGTGGGCAGATCACTTGAGGTCAGGAGTTCGAGATCGGCCTGGCCAACATGATGAAACCCTCTCTACTAAAAATGCAAAAATTAGCCAGGCGTGGTGGCATGCACCTGTAATCCCAGCTATTCGGGAGGCTGAGGCAGGAGAATGGCTTAAACCCAGGAGGCAGAGGCTGCAGTGGGCCGAGATTGCCACTGCACTCCAGCCCAGGTAACAGAGTCAAAAAAAACAGGGCACGGCCAGGCGCAGTGGCTCACGCCTATAATCCCAACACTTTGGGAGGCCGAGATGGGCGGATCACGAGGTCAGGAGATCGAGACCATCCTGGCTAACATGGTAAAACCCCGTCTCTACTAAAAATACAAAAAAATTAGCCAGGAGTAGTGACGGGCACCTGTAGTCCCAGCTGCTCAGGAGGCTGAGGCAGGAGAATGGCATGAACCCGGGAGGCAGAGCTTGCAGTGAGCCGAGATCGCGCCACCGCACTCCAGCCTGGGTGACTGAGCAAGACTCCATCTCAACAACAAAAAAAAAGAAAAAACAAAAAACAGGGCCGGGCATGGTGGCTCACGCCTGTAATCCCATCACTTTGGGAGGCCAAGACGGGTGGATCACGAGGTCAGGATATGGAGACCATCATGGCTAACACGGTGAAACCCCATCTCTACTGAAAATACAAAAAATTAGCCAGGCGTGGTGGCGGGGACCTATAGCCCCAGCTACTCAGGAGGCTGAGGCAGGTGAATGACGTGAACCCAGGAGGCGGAGCTTGCAGCGAGCAGAGATCGCGCCACTGCACTCTAACCTGGGTGACAACGTGAAACTCTGTCTTGAAAAAAACAGAAAAACCACCAATAATCACTCTCACACACACTCACACAGAAGTTGACCTGGGTCTTGTCCAGAATGATTCATTTGTGAAAAGCTTATCAAAGAAGTAATATACCAACACTGCCCATGCCCTAGCCATGTGAAGGGATGCTGACAAAAGTCTAACACAGGAGTTCTTAAACTCCAGTGTGCTGGAGATTTTAAGATCCAACCAGAGATTTTGATTTTGATGATCTGCAGTGGGTCCCAAAAGTCTACAATTTACAAGTACTACTCTGATAATGATGAAGTTACGAACTACAATTCAAGAAAATCCTAATCTATAAATACTACAAGAGTTTTCTGGTCTGTTGTCAGATAATGTCTCAACCATAATTTTTAGAGACAAAACTGTTACATTAATTTTCAAATCTCCCAACAACGTGACCTCATTCAATGACTCTCACATGCTTGTGTGGCCTAAATTTTCTTCTTTAGAGGGTAAGTAAAATAGGACTATAAATAAAGCTTGTCAAGCCAGCCAATCAACAGCATTTGCATATTCCTGCTAAGTCTTCCCATCACTGCTAATGTACATTGTCCAGTACTAATGCCTCAACTAGAACCAGGAGTCTCTTATTTCTTTACACAACCCTTAAAACACACAAAAAGACAACAATGTACTTCATTTGGCTTTCCACAGTGTAGAGTGGGCTTCAACACCAAACAGCAACCAACTCACTGAGATTTTCTGGATTTTCCAGTCAACTCTTCATCAATTCTCTGGAGGCCCAAAAAGATTCCATGGGATTCATTAAAGAGTTTTCTCAAGATTTGAGAGTAAACATCTACATCCTTACGGATAATATAGATAAAGGGGCAACTTGGCACCATCTCTGATTTTTCTGAAACAAAACAGAAAAAAAAAAAAAAACATTTAACATCTATTATGATCATCCCCAAAAGTCAATCTACTCTAAAAAAAATGTTTTGTGGCCAGGCACGGTGGCACATGCCTATAATCCCAGCACTCTGGAAGGCCAAGGCAGGCGGATCACGAGGTCAGGAGCTCGAGACCAGGCTGGCCAACATAGCAAAACCCTGTCTCTACTAAAAATACAAAAATTAGCTGGGTGTGGTGGCGCATGCCTTCATTCCCAGCTACTCAGGAGGCTGAGGCAGGAGAATTGCTTTAACCGGGGAGGCAGAGGTGGCAGTGAGCCAAGATCGCACCACTGCATTCCAGCCTGGACAGAGCGAGACTTCATCTCAAAAAAAAAGAAAAGAAAGAAAAGAAAGAAAAGAAAGAAAAGAAAGAAAGAAAGAAAGAAAGAAAGAAAGAAAGAAAGAAAGAAAGAAAGAAAGAGAGAGAGAGAGAAAAGAAAGAAAGAAAGAAAGAAAGAAAGAAAGAAGAAAGAGAGAAAGAGAGAAAGAGAGAAAGAGAGAAAGAGAGAGAGAGAGAGAGAAAGAAAGAAAGAAAGAAAGAAAGAAAGGAAAGAAAGAAAGAAAGAAAGAAAGAAAGAAAGAAAGAAAGAAAGAAAGAAAGAAAGAAAGAAGGAAGGAAGGAAGGAAGGAAGGAAGGAAGGAAGGAAGGAAGGAAGGAAGGAAGGAAGGAAGGAAGGAGAGAAAGAAAGAAAGAAAGAAAGAAAGAAAGAAAGAAAGAAAGAAAGAAAGAAAGAAAGAAAGAAAACAAATCAAATGTTAAGATTCCAGTTTTATCCTGCTACTGGAGGAAGACTGTATCAGGAAAAGAAAAAGATTCACATCCTATCCAATAGCTGATGGAACTTAGAAAATCAAGCCAAGGACAAGCTATGTCACTCTCCAGCTCCATCTGTGCTTTGGATACTAGCTCAGCCTACAGAACTATTATTCAGCTGAATCCATGCTGTGGACACAAAAGTGATGGCCAAGCATCTGCAAGGTTCACAATAAGGAAGCTACTAAGGAATTTGGTCACTTTGGACAAAGAAAAGCAGATAAAAAGCTTGACATTTTAAATATGAAGAAAATTTTTCATGAAAACTACTGTTAATTTTTTCCCAGGATTCAACATCTTCAAGATCTCAAAAATCAATGAAAATCTAAAATAGCTAACATTTCAAAAATAAAAATGCCAAAATGCAGCAGGATCACTTGAGGCCGGAAGTGTGAGACCAGCCTAGGCAACAAAACGAGACTCCCATCTCTACAAAAAAAAAAAAAAAAAAATTAGCTGGGTGTGGGGGCACGGTGACCTGTAGTCTCAGCTACCAGGAAGACTGAGGCGGAGGATCACTTGAGCCCAGGAGGTAGAGGCTGCAGTGAGCCATGATCGCACTGTACTCCAGCCTGGGTGACACAACAAAACCCTGTTGTATCTTGAAAACAAAATAAAGAAAATTAAAATGGTACAAAACAAATTCAATTGTTTCAGTCCACAACTAGTCGAATCTGAGGTAATAAACAGAAAAACCACCAAATGTGCCAAGATGGACAATTTGGAAGAAAAAAAAACCCCTACCTTTTTTGCTGAAGGAGGTTTCACATACCAGCATCTCCCCTGGACCCCAGTCAAAACACATTTGGTTCTTCTTGGAATTCACGCCTGGAACCACCTAGTAAAATAAGACGTAGAAATCTAAAATGAAGACTGTTCTTCTTACTGAAGTCGTTCTATTCTTTTTTTTTTTTTTTTTTGAGACAGCGACTCACTCTGTCTCCCAGCCTGGTGTACAGTGGCACAATCTCAGCTTACTCCAATCTCCGCCTCCTGGGTTCAAGGTCTTCTACTGCCTCAACCTCCTGAGTAGCTGGGACTATAGGTGTATGCAACCATACCCGGCTATTTTTTTTTTTTTTCATTTTTAGTAGAAACGGAGTTTCACCATATTGCCCAGGCTGGTTACAAACTCCCGAGCTCAGGTGATCCGCCCGCCTCAGCCTCCCAAAGTGCTAGGACTACAGGCGTGAGCCACCGTGCCCGCCTGGCTGAAAAACACTTTCCACCATGGCGGCCTGGCTGAAAAACACTTTAAGTGAAGAGCACAGCTGGTCCTGTAATAACATTGTATCCTTCAATAACATTTTCTTATAACACTAGTAAGAAAAATTCATTTTGTGCTGGACACAGTGGCTCCCACCTGTAATCCCAGCACTTTGGGAGGCTGAGGCGGGCAGATCATCTGAGGTCAGGAGTTCGAATTCTTGTTGCCCAGGCTAGAGTGCAGTGACGCGATCTCACGATCTCCGCTCACTGCAACCTCTGCCTCCTGTGTTCAAGCGATTCTCCTGCCTCAGCTTCTTGAGTAGGTGGGATTACAGGCATGCGCCACCACGCTAGGTTAATTTTTGTATTTTTTTTTAGTAGAGACGGGGTTTCGCCATGTTGGCCAGGCTGGTCTCGAACTCTTAGCCAGGTGTGGTGGCTCACGCCTGTAATCCCAACACTTTGGAAGGCCGAGGTAGGCGGATCACGAGGTCAGGAGTTCAAGATCAGCCTGACCAAGATGGTGAAACCCCATCTCTACCAAAAATATAAAAATTAGCTGGGTGTGGTGGCACGCACCTGTAATCTCAGCTACTCAGGAGGGTGAGGTAGAAGAATCGCTTGAACCTGGGAGCCAGAGGTTGCACTGAGCTGAGATGGCGCCACTGCACTCCACCCTTGGTGACAAAGTGAGACTCCGTCTCAAAAAAAGAAAGAGGCCAGCCACAGGAGCTCACACTTGTAATCCCAGCACTTTGGGAGGCCGAGGTGGACAAATCACGAGGTCAGGAGATCCAGACCATCCTGGCTAACACAGTGAAATCCCGTCTCTACTAAAAATACAAAACAAAATTAGCTGGGCGTGGTGGTGGGCGCCTGTAGTCCCAACTACTGGGGGAGGCTGAGGCAGGAGAATGGTGTGAACCCGGGAGGCGGAGCTTGCAGTGAGCCCAGAGGTGCGCCACTGCACTCCAGCCTGGGCAACAGAGCGAGACTCCGTCTCAGAAAAAAAAAAAAAGAAATGAAACCATCCCTCTACCTACCCTGAGATGAATGCATACATAAATTTTTCCTCTACTCCCTCTTTTCACAGGTAAAATGAAGATTTACTGAAGCTAATCAGAGACTCACAAGAATGTAACCATTTGCCTCCTCACTGTCTAACCTCCCTTTTTTGCCCCTCCTGCTAGTTCCTTCCTCTTTAACTACTGATGTTCCCAAACCCATTTCTGGAAAAAGCACAAGTCTCAGATCCTCCTGTGACCTGTGTTTTTTCCCGGTTGGATCCTCAACCTTAGCTAAATAAACCTTTATCGGTTGAGACCTGCCTCAGTCAGCGGTTAACAAGAGAAAGAGGGAAAACAAAAGCATTCCAAGTAGCAGAAACGGTAGGTATCTCGCACATAAAGTCCATGAATTTTTTTTATACACATCACAGATCATCCACAGTTGACATACTCTCTTCAAAGTTCAAATGGAATTGAATGCACAGCGATAAAATATGAATAGTCTCCTGAGAGAATAAATACGTTTAATAAACCTTAAGTCACACGAGCAGAAACTCAACGTGCCGCGATGCAGAGCTTAATATGGCTGGAAGAAAAACATAAATTCCTCTGCTTGGGCTGAACCCACTCTAATACCCAAGGGGAAATGCGAGGGAAGTAGAAAGGTCAGCAAGACAAAGGAAGGAAAGGGACAGACTGGGACCTTCGAGGCCTCGCTTTGTGACGGGTGGCAGAAAGCCCGCGACCACTACGACCCGAGGTCGGGCACCTCGTTAACATTGCGACCTCCGGAAAGTGGCAACTGAATCGAGGGAAGGGGACGAGAGCCTCGCGGCCAGTAGGGAAGCAGACAAGCCTGAAGTAACGAAGCAGATGCAGTTCTCAACCCGCAAGGACGATCAAGCCTGTTCGGGGTGCCCTTACAGTGACTGCTGGCTCGCCATCGAGTTCCTCCATAGCGCCGAACCCCAGGCTCTGGGAAATCGCCGGGACGCCAATGCTTCCCGCTCAGGCCTCCCGCTCAGAGCTGGCTGAGAGACAGGACCCCGCCTGGGCGCCTCCTGCAGCGCCTGCAAGCCCAAACCCTCAGTGCTGCGGCGCTCTCTTCCCTCAGCCACGGCCACCCCTCTGCGGTCCTCTGCGCGCGTCCTTCCTTCCGGGCGTCGACAGCAAGTCAGGGAAAACAGCGCCGAGGACGGACTGCATTCACAGTACCGCGCTAACAGGATCAGGCGGCGCCGCGGACACCCTGGTGCCGAGCGGAGAGAAGGCCCCCGGAGAGGGCGGGCGGGGCAGGAGGAACCCTTGGCCAGAGACGGTGCGACTGCGCGTGCGTAGGCTGGGGCGGCGGCACTTGGGTGCGAACTCGTGCCGGACTGAGGCCCCAGTAAGCCTGGAAGCTCTCCCAACTCTGGGAGTCCTCGCTCCATCCTTATCTCCACCTTAGTGTCGTAGCAGCCACTTGTCCAAACCCCAACAGTCAAATGGGCTTGTGCTGGAAAGCAATCGCCGTCACTCCCACACTAGAACACACACAAGAGGCACGGGGACAAAATCGATGCTCCTGAAGGATTAGAGGCTTGAGGTGGCTCAAGCCTCTAATCTCAGCACTTCGGCAGCCCGAGATGGGCGGATCACTGGAGGTCAGGTGTTCAAGACCAGCCTGGCCAATATGAGGAAACCTCGTCACTACTAAAAATATTTTAAAAATTAGCCAGGCTTGGGCTGGGTGCGGTGCCTCACGCCTGTAATCCCAAAACTATGGGAAGCCGAGGCGGGTGGATCACAAGGTCAGGAGTTCGAGACCAGCGTGGCCAATATGGTGAAACCCCCGTCTCTACTAAACATACAAAATTTAGGCCGGGCGCGGTGACTCACGCCTGTAATCCCAGCACTTTGGGAGGTCAAGGTGGGTGGATCACCTGAGGTTGGGAGTTCGAGACCAGCCTGACCAACAAGGAAAAACCCTATCTCCACTAAAATTACAAAATTAGCCGGGCGTGGTGGCAGACACCTGAGGCAAGAGAATCGTTTGAACCCGGGAGGCAGAGGTTGCAGTTGGCCGAGATCGTGCCACTGCACTCCAGTCTGGGCAACCCAAAAAAAAAAAAAAAAAAAAAAAAAATTAGCCGGACTTGGTGACGCGCGCCTGTAATCCCAGCACTTTGGGAGGCCGAGATGGGCGGATCACGAGGTCAGGAGATCGAGACCATCCTGGCTAATACGGTGAAACCCCGTCTCTACTAAAAAATACAAAAAACTAGCCGGGCGAAGTGGCGGGCACCTGTAGTCCCAGCTACTCGAGAGGCTGAGGCAGGAGAATGGTGTAAACCTGGGAGGCGGAGCTTGCAGTGAGCCGAGATTCGGCCACTGCACTCCAACCTGGGCAACAGAGCGAGACTCCGTCTCAAAAAAAAAAAAAAAAAAAGCAAAATTATCCAGGTGTGGTGGCACATGCTATAGTTCCAGCTACTCGGGAGGCTGAGGTTGGGGTGATCGCTTGAGCTCAAGAGGCAGAGGTTGCAGTCAGCCGAGATCCTGGCACTCCGGTGAGAAAGTGACACCCTGTTTCAAAAAAAAAGAGAGAAAGAAAAGAAAGAAAGGAAGGAGGGAGTGAGGGAGGGAAGGAAAGAGAAAGAAAGCAAAGGTGAGCTGGGTGCTGTGGCTCATACCTGTAATCCCAGCACTTTGGGAGACTGAGGTGGGAGGACTGCTTGACCCCAGCAGTTTGAGACCAGTTTAGGCAACATAGTGAGATTGTCTCTACCAAATATAACACAATTAAGAGAAAAAAATTAAAACATTAGCATGGTGACACATGCTTGTGGTCCCAGCTACTTGGGAGGCTGAGGTGGGAGAATCGCTTGAGCCCAGGAGGTTGAGGCTGCAGTGAGCCATGATGATGTCACTACATTCCAGCCTGGGCCAAAGTGCGAGACTCTGTCCCAATACAAAATAAAATAAAACATAATTTAAAAAAAAAAGAAGAAGAAGAAGGCCGGGCACGGTGTCTCACGCCTATAATCCCAGTAATTTGGGAGGCCAAGGCCAGCGGATCACGAGGTCAGGAGTTCGAGTCCAACCTGGCCAATATGGTAAAACCCCATCTCCACTAAAAATACAAAAATTAGTCGGGCATGGTGGCGGGTGCCTGTAGTCCCAGCTACTCGAGAGGCTAAGGCAGGAGAATCTCTTGAACCCAGGAGGCAGAGGTGGCAGTGAGGTGAGATCGCACCATTGAACTCTAGCCTAGGCAACAAGAGCAAAACTCTGTCTCAAAAAAAAAAAAAGAAAAAAGAAAAAGAAAGAAAGAAAGCCAAGGTATCAAGTGTGGAATTTTCCACTTGTGGCATCATGTTGGCACTCAAGAAGTTTTGGAATTTGGAATATTTCCCATTTCAGATTTTCATATTAGAGACACTCAGCCTGTGCTAGCTTCTTGGCATTCACTGTGAGTACAATCTTGGGTCCCATCATTTTTGCCATGACACAGGTAGAGTTTTTTTTTTTTTAATTACTTTATTTTTTGAGATGGAATATTGCACTGTTGCCCAGGCTGGAGTGCAGTGGCAGGATCTCAGTTCACTGCAGCCTCGTCTTCCCATGTTCAAGCGATCCTCATGCCTCGGCCTCCCTAGTAACTGGGACTACAGGCACATACCACCATGCCCAGCTAATGTTTGTGTTTTTAGTAGAGACGATATTCCACCATGTTGTCCAGGCTAGTCTTGAACTCCTGACTTCAAGTGATCTGCCCACCTCGGCCTCCCAAAGTGCTGGGATTACAGGTGTGAGCCCTGAAGCCCAGCCGATAGCATTTCTACAATATCATCAGCATTCGGCCTCCAGGCTTCCTGCAGTATTGAGAAATTCAGGTTTTTTTATTTGTTTTTGAGACAGTGTCTCTCTCTGTCACCCAGATTAGATTGCAGTGGCAGGATCTCAGCTCACCACAACCTCTGCCTCCCAGGCTCAAACGATTCTCCTGCCTCAGCCGCCTGAGTAACTTGGATTATAGGCACGTGTCACTATCATCTAGCTAATTTTTGTATTTTTAGTAGAAACAGCGTTTGGTCATGTTGGCTAGGATGGTTTTGAACTCTTGATCTCAAGTGATCCACCTGTCTCAGCCTCCCAAAGTGATGGGATTACAGGCGTGAGTCACTGCACCTGGCCAGAATTCACTATGCACATTCGTACAGTATTCACAAATAGCTGAAGTACTCAACTAAACTATGTTATAGAATGAAAGAAAATTTGATGGTATAAAGTACACAAGTTTAGTCACGTGTATTATAAATTTGGTATGTGTTTAGGGATTCTGGCAAGGACTTAAATTCTAAACAAAACTCTATGATTCTTGTTCTCCTACCTCTTTTAGATTTTTTCTTTGAGACAGAGTCTCACTCTCTCACCCAGGCTGGAGTACAGTGGCATGATCTCGGCTCGATGCAACCTCCACCTCCTGGCTTCAAGCAGTTCTCTTGGCTCAGCCTTCCCAGTAGCTGGGACTACAGGTGTGTGCCACCATGCCTGGCTAATTTTTTTTTTTTTTTTTTTTTTTTGGAGATGTAGTCTCGCTCTGTCGCCCAGGCTGGAGTGCAACAGCATGATCTCGGCTCACTGCAACCTCCGCCTTCCAGATTCAAGCAATTCTCCTGCCTCAGCCTCCTGAGTAGCGGGATTACAGGCATGGGCCACCACACCTGGCTAATTTTTTTTTTTTTTTTTTTTTTTTTTTTTTTTTTTTTTTTTTTTGAGACGGAGTCTCGCTCTGTCGCCCAGGCTGGAGTGCAGTGGCCAGATCTCAGCTCACTGCAAGCTCCGCCTCCCGGGTATACGCTATTCTCCTGCCTCAGACTCCTGAGTAGCTGGGACTACAGGCGCCTGCCACCTCGCCCAGCTAGTTTTTTGTATTTTTTAGTAGAGACGGGGTTTCACTGTATTAGCCAGGATGGTCTCGATCTCCTGACCTCGGGATCCGCCCGTCTCGGCCTCCCAAAGTGCTGGGATTACAGGCTTGAGCCACCACGCCCGGCCAATTTTTGTATTTTTAATAGAGACAAGGTTTCACCACGTTGGTCAAACTCGTCTCAAACTCCTGACCTTGTGATTTTCCTGCCTTGGCCTCCCAAAGTGCTGGGATTACAGACGTGTGTCAGCATGCCCGGCCCTCTTACCCCTTTTAGGAACGATGTATTTTTCTTTGGCAGCTGATCCTGCAGAATTCTGCCTAGTTGATCCGTGTGTGTGTGTGTGTGTGTGTGTGTGATGGGGTTTCACTCTGTCACCCAGGCTGGAGTGCAGTGGTGCAATCTTGGCTTACTGCTAATTTTTTTTTTTTTTTTTTTTTGCAACATACATGGGGTTTTGCTATATTGCCCAGGCTTGTCTTAAACTCCTTAGCTCAAAAGATGCTCCTGCCTTGGTCTCTCAAAATGCTGGGATTACAGGCATGAGCCACTGCACCCTGACAGTTCACTCTATTCTTACTCTGTATTTCTTTTTTCTTTTCTTTTCTTTTTTTTTTTTTTCCTGAGACAGAGTCTCACTCTGTCCCCAAGCTGGAGTGCAGTGGTGCCATCTCGGCTCACTGTATCTTCTGCTTCTGAGGTTCAAGTGATTTTCCTGCCTCAGCCTCCCAAGTAACTGGGATTACAGGTGTATGCCAACATGCCAGGCTAATTTTTGTATTTTTAGTAGAGACGGGGTTTCACCATATTGCCCAGGCTGGTCTTGAACTGCTCACCTCAAGTGATCTGCCTGCCTCAGCCTTGCAAAGAGCTGGGATTACAAGCGTGAGCCACCACGCCTGGCCCTTAATCTGTAGTTCTTTTTGTTTGTTTGTTTGTTTTTCTGAGATGGAGTTTTACTCTTGTTGCCCACGCTGGAGTACAATGATGCGATCTCAACTCACCACAACCTCCGCCTCCCTGGTTCAAGCGATTATCCTGCCTCAGCCTCTTGAGTAGCTGGGATTACATGCATGCGCCACCACGTCTAGCTAATTTTGTATTTTTAGTAGAGACGGGGTTTTTCCATGTTGGTCAGGCTGGTCTCCAACCCCCAGCCTCAGGTGATCCGCCCACCTCGGCCTCCCAAAGTTCTGGGATTACATGCATGAGCCACTGCACTGGGCCTCTTACCAGAGTTTCTAGTTAACTGTTAATGGTACAAACTGCTCACTGTCTCTCCCCATTAATTCTTTTATTTACCTAGTAGGACCCAGAAACTGTGCTTGCTGCTGGAAATAAAAGTGTGATACTACAGACAGACCTCTGCTTCTGTGCAACTTCTGTTCTACTGGAGGAGACAAAATACACACACACACAAATTTAGGTCACGACAACTTGACTGATGTTCCTGGTACTATTCTATGAATTTTTTTTTTTTTTTTTGAGACGGAGTCTCGCTGTGTTGCCCAGGCTGGAGTGCAATGGCATGATCTCGGCTCACTACAAGCTCTGCCTCCCGGGTTCATGCCATTCTCCTGCCTCAGCCTCCCGAGTAGTTGGGACTACAGGTGCCCACCACCATGCCCGGCTAATTTTTTGTATTTTTAGTAGAGACAGGGTTTCACTGTAGCCAGGATGGTCTCGATCTCCTGACCTCATGATCTGCCGACCTCAGCCTCCCAAAGTGCTGGGATTACAGGCGTGAACCACCTTGCCTGGCCGGAATTTTTTTTTTTTTCTTTCTTTGGTATGTTTTCTCTCTGTGGCTTTCCACAGCAGCAGTTCTACAATAATTAAGCACTGGGCTCTGAGTCAGAAGATCTAAGTTCCACGCTGGCTCTGCCACTTCAAGTTAAGTGACCAAGTTGCCCATCCATCCATTCTCTGTCTCACTTTTTTCTTTTTCTTTTTCTTTTTTTTTTTTTTTTTTTTTTTTTTTGAGAGGGAGTCTGAGTCTGGCTCTGTGGCCCAGGCTGGAGTGCAGTGGCCGGATCTCAGCTCACTGCAAGCTCCGCCTCCCGGGTTTACGCCATTCTCCTGCCTCAGCCTCCCGAGTAGCTGGGACTACAGGCGCCCGCCACCACGCCCGGCTAGTTTTTTTGTATTTTTTAGTAGAGACGGGGTTTCACCATGTTAGCCAGGCTGGTCTCGATCTCCTGACCTCGTGATCCGCCCGTCTCGACCTCCCAAAGTGCTGGGATTACAGGCTTGAGCCACCGCACCCGGCCGGTCTCACATTTTTCATCTGTAAAATGGGGATGATTATGACAGAGGCTTTGTGAGAATTAAGGGTTTAGCCCAGAGTTCCACTTAATAATTACTCAGTTCTGGCCAGGCGCGGTGGCTCACACCTGTAGTCCCAGCACTGTGGGAGTCTGAGGCAGGCATACCACGAAGTCAGGAGATCGAGACCATTCTGGCTAACATGGTGAGACCCCACCTCTACTAAAAATACAAAAAATAAGAATAATAATAATTAGCCGGGCATGGTGGTGGGCACCTGTAGTACCAGCTACTCGGGAGGCTGAGGCAGGAGAATGGCGTGAACCCAGGAGGCGGAGCTTGCAGTGAGCCAAGATCGCGCCACTGCACTCCAGCCTGGGCGACAGAGTGAGACTCCACTCCGTGACAATAATAATAATAATAATAATAATAATAACTACTCAGTTCTGAGGTGGGAGAATCACTTGAAGCCAGGAGTTCAAGACCAGCCTGGGCAACAAAGTGAGAGCAACACCAACTCCATCTCTACAAAACATAAAAAAAAAATAGGCCGGGCACGGTGGCTCACACCTGTAATCCCAGCACTTTGGGAAGCCGAGGCAGGCAGATCACTTAAGGTCAGGAGTTCAAGACCAGCCTGGTCAACATTGCAAAATCCTGCCTGTACTAAAAATACAAAAATTAGCCAGGCATGGTGCCAGGTGCCTGTAGTCCCAGCTTTGCAGGAAGCTGAGGCAGGAGAATCCCTTGAACCCAGGAGGTAGAAGTGTCAGTGAGCCAGATAGTGCCACTGCACTCCAGCCTGGGCAACAGAATGAGACTCTGTCTCCAAAAAAAAAAAAATTAGGCCAGGCGTGGTGGTGGCTCACACCTATAATCCTAGCACTTGGCTGGGCGTGGTGGCTCACGCCTGTAATCCCAGCACTTTGGGAGGCCGAGGCAGGCGGATCACGAGGTCAGGAGGTCGAGACCATCCTGGCTAACATGGTGAAACCCCGTCTCTACTAAAAATACAAAAAAAATTAGCCGGGCGTAGTGGCGGACACCTGTAGTCCCAGCTTCTCCGGAGGCTGAGACAGGAGAATGGCATGAACCCAGGAGGCGGAGCTTGCAGTGAGCGGAGATCACACCACTGCACTCCAGCCTGGGCGACAGAGCAAAACTCCGTCTTAAAAAAAAAAGAAAACCAAACCAAACCAAACAAAAACAACAGAATTCCTGTCTCTACTAAAAGTACAAAAAATTAGCTGGGCGTGGTGGTGGGAGCCTATAGTACCAGCTACTCAGGAGGCTGAGGCAGGAGAATGGCGTGAACCCGGGAGGTGGAGCTTGCAGTGAGCCCAGATGATGCGATGGTGCCATTGCACTCCAGCCTGGGTGACAGAGCGAGACCCTGTCTCAAAAAAAAAAATAAATAAATAAATAAAATTGACTGGGCCCGGTGGCTCATGCCTGTAATCCTAGCACTTTGGAAGGCCAAGGGAGGCGAAGCACAAGGTCAGGAGTTTGAGACCAGCCTGAAAAACATGGTGAAACCCTATCTCTACTAAAAATGCAAAAAAAAATTAGCCAGACTTGGTGACGCTCACCTGTAATCCCGGCTACTCAGGAGGCTGAGGCAGGAGAATCGCTTGAACCCAGAAGGCAAGGTTGCAGTGAGCAGAGATCACGCCACTGCACTCCAGCCTGGGCAACAGAAGGAGACTCTGTCTCAAACTCACACCTTAGTCCCAGCACTCTGAGAGGCCGAGGCAGGTGGGTCATGAAGTCAGGAGATCAAGACCATCCTGCTAACACGGTGAAACCCCGTCTCTACTAAAAATACAAAAAAATTTTAAAAATACATAAATTAAAAATTAGCTGGGCGTGGTGACACGTGCCTGTAGTCCCGGCTACTTGGGAGGCTGAGGCAGGAGAATGGCGTGAACCTGGTTGGCGGAACTTGCAGTGAGCCAAGATCACACCACTGCCCTCCAGCCTGGGCGACAGAGCGAGACTCCATCTAAAAAAAAAAAATTATTCGGGCGTGGTGACACACACCTGTAATCCCAGCTACTGAGGAGGCTGAGGCAGGAGAATTGCTTGAACCTGGGAGATTTGTAGTGAGCTGAGATTGCACCATTGCACTTCAGCCTGGGTGACAGTGCAAGACCCTGTCTCTAAAAATAACAATAACAATAATACAAAAATTAACCAGTCATGGTGGCATAGCCTGTAATCCCAGCTACTCTGGAGATTGAGGTAAGAGAATCACATGAACCCAGGAAGTGGAGGTTGCAGTGAGCCAAGATCGCACCATTGCACTCCAGCTTGGGTGACAGAGTGAGACTCTGTCTCAAAAAAAATTTATTTATTCTTATTTATTTATTTTTATTTATTTTATTTTTTATTTATTAGAGACAGAGGTCTTGCTATGTTGCCCAGGCTGGTCTTGAACTCTTGGCCTCAAGTGATCCTCATGCCTTGGCCTGCCACGGTGCTGGGATTACTTAAATGAGCCACTGTCTCCCAGTCCACTTTCTTTTTCTTTTCCTGTTTTTTTTTTTTTTTTTTTTTTTTTTTGAGATGGGGCCTCATTATGTCATCCAGGCTGGAGAGCAGTAGTGCAGTCACAGCTCACTGCAGCCTTTGCTTCCTGGGCTCAAGTGATCCTCCCGTCTCAGCTTCTTGAGTAACTGGAACTTCAGGGAAGCGCCACTATGCCTGGCTGATTTTTTGTATTTTTGATAGAAATGAGGTTTCACCATGATGCCTAGGCTGGCCTCGAACAACCCAACTCAGCCTGCCAGGCATGCCAAAGTGCTGGGATTCTAGGGGTGAGACACCATGCCCAGACCCACTTTCTTTTTCTAAAGCATCCTTTTTCAGTGCACAGCTATCCCTTTCCTCCCACCCCTATAAAAACGATGGAGGGAGAGGTGCAGTGGCTCACGCCTATAATCCCAGCACTTTGGGTGACTGAGGTGGGCAATCACAGGGTCAAGAGATCAAGACCATCCTGGCCAACATAGTGAAACCCCATCTCTATTAAAAATAGAAAACTAGCTGAGCGTGGTGGCACGCACCTGTGGTCTCAGCTACTCAGGAGGCTGAGCCAGGAGAATCACTTGAACCCGGGAGGTGGAGGTTGCAGTGAGGCAAGATCACACCACTGCACTCTAGCCTGGTGACAGAGCAAGACCCCATCTCAAACAAACAAACAAACAAAAAGATGGAGAATATTAATAGGAAATTTCTATCTTTTTTCTTTTCTTTTTTTTTTTTTTTTTTTTGCAACGGAGTCTTGCTCTGTCGCCCAGGCTGGAGAGCAGTGGCGCAATCTCGGCTCACTGCAAGCTCCGCCTCCTGGGTTCATGCCATTCTCCTGCCTCAGCCTCCCAAGTAGCTGGTACTACAGGCACCTACCACCATGCCCGGCTAATTTTTTTGTATTTTAATAGAGATGGGGTTTCACCGTGTTAGCCAGGATAGTCTCGATCTCCTGACCTCGTGATCTGCCCGCCTCAGCCTCCCAAAGTGCTGGGATTACAGGCGTGAGCCACCGCGCCCAGTGGAAATTTCTATCTCTTCACAATTTTTTCCTGGAAATTGCAAAAGGATTCTCAGGATATAATTTCAGTACATTCCCTAGGACCAGCTCCCAGAATTTCAATGTGCCCTTGGAATATGTATTGCTCAGATATTTGAGCATGTTTCTTTTGTTTGTTTTTTTTTTTTGAGATGAAGTTTTGCTCTTGTTGCCCAGGCTGTGTGCAGTGGCGTGATCTTGGCTCACGGCAACCTCTGCCCCCTGGTTTCAAGCAATTCTCCTGCCTCAGCCTCCTGAGTAGCTGGGATCACAGGCGCTCACCACCACACCCAGCTAATTTTTATATATTTAGTAGAAACAGGGGTTTACCGTGTTGACAAGGTTAGTCTTGAACTCCTGACCTCAGGTGATCCACCTGCTTCCGCCTCCCAAAGTTCTGGGATTACAGGCATGAGCCACTGTGCCTGGCCCTTTTTTTTTTTAGATGAAGTTTTGCTCTTGTTGCCCAGCCAGGAGTGCAGTGGTATGATGTCAGCTCACTGCATCTTTCGCCTCCCAGGTTCGAGCAATTCTCCTGCCTCAGCCTCCTGCGTAGCTGGGATTACAGGTGTGCGCCACTGTGCCCGGATAATTTTTGTATTTTTATTAGAGATGGGGTTTCACCGGCCGGGCACGGTGGCTCAAGCCTGTAATCCCAGCACTTTGGGAGGCCGAGACGGGCGGATCACGAGGTCAGGACATTGAGACTATCCTGGCTAATACGGTGAAACCCCGTCTCTACTAAAAAATGCAAAAAAAAAGGGCCGGGCGCGGTGGCTCAAGCCTGTAATCCCAGCACTTTGGGAGGCCGAGACGGGCGGATCACGAGGTCAGGAGTTCGAGACCATCCTGGCTAACACGGTGAAACCCCGTCTCTACTAAAAAATACAAAAAACTAGCCGGGCGAGGTGGCGGGCGCCTGTGGTCCCAGCTACTCGGGAGGCTGAGGCAGGAGAATGGCGTAAAAACCCGGGAGGCGGAGCTTGCAGTGAGCTGAGATCCGGCCACTGCACTCCAGCCTGGGCGATACAGCGAGACTCCGTCTCAAAAAAACAAAACAAAACAAAAAAAACAAAAACAAAAACAAAAAACTAGCCGGGCGAGGTGGCGGGCGCCTGTAGTCCCAGCTACTCGGGAGGCTGAGGCAGGAGAAAGGCGTAAACCTGGGAGGCGGAGCTTGCTGTGAGCTGAGATCCGGCCACTGCACTCCAGCCTGGGCAACAGAGCGAGACTCCGTCTCAAAAAAAAAAAAAAAAAAAAAAAAAGAGATGGGGTTTCACCATGTTAGCCAGGTTGGTCTCAAACTCCTGACCTCAGGTGGTCCACCCGCCTCAGCCTCCCAAAGTGCTGGGATTACAGGAGTGAGTCACTGAGCCCGGCCTTGAATGTGCATTATCACTATTATTATTATTATTATTTTGGGATGGAGTCTCATTCTGTTGCCCAGGCTGGAGTGCAGTGGCACGATCACGGCTCACTGCAACCTCTACCTCCTGGGTTCAAGTGATTCTCCTGCCTCAGCCTCCCGAGTAGCTGGGATTACAAGTGCCTGCCACCACATCCACCTAATTTTTTTGTATTTTTAGTAGAGATGGGGTTTCACCATGTTGGTCAGGCTGGTCTTGAACTCCTGACCTCGTGATTCACTCGCCCTGGCTGCCCAAAGTGCTGGGATTACAGGCGTGAGCCACTGCCCCCTGCCGAACATGCATCTTATACAAATTACTCCTTTGCCTGAAGGTGATTTTGTAATTTAGTGTAATAGGTTGTCAGGTATTATTATTACTATTATTATTATTATTATTTTAGACAGAGTCTTGCTCCTCTCGCCCAGGCTGGAGTGCAGTGGTGCAATCTTGGCTCATAGCAACCTCTGCCTCCCGGGTTCAAGTGATTCTCCTGCCTCAGCCTCCTGAGTAGCTGGGATTACAGGCGCCCACTGCCATGCCAGCTAATTTTTTTGTATTTTTAGTAGAGACAGGGTTTCACCATGTTGGCCAGGCTGGTCTTGAACTCCTGACCTCAGGTGATCGGCCCGTTTCGGCCTCCCAAAGTGCTGGGATTACAGGTATGAGCCACCGTGCCCAGCCAGTATCTCTTTGTCTTTTCCTTAGCACATAGTAGGAGCTCAATTAACACTACTTTCTAGCTGTGTGATAATAGGTTACTTAACCCCTTTGAGAGTGAGTAGCAAATAACTACTACACCTGCTTGGAATAGTTTGTGTAAGCGGAAAATGAGCTAACATTAGTAATACCCCACTTAGTGCCTGAGAAGTGGCAGGTATTCAATAGTTGTCGGTTCTCTTTCTCTTTCACTTCTTGTGTATTTCCTCCTCCGCCAATCATAAGTTATATGAGTCAGAGATTTTGTCTCCCCTTATTGGTATTTCCAGTGTCATAGGATCTTACACATAGTTTTTTTTGTTTGTTTTTGTTTTGAGACAGGGTCTTGCTCTGTCACCTATGCTGGAGTGCAGTGGCACAATCTCGGCTCACTGCAACCTCCACCTCCCGAGTTCAAGCGATTCTCCTGTCTCAGCCTCCCAAGTAGCTGGAATTACAGGCATGCACCACCATGCCTGGCTAATTTTTGTATTTTCAGTAGAGACAGGGTTTCGCCTATTCGCCAGGCTGGTCTTGGAACTCCTGGCCTCAGGTGATCCACCCGCCTCGCCCTCCCAAAGTGCTGGGATTACAGGCATGAGCCATCGCACCTGGCCTAGTAATAGGTTTTTGTTGTTGTTGTTTTTTGAGGTAGGGTCTCGCTCTGTCACCCAGGCTGGAGTGCATAGGCACAATCATAGCTTATTGCAGCCATAATCTCCTGGGCTCAAGCAATCCTCTCACCTTGTCCTCCCAAAGTGCTGGAATTACAGACATGAGCCACTGCATCCAGCTGATAGTTTCAATTCATTCATTCATTCATTCAGTCAGTCGGTCAGACAGTGAATCCTCGAATGCCTACAGTGTACAAAAGCTTGAAGTTGAGAGGGAACATTTAGGAACCCCAAGTAATTGAATATGACCAAAGCAGAGGCTTCAAGATGAGAAACAAGGCTAGAGTGGTTGGTTTGGATTAGTTCTCAAAGGGCATGCAGGTCTTATCCTATGAAGCAGATGATTAGTGAGGAACCAGGGAGTGTCAGAAACTTCTTTTGGTTTATTTTTTATTTTTATTTATTTTATTTTATTTTTTTGAGACAGAGTCTGCACTGTTGCCCAGGCTGGAGTGCAATGGCGCAATCTCGGCTCACGGCAACCTCTGCCCCCTGGTTTCAAGCAATTCTCCTGCCTCAGCCTCCTGAGTAGCTGGGACTACAGGTGGCTGCCACGATGCCCAGCTAATTTTTGTATTTTATTTATTTATTTACTTACTTACTTATTCTAAGACAGAGTCTCGCTGTGTTGTCACCCAGGCTGGAGTTCAGTGGCGCCATCTCTGCTCACTGCAACCTCTGCCTCCTGGGTTCAAGTGATTCCCCTGACTCAGCCTCCCGAGTAGCTGGGACTACAGGCGCCTGCCACCATGCCTGGCTAATTTTTATATTTTTAGTAGAGATGGGATTTCAACATGTTTTGGCCAGGCTGGTCTTGAACTCCTGACTTCAGATGATCTGCCTGCCTTGGTTTCCCAAAGGGCTGGGATTCCAGGTGTGAGCCACAGTGCCCGACCTTTTTGGTTTATATTTATTTTATAATGGCTTGTGTTTCTCAAATGTTATTATTTATTCCTTTTTTTTTTTCTTTGAAACAGAGTCACACTCTGTCACCTAGGCTGGAATGCAATTGTGCAATCTTGGCTCACGGCAACCTCTGCCTCCTGGTTTCAAGCAATTCTCCAGCCTCAGCCTCCAGAGTAGCTGGGTATGCCAGCTACACCCGGCTAATTTTTGTATTTGTAGTAGAGACGAGGTTTCACCATGTTGTCCAGGCTGGTCTTGAACTCCTGAGCTCAGATGATCCCCTCACCTCGGCCTCCCAAAGTGCTGGGACTACAGGCATGAGCTACTGTGCCCGGCCTCAAACTTTAGTGTGTTTAAGAAACACCAGGGCTGGGCATAGTGGCTCCCACCTATAATCCTATCACTTTGGGAAGCTGAAGTGGGAGGATCTCTTGAGCTCAGGGGTTTGAGACCAGTCTGAGGAACATAGTGAGAGCCTCATCTGTACAAAAAATTTAAAAAAAATTAGCCTGGTGTGGTGGCATGCACCTGTAGTTCCAGCTACTTGGGAGGCTGAGGTAGGAGGATCCCTTGAGCCCAAGAGGCAGAGGTTGCAGTGAGTTGAGATCACGCCAATTCACTCTAGCCTGGGCAACAGAGTGAGACCCTCCAAAAAAAAAAAAAAAAAGGCAGATTTGGCAGGGTACAGTGGCTCATGCCTGTAATCCTAGCGTTTTGGGAGGCTGAATCTGGAGGATCACTTGAGCCCAGGAGACGCCATTTCTTCCATCATTTTTTTGAAGATGGAGTTTCGCTCGTCGCCCAGGCTGGAGTGCACTGGCGCGATCTTGGCTCACTGCAACCTCCGCCTCCTGGGTTCAAGTGATTCTTGCTGGGATTACAGGCATGAGCCACCACGCCTGGCCAGGAGATGCTATTTCTATAAAAAATAAAAATAAATTAGGTGAGTATGGAGGTACATGTCTGTAGTCCTAGCTACTTGGAGGCTGAGGTGAGAGGATGGCTTAAGCCCAGGAGTTCGAGGCTGTAGTGAGCTATGATTGCGGCACTGCACTCTATCCTGGGTGGAAAGCAGACCTTTCTTAAAAAAGAAAAAAAATAAATAAGGTGAATTCCAGAGCCAACCTTCCAAGGGGCCCCAAAATTTGTATTTAAACCAGTCCTTTAGATGATTCTGACTCACTTAAACATCCAGGCATAATGGAGGTACTTTAAAACAGATGGGTTAGGCCAGGCACAGTGGCTCATGCCTGTAATCTCAGCACTTTGGGAGGCCAAAGTGGGCAGATTACCTGAGGTCGGGAGTTCAAGACCAGCCTGACCAACACGGAGAAACCCCGTCTCTACTAAACATACAAAATTAGCCGGGCATGGTGGTGTATGGCATGCCTGTAATCCTAGCTACTCAGGAGGCAGAGGCAGGATAATCTCTTGAACCCAGGAGGCAGAGTTTGCAGTGAGCCGAGATCTTGCCATTGCACTCCAGCCTGGGCCACAAGAGCAACATTCTGTCTCAAACAGACAAACAAACGGCCAGGTGTGGTGGCTCATGCCTGTAATTTCAGCACTTTGGGGGGCTGAGACAGGCGGATCACGAGGTCAGGAGATCAAGACTAACCTGGCTAACACAGTGAAACCCCATCTCTACTAAAATTACAAAAAATTAGCTGTGCGTGGTGGCACGTGCCTGTAGTCCCAGCTACTTGGGAGGCTGAGGCAGGAGAATAGCTTGAACCCAGGAGGCAGAAGTTGCAGTGAGCCGAGATCGTGCCACTTCACTCCAGCCTGGGCGACAGAGTGAGGCTCCGTCTAAAACAAAACAAACAAGCAACAACAACAACAAAAACAGATGAGTTAGGAGGGTATTTCCATATTGCAGTATCTTTGTGTTTTTTTGTTTTTGTTTTTTTTTTCAAGACGAAGTCTTGCTCTGTTGCCCAGGCTGGAGTGCACTGAGTGGTGTGATCTCGACTCACTGCAACCTCTACTTCCTGAGTTCAAGAGATTCTCCTGCCTCAGCCTCCCAAGTAGCTGGTATTACAGGCACCTGCCACCACGCCCAGCTAATTTTTGTATTTTTAGTAGAGACACAGGGTTTCACCATGTTAGCCAGGCTGGTCTCGAACTCCTGACCTCAGGCAATCCATCCACCTCGGCCTCCCAAAGTGTTGGGATTACAGGCATGAGCCACCAGAGGGTTTCACCATGTTGGCCAGTCTGGTCTCAAACTCCTGACCTCAGGTGATCTGCCTGCCTCAGCCTCACAAAGTGTTGAGTGTTGGGGTTACAGGCGTGAGTCACCATGCCCAGCTGATATTGCAGTATCTTTTGAGAGTGTTGATCTGAACTAGATAGAGTTAATCTTCCTACTTTGGCCTATCACATATCTAAGGTCTTGAGCCTCTTCCTACCCAAAGAGGACCTACAGAAGGCGAACAAATGCAGCTCCATCCAGAGGCTGAAGAAAGTAGATTTGGTAAGAAGGTGGAATAGACAAGACTTGGTGATTGGATGAGGAGTGTGTGAATGAGAAGAAGTCAGGAATGTCACTGGCCTTTCCAGCTTAGGGCAGCTGTTGTTGTGGTGTGTCACTCAGTTTAAGAGTGGTAGGTCAGGAAGAAGAACCCACGCGGAAGGTAAAGTGAGGAGTTTTAGTTGAGAGTTGCTGGGTTTGGGGTGCCTCTGGGACATCCAACTGGAAACTCAGGAGAAAGATGTGGACTAGAAATAACAGATTTGAGGATCATTAGCAAAGAGATGGCAGCGAAAGCGGGTGAAATCATCCCCGGAGAGGGAATAGAGTGATTAAAGGATCTTGAAGAAAACCCTAAGGAACAGTTAAGGGAAGGAGTGAGTAAGACAAAAAATTGCAGAGAAAACAAAGGACAGGCTAGAGATGAGAGGAAAACCTACCTCCTGCAAAGTTCAAGAGAAAGAGTGACAAACTGAGAAGCATACTGGATTCAGCAAAGAAGTCTGCGGTGACCTTGTGGAGAGCAGTTTTAGTGGAACTTTGGGGACGGCACCAGATTGCAGTGGGTTGAGGAGTGAGTGGGAGGGGAGGGGTTGGAGACAGCTGGCAGCGACATTTTTTCAAGCTGTTTGGCCAAGAATGGAGAGAGATAGGATGGTAACTTAATAGAATTGAGAGCTTCTTTTTTTTTTTTTTCTATACTAACGGAGGAGAGGAAGAAAATTCAGGGACAAAAGGAAATAACAAAGCCCAGGGGGAGGAGCAAGATGGAATCCAGTGCACACACTGGATTGGTCTTCAGACAGGAGGGATGCATGTCTATGTTTTAACTGGATGCAAGGAGGAAATGATTAAATTGGCTGGAAGCTTGATTGTTGGGTAGTTCTCGTTTAAGGATACTGTTTCCTCTTGGAAGATAGGCAATGAGTAAGGAGTTCGTTGAATGAATACATGAACATTTTCCCGTAGCTAGTCAAAGTCTAGGGTTACCAGCAGGACAGAAGAAGACACTGCAGGCCGGGTATGGTGGCTCACGCCTGTAATCCCAGTACTTTGGGAGGCCGAGGCGGGCGGATCACGAGGTCAGAAGACCGAGACCATCCTGGCTAACACGGGGAAACCTGGTCTCTACGAAAAATACAAAAAATTAGCCGGGTGTTGTGGCGTGCGCCTGTAATACCAGCTACTTGGGAGGCTGAGGCAGGAGAATCACTTGAACCTGGGAGGCAGAGGTTGCTGTGAGCCGAGATCGTGCCACTGCACTCCAGCCTGGGCAACAGAGCGAGACTCCGTCTCAAAAAAAAAAAAAAAAGAGACTGCATTTGAGGCAAGAGTCCGGTGGAAAGCAGGTTAAGACTGACTGAGAGGAAGTAACCGTGGGAGGGCTGCTGGTCCACTGAAAGAGAGAGATTTTTCCAGAACCTCATGCTGGGGCTTTGATTTAGGAATCCCCTTCTTCCTCTAGTCAGTCAGCCTTCCCTGGCCTATGGCTCACGTCTAAAGCCTCGAGCCCCATCGTTCCCACCGAGGACCAGCTGGAAGCCATTTTGATTATGCTCCACCACGAAGGAGGACAATACAGCCCCGCCCAGAGCCAGGCGCGCCCCCGCGGCGGGCCGGGTGCGCGTGTCCGCGCTTCTTCCCGCCGGCCGGGCGGGCGCCTGGCCCAGGACCCGGCGGCGCGGGGCGGGGGGTGGGGGTGGTTATGTAAGCGTTGCGCGCTCCCGCGAGGCGCCAGCCAATGGGAGGCCCCGGCGGCTCGTGCTCGCGCACGCAGGGTGGGGGGAGGGAGCGCACGACGTGCGCGCACCCTCTCCCTCGTCCACCGCTGCCGCCTCCTTCTTCTGCCGCTCCTGGTGCTGCTTGTGTGCTCGTTTGGTGCGGACCTGGTACCTCTTTTGTGAAGCGGCAGCTGAGGAGACTCCGGCGCTCGCCATGGCCGACGAAAAGCCCAAGGTGAGCTCAGCGCCGGCCCCTTCGCCTCGCCGCGCGGTCGGGGTCAGGGCGCGGGCCGGGGTCCGGCCAGAGCTCGCCGCTGGCTCCCAGCGCCTTCCCGGGCCCCCCACAGGGCCGGCCGCAGCTCAGGCCCCGGCGCTCCGCGCCATTTTCCTCCCTCCCTCTCTTCCTCCCTCCCGCGCCGGAGGAGGCCCCGCCGCTCTCTCCCGCCCCCGGCGGCCTCTGAGTGCGCGCGGGGCGCGAGTTGGGCGGGCAGATCGCGGACGCCCGCGGGCCCACCAGCCCCGAACGGGGATTCTTGGCCCAGCCGACCGGCGCGCGTGAGGAGGGGCGTTAGGGCGCGCGGGGTCTCCACCCTGCGCCGACCCCGCGTCGGGTGTTGCAGTCTCCGAGGCGGCGGGGAGTCCCCTGGGCTCGGGCTTCACCTCTCAGGGGTAGGAACCGCGGGCATCTGGGGACTCCTGCCCAGGGCGGCGGCGGCGGGGCGAGGGTTCGGGGCGAATCAATGGGCTGCTGATGAGCAGGAACCTGGATGTCCGCTGGCCGCCGTACTGGGCCTGGGGGTAGGGGGATTCCCGTGGAGTATTTCCCACTTTAATGGCCTCAGGGACCTGAGGGGGGAGGGGCAGCGGCTTTTCCCTGGGTGCCAACGAACCCCTAATCCGCGAAGACCATGCGGTTTCATGAAGTTGGAGGCACAGGTACGAGCAGAGAGACTTTGTGCGGCTTAACTTTTGAATGCGGCTTTTGAGGCACCCGAAGACTTCTCGGGAGGACTAGGGGACACCCATCATCGGGGCACACGGGACTTGATGCTTTTAGTTTGGTGACACCTCCCGCCTCTCGCGCCTTTACTTTCTGGAGCGTTTTAGGGCAGCAGAATGCCTTCTACACTCGATTTTGGACAACTTTAGGTTGGGTCGAAATGTACAAGAAACACTTGGGATGAAACATGCATTTGACCCATGACAACAAAGGGGAGGGGAGAATAAGTGCTCTTAACCGAAGATGAAAATGAAGCTGCTAATAGAGGAGAACGTAACTGTGGTCCTGAGTATTACCGCTGTTCCGGAGGGAATCGGGATATTCTTCGATTTTTTGTGTGTGTGTTTACTTTAATGGAGATTGGATTTAGGTTATTAAACTGAGTTTGGTAACTTTCTAACGACAACGGTAATGAGTTTTGAATGGCAGGCTGTAGATTTATTGTTTCGTTTCTTGCAGTTGTACTTAAAGTGCTTAGAAAAGAGACTCTTATTTTCAACTTTTTTGGGGGGTAAAATGTATATTTTGGGAGTGATTATGCCATTTTAGAAAGTTTAGCTTCAAGAGAACGTTCAATACACTGAATAGGACCCAACTTTAAACATGTATTGTTGTTACTGATAGTATTGCATGTAGGCTTTTCTGTATCTGACAGCTATCTAATATTGTTGCTGCAGGATTTCTCCTCTTTCACATTGATTTCAGCAGCTGAAAACAGCCGTATGCCGTTTTAGCATACCGTATGAGAAACCTGTTGATTTTTGAAGCAACTTAGGGCGGCTGCTGCTTTATAAAAGTGTGTGTTGATCACATTTCCCAAATTATACTTTTATTTTTCTTTTAACAGGAAGGAGTCAAGACTGAGAACAACGATCATATTAATTTGAAGGTGGCGGGGCAGGATGGTTCTGTGGTGCAGTTTAAGATTAAGAGGCATACACCACTTAGTAAACTAATGAAAGCCTATTGTGAACGACAGGTGAGGAATTCATATGTGTACTTCTACTGAATAAAACTATTTTTAAAAATCTTATTTTCATGGGAACAAAAACTAGCCTGGCATAATACTACAGTGACTTTTTGATGGGATGAATATGCACTTATACTTGGCATGTCAGTTTTATCGTGCACTTGGTATAGTGATTGCTCATGAAAACCCTTAGGATGATTTGGTTAGTATTATATGTGGTTCCAGTCCTGTGCCAGAAATCCATCAAATTATATTTACAATACTTGTTTTTTGTGTTTTTTTTTAACCAAGGAAATGTAATTTTATGTTTATAAGAAAGTAAGAGTGAACTTGGTAAAATTACTTATGAGTCTTTTATTATTTTATTTTATTTTTTTGAGACGGAGTTTCATTCTTGTTGCCCAAGCTGAAGTACAGTGGCGTGAGCTCAGCTCACTGCAACCTCCACTTCCCGGGTTCAAGCAATTTTCCTGCCTCAGCCTCCTGAGTAGCTGGGATTACAGGTGCCCGCCACCACGCTTGGCCAATTTTTTTTAGTATTTTTGGTAGAGATGGGGTTTCATCATATTGGCTAGGCTGGTCTCAAACTCCTGACCTCAGGTGATCCGCCCGCCTCGGCCTTCCAAAGTGCTGGGATTACAGGCATGAGCCACCGCGCCAGACCAAGAAGTCTTTTTTGTTTTTTTTTTTTTTGAGATGGGAGTCTCGCTGTATTTTTTTAAGCTAGAACTTATCTACCTTGTAAATCGTGGGGTTTTTTTTTTTTTTTTTTTTTTTTGACGGAGTCTTGTTCTGTTACCCAGGCTGGAGTGCAGTGGTTCAATCTCTGCTCACTGCAACCTCTGCCTCCTGAGTTGAAGCTATTCTTTTTTTTTTTTTTTCTCCCCCCCGAGACAGAGTCTTGCTCTGTTGCCCAGGCTGGACTGCAGTGGCCAGATCTCAGCTCACTGCAAGCTCCGTCTCCCGGGTTTACGCCATTCTCCTGCCTCAGCCTCCCGAGTAGCTGGGACTACAGGCGCCCGCCACCATGCCTGGCTAGTTTTTTGTATTTTTTTTTTAGTAGAGACGGGGTTTCACCGTGTTAGCCAGAATGGTCTCGATCTCCTGACCTCCTGATCCGCCCGTCTCAGCCTCCCAAAGTGCTGGGATTACAGGCTTGAGCCACTGTGCCCGGCCAAGTTGAAGCTATTCTTATGCCTCAGCCTCCTGAGTAGCTGGGATTTCAGGCGTGCGCCGCCATGCCCAGCTAATTTTGTATTTTTGGTAGACCTAACCTCAACTCCTGACCTCAAGTGATCCACCCACCTTGGCCTCTCAAAGTGCTGGGATTACAGGCATGGGCCACTGTGCCTGGCCCCTTCAGATTGTTCTAAATAGGTTCAAAGTAGAATAAGGCCTATGTAAGTTGGGAAATTGAGTTTGAGTTCATACTTGAAAGATCAGTGAAGATAAAAACTTCCTTTAGGCCTGGTGCAATGGCTCACATCTGTAATCCCAGCACTTTGGGAGACTGAGGCGGGTGGATCACTTGAGATCAGCCTGGCCACCATGGCAAAATACCATTTCTACAAAAAATACAAAAAAATTAGCTCGGCGTGATGGTACACGCCCATAATCCCACCTACTCCGGAGGCTGAAGCTGAGAATCCCTTGAACCTGGGAGGTGGAGGCTGCCGTGAGCCAAGATCACACCACTGCACTCTAGCCTGGGTGATGGAGCAAGAGCATTTCAAAGGAAAAGAAAAAAGAAACTTTAGAATGTTTGAAGTATTTTTATGCTTAGTGTATTTACGATGTAATAAGAAAATACTATGCTCATAATTCTTCATATGTAAACCTTCTTGTATGTAGTTCCTTGTGAAGATACTTTTTTTTTTGAGACAGAGGCTCGCTCTGTTGTCCAGGATGGAGTGCAGTGGTGCGATCTTGACTCACTGCAACCTCTGCCTCCCGGGACCAAGCAATTCTCCTGTCTCAGCCTCCCGAGTAGCTGGGACTACGGGCGCAGGCCACCACGCCCAGCTAATTTTTGTATTTTCAGCGAGATGGGGTTTTACCATATTGGTCAGACTGGTCTTGAACTCCTGACCTCAGGTGATCCACCTACCTCGGCCTCCCAAAATGCTGGGATTACAGGCGTGAGCCACTGTGCCCAGCAATATACCATATACTCTTATTTGAATAATTTTGCTGAAATTACCCTACATGAACTTACAAGTTGTGCTAAATAGTTTATCCACTGGTATCTTCTATATTTGAACACTAGTGCCCCTTCAGGATACAGGGGAATTTTAAATGGTAATCCTTTTGGAGAACTTCTGTAGCAAAACTGCATACAAAATGGAAAATCATAGGCTAGGCGTGGTAATCCAGCACTTTGGGAGGCCAAGGCTGGAAGACCAGTCTGGACAGCATAGTAAGACCTCATCTCTTTTTTTGTTGTTGTTGTTTTGAGATGGAGTTTTGCTCTTACTGCCCAGGCTAGAGTGCAGTGGTGCAATCTCAGCTCACTGCAACCTCCACCTTCCAGTTTCAAGCGATTCTTCTGCCTCAGCCTCCCAAATTGCTGGGATTACAGGCGCCCACCACTACGCCCAGTTTATTTTTTTTGTATGTTTTTAGTAGAGATGGGGTTTCACCATGTTGGTCAGGCTGGTCTCAAACTGCTGACCTCGTGATCCAACCGCCTTGGCCTCCCAAAGTGCTGGGATTACAGGTATGAGCCACCGTGCCTGGCCCAGACCTCATCTCTTAAAAAAAAAATTAGCTGGGTGTGGTGGCACACACCTGTAGTCCAGGCTATTTCAGTGACAGAGGTGGGAGGATTGTTAGAGCTTGGCAAGTCTAGGCTACAGTGAGCTATGATCTCATCACTGTACTCTGGTATGGGTGACAGAGTGAGACCCTGTCTCAAAACCACAAACAGAATCATGCTTCACTTTGGTGGTTTTTAACAGTATTCTTTTCTTTTTTTTTTTTGAGACAGAGTCTCACACTGTCGCCCAGGCTGGAGTGCAGTGGTGCGATCTCAGCTCACTGCAATCTCTGCCTCCCGGGTTCAAGCAGTTCTCCTGCCTCAGCCTCCTGAGTAGCTGGGACTACAGGTGTGCGCCACCACGCCCGGCTACTTTTTGTATTTTTCGTAGAGATGGGGTTTCACAGTATTCGCCAGGATCTCGATCTCTTGACCTTGTGATCCGCCTGCCTCAGCCTCCCAAAGTGCTGGGATTACAGGCGTGAGTCACTGGTGCCAGCCTTGAACACTATTCTTATGCATATCTTATTTAACTTTTCTGCAATTACAAAATTTTGCCTTTTTTGTTTTTGTTTTGTTTTTTTTTTTTTTTTTGACACTGTTTTGCCTTGTTGCCCATGGTGAAGTGTAGTGGCAGGATTATTTATGATCATGGCTCACTGCATCCTCTGCCTCCCAGGTTCAAGCAATCCTCCCACCTCAGACTCTCAGGTAGCTGGGACTATAGGCTTGTGCCACTATGCAATTCTTTTTTTTTTTTTTTTTTTTTTTGAGACGGAGTCTCGCTCTGTCGCCCAGGCTGGAGTGCAGTGACATAATCTCGGCTCACTGCAACTTCCACCGCCGAGTTCAGGCAATTCTCCTGCCTCAGCCTCCTGAGTAGGTGGGATTATAGGAACCTACCACCACACTTGGCTAATTTTTGTATTTTTAGTAGAAATGAGGTTTTACCATGTTGGCCAGGCTGGTCTCGAACTCCTGAGCTCAGGTAATCCACCCGCCTCGCCGCCTCGGCCTCCCAATGTAATCCCATGCTGGGATTAGGATGCAGTTTCCCACTTGTTGCTGAGGCTAGACTGCAATGGCGCAATCTAGGCTTACTGAAACCTCTGCCTCCCAGGTTCAAGTGATTCTCCTGCCTCAGCCTCACAAGTAGCTGGGGTTACAGGCATGCGCCACCACGCCTGGCTAATTTTGTATTTTTGGTAGAGACGGGGCCTCACCATGTTGATCAGGTTGGCTGGTCTCAAACTCCTGACCTCAGGTGATCCACCTGTCTTGGCCTCCCAAAATGTTGGGATTACAGGCGTGAGCCACTGCACCTGGCCACCATGCAAATTTTTAAATTTTTTTGAGATGGAGTCTTGCTCTGTTGCCCAGGCGGGAGTGCAGTGGCATGATCTCAGCTCACTGCAACCTCTGCCTCCTGGGTTCAAGCGATTCTCCTGCCTCAGCCTCTTGAATAACTGGGATTACAGCACCTGTCACCTTGCCTGGCTAATTTTTTGTATTTTTATTTGTTTATTTATTTAATTTTTTTTTTCAGACAGTCTCACTCTGTTGCCCAGGCAATGGCACAATCTCGGCTCACTGCAACCTCCACCTCCCAGGTTCATGCAATTTTCCCCCCTCAACCTCTGGCTGGAGTAGCTGGGACTACAGACGTGTGTCATCGTGCTCAGTCAATTTTTGTATTTTTAGTAGAGACAGGGTTTCACCATGTTGGACAGGCTGGTCTCTTAACTCTTGACCTCAGGTGATCTTCCACCTCAGTTTCCCAAGGTATTGGGATTACAAGCGTGAGCCACCACACTTGGCCTTCGTTTTTAAGTAGATTATGGTTATATAATGTTTTTCATCCCTTTTATTTCACTGATACTTAATGAGCAGCACCTACTATGTGCAAGGAATAGACTGTGTAAGTAAAACAATCTAGGTTCCTATACTTCCTGAAGAGTGTTTTTTAGTAGGACGATAAGTGAGTACAGATTTGGGTAAGTATTAAAGGAAATTAAAAAGCAGGTGCTTTTTTAAAGCTATTCCAGGTAGTTCAAGGGTATAGGTTGTGGCATTTTAGGTCGATTTTGTTGTTGTTATTGTTGTTATTGAGACGGAGTCTGGTCTGTCACCCAGGCTGGAGTGCTATGGCACGATCTAGGCTCACTGCAAACTCCGCCTCCCAGGTTCAAGCGATCCTCCTGCCTCAGCCTACCGAATAGCTGGGATTACAGGTGTGCGCCATCATGCTGGGCTAATTTTTGTATTTTTAGTAGAGGCGGGGTTTCACCACGTTGGCCAGGCTGGTCTTGAACTCTTTACCTCAGATGATCCGCCTTGGCCTCCTGAAGCATTGGAATTACACCGTGAGCCCGCGAGCTCTGACTGGAAAGTCTTTAAATGGGCTTTTTTTTTTTCTTTAAATTTCCTGTCAGTGGCTGGGTGGGGGGGATCACGAGGTCAGGAGATTGAGACCATCCTGGCTAACATGGTGAAACTCTTATCTCTACTAAAATACAAAAAATTAGCCCAGCATGGTGGTATGAGCCCGTAGTCCCAGCTACTCAGGAGGCTGAGGCAGGAAAGTTGCTTGAACTCCGGTGGTGGATGTTGCATTGAGCTGAGATTGCACTACTTGTACTCCAGCCTGGGCGACAGAGGGAGACTTGTCTCAAAAAAAAAAAAAAAAAAAAAATTCATTTCAGTGTCTAACTCGTTTAAATGCATATTTGTCTCAAGGTATGTTCTATTTAACATAGTAGCTGTGTCTGAAAAGCAGTAAAGCTTTTTAAAAGAATGATTTACTGGCCAGGCACAGTGGCTCACACCTGTAATCCCAGCATTTTGAGAGGTTGAGGTGAGTGGACAACTTGGGGTCAGGAGTTCGAGACCAGCCTGGCCAAAATGGTGAAACCCCGTCTCTACTAAAAACACAAAAATTAACTAGGCATGGTTAGCTGGGCGTGGTGGCGGGCACCTGTAATCCCAGCTACTCAGGAGGCTGAGGCAGGAGAATTGCTTGAACCCGGGAGACGGAGGTTGCAGTGAGCCAAGATCGTACCACTGCACTCCAGCCTGGGCGACAGAGCAAAACTCTGTCTTAAAAAACAAACAGGCTGGGCGCGGTGGCTCACGCCTGTAATCCCAGCACTTTGGGAGGCTGAGGTGGGCGGATCACAAGGTCAGGAGATCAAGACCATCCTGGCTACCATGGTGAAACCCCATCTCTACTAAAAATGCAAAAAATTAGCCGGGTGTGGCGGCGGGCGCCTGTAATCCCAGCTGCTCGGGAGGCTGAGGCAGGAGGATGGCATGAACCCGGGAGGCGGAGCTTGCAGTGAGCCGAGATTGTGCCCTTGCACTCCAGCCTGGGCGACTGAGCGAGACTCTGTCTCAAAAAACAACAACAACAACAACAAACAGGCAGCTTATGCCTGTAATCCCAGCACTTTGGGAGGCTGAGGTGGTCAGATCACCTGAGGTCAGGAGTTCGAGACCAGCCTGGCCAACATGGCAAAACCCTGTCTCTACTAAAAAATATGAAAATTAGCCAGTCATGGTGGCACGTGCCTAGTCCCAGCTAATCAGGAGGCCGAGGCGGACGGATCACCTGAGGTTAGGAGTTCAAGACCAGCCTGGCCAACGTGGTGAAATCCAGTCTCTACTAAAACCACAAAAATTAGCCGGTTGTTGTAGCAGGGTTCTGTAGTCCCAGCTACTCTTGGGAGACTAAGGCAGGAGAATCGCTTGAACCAGGAGGTGGAGGTTACCTTGAGCCGAGATCACGCCACTGCACTTCAGCCTTGACAACAGAGCAAAACTCTGTCTCAAAAAAAAAAAAAAGAGAATCACCCCAAATCTTTTTATTTATAGGGTATGTTAACATGTTAGCGATTGTTTATTTAGCTATTTCTTTAATATAGTCATGGCTAAATATGCATGTAGTTTTATCTAAATAGAATTCTATTTCTCTTAATGCCGTTTATTGCTTTTAAATTCTCTCGTTCAGGGATTGTCAATGAGGCAGATCAGATTCCGATTCGACGGGCAACCAATCAATGAAACAGACACACCTGCACAGGTAAAAAATCTCTCCTAATTAGAAAAATTACCATTTGTAATTTTTTGAACAGCTGTGTTTATGAATTTGAACGTTGAGACACTGGAGTATAGTTTTTGTAGAGTTCAGAGCTTTGGGAAGTATGACCAAAGGGGAACAGAAAGGAAAATAGGAATAGGCTCAGGAAATGCCAATGGTTTTTATTCATTTATTTTTAATTTTAATTTTTTTTTAGGGATAGGGCTTCTCTGTTGCCTGGGTTGAAGTGTAGTGGCCTCATGATAGCTCACTGCATCCTTGGCATCCCAAAGTGATGGGGTTATAGGCACAAATCAATGTTCCCAACCCCACCAGTGGTTTGTGTTTGTTTTTTTGTGACAGAGTCTCCATCGCTCAGGCTGGAGTGTGGTGGCACGATCTTAGGTCACTGCAGCTGTCGCCTCCTGTGCTTAAGCCTTTCTCCTGCCTCAGCCTCCCAGAGTAGCTGGGATTACAGGCATGCACCACCGCACCCAGCTAATTTTTGTAGTTTTGATAGGAATAGGGTTTCACCATGTTGGCCAGGCTAGTCTTGAACTCCTGACCACAAGGGATCCACCTGCCTCAGCCTCCCAGAGTGTTGGGATTACAGGTGTGAGCCACCGCACCCAGCCAAATCCTCACCATTTTAGTTCTACGTGCTGAATTGGAATTCTCGGCCAGGCGCGGTGGCTCACGCCCCTAATCCCAGCACTTTGAGAGGCCGAGGCGGGCGGATCACGAGGTCAGGAGATCGAGACCATCCTGGCTAACACGGTGAAACCCCGTCTCTACTAAAAATACAAAAAATGAGCCAAGTGTGGGGTTGTGCCACTATAGTCCCAGCTGCTGGGGAGGCTGAGGCAGGAGAATGGTGCGAACCTGAGAGGCGGAGCTTGCGGTGAGCCGAGTTCGCGCCACTGCGCTCCAGCCTGGACGACAGTGAGACTCTGTCTCTAAAAAAAAAAAAGAAATTCTCCTTTACGTGTCTTCATGAATGAAAGGGAACTAATGGCCCTAACTGCCGCGTTCCATAGCTTTGTTTGACAGGGAGAGCCCCTGATGATATATTTTCCAAACCCTTACTACAAAACGTGATGCTCTCTGATCCTTTAACTCTCTTTACATACTACTTCATTTTGTTCTGTCACTTTCTGTAGGATCAGCTGGATTGTCTTCTGTGGCAGAAGCTCTTTGTTTCTTTTTACCCTCTCAAAGTTCCATTAAAGATTTCCAGTTTTGGCCTAGCAAGATGGCTCATGAGAGCCATTGTCAAGATTACAAAGTGCTTGTAATGCCAGCACTGTGAGACTAAGGTGGGCGGAGTGCTTGAGTCCAGGATTTCAGGACCAGCCTGGGCAACATGGCAAAACCCTGTCTTTACAAAAAAATAAAAAATTTGCCAGGGAGTGGTGGTACATGCCTGTAGTACCAGCTACTTCTTAGGTTGAGGTGGAAGGATTGCTTGAGCTCAGGAAGTGGAGGCTGCAGTGAACCAAGATGGCGCCACTGCACACCAGTCTGGGTGACAAAGTGAGGCCCTCTCTCAAAGAAAAAAAAACTTCCAGTCTTGTCCTGACTTGGTGGCTCACACCTGTAATCCTAGCACTTTATGAAACTGACACAGGCAGGAGGGTTGCTTGAGGCCAGGAGTTTAAGACCAGCCTGGGCAACATAGCAAGACCCAGTCTCTACAGGGAAAAAAAAAAAAAAGGAGCTGGGCATGGTAGCATGTGTCTGTAGTCCCAGCTACTTGGGAAGTTTAGTGGAAGGGGTGCTTGAGCCAGGAGTTTCAGGCTGCAGTGAGTTATGATCGTACTGTGGCACTCTAGCCTGGGTGATAGACCAAGACTGTCTCGAAAATAGAAGACTTACGGTTTTTGAAAAATATTTTAAAATGTTGTGATAGTAGAAATTTAAATTGGATCCCATGTGCTTTTGAATTTCAACTTTATCACCCAGTAAAAACTAGAAAATGATAAATGTGGCATGAAGCAGCACATCCAGATTGTAGTTTTGTTGATAATCTTTGAAAATTGGAAAAGCCCATGAGTTGTACTGAAAAGAAGAATATTTTGAAGAAATTTCAACTGGTGACAGTCTCTAAAAAGGAATTATGGGCTGGGCACACTGGCTCACACCTATAATCCTAGCACTTTGGGAGGCTGAGGCAGGCAAATCGCTTGAGGTCAGGAGTTTGAGACCAGCCTGGACAATATGGTGAAACCCTATGTCTGCCAAGCAATACAAAAATTAGCCAGGCATCGCCGGGCACAGTGGCTCACGCCTGTGGTCCCAACACTTTGGGAGGCCGAGGCAGGTGGATCACCTGAGGTTGGGAGTTGAAGATCACCTTGACCAACATGGGGAAAACACTGTCGCTACTAAAAATACAAAATTAGCTGGATGTGGTGGCCTGTAATCCCAGCTGCTCAGGAGGCTGAGGCAGGAGAATCGCTTGAACTCAGGAGGCTGAGGCAGGAGAATTCGCTTGAACCCAGGAGGCAGAGGTTGTGATGAGCTGGAGATTGCGCCATTACATTCCAGCCTGGGCAACAAGAGCGAAATTCCATCTCACAAAATATATATATATATTAGCCAGGCATGGTGGTGCATGCCTGTAGTCCCAGCTACTCAGGAGGCTGAGGCAGGAGAATCACTTGAACCCGGGAGGCGGAGGTTGAAGCACAGAGATCGTGCCACTGCACTCCAGCCTGGGTAACAGCCCCTGTCTCAAAAGAAAAAGAAAAAAAATTGGCCGGGCGCGGTGGCTCAAACCTGTAATCCCAGCACTTTGGGAGGCCGAGACGGGTGAATCACGAGGTCAGGAGATCGAGACCATCCTTGCTAACCCGGTGAAACCCCGTCTCTACTAAAAAATACAAAAAACTAGCCAGGCGAGGTGGCGGGTGCCTGTAGTCCCAGCTACTCGGGAGGCTGAGGCAGGAGAATGGCGTAAATCTGGGAGGCGGAGCTTGCAGTGAGCTGAGATCTGGCCACTGCACTCTAGCCTGGGCGACAGAGCAAGACTCCGTCTCAAAAAAAAAAAAAAAAAAAAAAATTAAAAAGGCTGGGCACAGTAGCTCACCACTGTAATCACCACTTTGGGAGGCAGAGGTGGGTTGATCACCTGAGGTCAGGAATTCAAGACCAGCCTGGCCAACATGGCGAAACTACCCCATCTCTACTAAAAATACAAAAATTAGCCAGGCATGGTGGTGCTCCCCTGTAATCCCATCCCAGCTACTCAGGAGGCTGAGCTAGGAGAATCTGGGTGGGGGGAAGGTGTCGGGGGGTAGACAGGCCGAGGTTGCAGTGAGCAGAGGTCATGCCTCTTCACTCTACCCTGGGTGAGAGTGAAACTCCCAGCTCAAAAAAAAAAGGGGGGGGGCGCAATTATGGTATATAGCCACAAGGAGGAGCTAAATTCTGTTGATAAATGAGGCTGGAACAGGAACTTCATTTTTTAAAGGCATTTAAAGTTTCACTGTAAAACTTCACAGTTGGATAATTTTGTTTTAGTAGATAGATGACAGGCTTGTTTGGTTTTAAAAGAAATACGCCAGGCGCGGTGGCTCATGCCTGTAATCTCAGCACTTTGGGAGGCCAAGGTGGGCGGATGTCGGGAGATCGAGACCACCCTGGTGAAACTCCATCTCTACTAAAAATACAAAAATTAGCCAGGTGTGGTGGCGGGCGCCTGTAGTCCCAGCTGCTGGGGAGGCTGAGGCAGGAGAATGGCGTGAACCCCGAAGGCGGAGCTTGCAGTGAGCCGAGATCGCACCACTGCACTCCAGCCTGGGCGACAGAGCTAGACTGTCTCAAAAAAAAAAAAAAAACAGTAGTAGTAAAAAGTATCCATTGTGCTATACTCTCAGTTATTAGAATGTATTTCCTCTCTTTAAGCCCTCCTTACCCACCAGTAAAACGGGATTATCTGCTATACTAGTTACAAATATTAAACAAGGAGTTATTTGTTTGGATCCGTGACCTTGAGGCATTTAAAAATCTTCAGGTTGACTTTGCAATTCATTTTACTTCATTTTGAAGAATTTGGAATTGATTCGTTTTAGAATTGTTCTCCCAATAGTTTTTGATAACAGGATTTTGATAAATTAAAACATCTTAGCAGGCCTCTGCCTGCCCCCGCCTCCCCAACTTTTTTTTGTTTTTTTATTTTTCAAGACAGTCTTGCTCTGTCTCCCAGACTGGAGTGCAGTGGCATGATCGCAGCTCACTGCAACCTCCGCTTCCTGAGTTCAAGTGATTATCCTGCCTCAGCCTCCCGATTAGCTGGGATTTATAGGCGCCCACCACGATGCCTGGCTAATTTTGTTTTTGTTTTTTTATTTATTTATTTTTTTGTATTGACGGAGTCAATACAAAATTAGCTGGGCATGGTGGCACATGCCTGTAATCCCAAGTACTTGGGAGGCTGGGGCAGGAGAATTGGTTGACCCGGGAGGCAGAGGTTGCAGTGAGCCGAGATTACACCATTGCACTCCACCCTGGGCAACAACAGCGAAACTCCATCGCAAGAAAAAAAAAACCAATTTAGTCATACAATAAGCTGCTTTGCTCCTTGGGGTGTACTTTTTTTTTTTTAACTGCTCCTTACAAAGCATGGCTAACTTATATATAGTCAGTGTACCCAGAGTTGGCTGCTGCTTAGTTTTAAAATTGTGTTTTTAGCCTAACACTGTATCTACTGTATCTTAAAGATATTTTCATTTCTGTACATGAAAATCTTATTTTTTAACGGCTATATGGTATTTAATATCTGAGCATACTATGTTTTATTAGTTTGGGTTTTTTTTTTTTGTTTTTTTTTTGACACGGAGTCTCCCGCTGTCACCCAGGCTGGAGTGCAGTGGCACAATCTCGGCTCACTGCCACCTCTGCCTCCAAGGTTCAAGCAATTCTCCTGCCTCAGCCTCCCAAGTGGCTGGGATTACAGACGCCTGCCACCACGCCCAGCTAATTTTTTGTATTTTTAGTAGAGATGGGTTTTCACTATGTTAGCCAGGCTGGTCTTGAATGCCTGACCTCGTGATCCACCTGCCTCGGCGTCCCAAAGTGTTGAGATTACAGGTGTTAGCCACGGTGCCCGGCCTGGGGTTTTGTTTTTTTTTTTTTTGAGACAGAGTCTTGCTCTGTTGCCAGGCTGGAGTTCAGTTGGGCAATCATGGCTCACTGTAACCTCCACCTCATGGGTTCAACTGATTCTCCTGCCTCAGCCTCCTGAGTACCTGGGACTACAGGCGTGCGCCACCACGGCCAGCTGATTTTTGTATTTTTGATAGAAATGGAGTTTCGACCTGTTGACCTGGTGATCCGCCCACCTTGGCTTCCCAGAGTTTTGGGATTACAGGTGTGAGCCCTGGCACCCGGCCTAATTTGGGTTTTTATTGAGATTTATTTTCAGTCTTTGCTGAACAGTGCAGCGAGATTCTTTAAACATATCACCCTTCTGTGGACCCTCGATACACACATATTTAGCTTTTATTTAATTTTTTTTGAGGCAGAGTTTCTCTCTCGTCACATACAATGGCATGATCTTGGCTCACTGCAACTTCAGCTTCCCGGGTTCAAGTGATTCTCCTGCCTCAGCCTCCCAAGTAGCTGGGATTACAGGCGTACGGCACCATGCCCAGCTATTATTTCTTTTTTTTTTTTTTTTTTTTTTTTTGTATTTTTAGTAGGGACTGAGTTTCACGATTTTGGCCAGGCTGGTCTCGAACTCCTGACCTCAGGTGATCTGCCTGCCTCAGCCTCCCAAAGTGTTGGGATTACAGGTGTGAGCCACCACACCCAGCCTCTCTCTTTTTTTTTTTTTTTTTTTTGAGACCAAGTCTTGCTTTGTCACCCAGGTTGGAGTTCAATGGCACGATATTGGCTCACCACAACCTCTGCTTGCTGGGTTCAAGCAGTTCTCCTGCCTCAGCTTCCCAAATAGCTGGGATTACAGGCACATGCCACCATGCCCGGCTAATTTTTTAAATATTTTTAGTAGGGATGGGGTTTTACCACGTTGGCCAGGCTGGTCTTGAACTCCTGACCTCAGGTGATCCGCCCGCCTCAGCCTCCCAAAGTGTTCGGATTACAGGAGTGAGCCATTGTGCCTGGCCCCTGCCTTTTTTTCTCTTTTTTTGATACAGGGTCTTTCGCTTTGTCACTCAGGCTGGAGTGAGCTGGTGTGGTCACAGTTCACTGTGGCCTTATCTTATGGGCTCAATCGATCCTCCCACCTTGGCTTCCTGAGTAGCTGGGAGTATGGACATGTGTCACCGTGGCTGGCTAATTTTTTTTTTTTTTTTTTTTTACTTTTTTTTGTAGAGATGTTGTCTCTCTCTGTTGCCCAGGCTGGTCTAGGTCTCCTGGGCTCAAGCAGTCCTCCAGTGTTGGCCTCTAATAGTACTGGGATTACAGGCATGAGCCACCGCACCTGGATAATATTCTGCTTTTTACTCAAAAACTAAGTTTTGGCTGGGTGCAATGGCTCACGCCTGTAATCCCAGCACTTTGGGAGGCCAAGGCAGGCAGATCACTTGAGCTCAGGAGTTTGAGACCAGCCTGACCAACATGATGAAACCCCATCTCTACTAAAAATACAAAAAAAATTAGCTGGGCATGGCGGTGGATGCCTGTAATCTCAGCTACTCAGGAGACTGAGGCAGGAGTATTTCTTGAACCTGAGGGATGGAGGTTGCAGTGAGCTAAGATCATGCCACTGCCCTCCAGCCTGGGTGACAGAAATCTTGTCTCAAAAAAAAAAAAAAAAAAAGAAAAAAAACACACATAACAAGTTAAGTTTTATCTAATAGTCATAAAAAAGGAAGCCAAGTAAATTACTTAAACCAAGTGTGTTGATACATTAAGCTATGAGGCATCTAAAATAATGAAACTTGGAACTCAGTGGAACATGTACATGTTTTCAGCATACTTAAACCCGAAAATCATTAATTTTCAGAACTTAATCAGTGCTCTTACATTTGTTTTTTCTTTTATGCTAGTTGGAAATGGAGGATGAAGATACAATTGATGTGTTCCAACAGCAGACGGGAGGTGTCTACTGAAAAGGGAACCTGCTTCTTTACTCCAGAACTCTGTTCTTTAAAGACCAAGATTACATTCTCAATTAGAAAACTGCAATTTGGTTCCACCACATCCTGACTACTACCGTATAGTTTTCTCTATTCTTTCATTTCCCCCTTCCCCATTCCTTTATTGTACATAAAGTAACTGGTATATGTGCACAAGCATATTGCATTTTTTTTTTTTTTTAACTAAACAGCCAATGGTATGTTTTAATTGACATCAAGTGGAGACGGGATGGGGAAAAATACTGATTCTGTGAAAATACCCCCTTTCTCCATTAGTGGCATGCTCATTCAGCTCTTATCTTTATATTCCAGTAAGTTATTTTGCTCTCACTGTTTTAACAAAAACACACAACATAAAAATCCTTGCATACCTTGTTCAATTGGAGAATTTTAATGTTTTTCATTTATCATTGTAAAACCAAGGACAATTTTATAACTTTTTTGTACGTAGCTGTTACATGTAGGGCAATCTGTCTTTAAGTAGGGATAAATTACTCTAAAACAAAAAAGAATCTTAGATAGTTTTCCCTTCAAGTCAAGCGTCTTGTTGTTTAAATAAACTTCTTGTTTAAAATGAGCTGTTTTCTTTATTCTGAGAAATATTAAATAGAAAATTGAGGCTTAGAAAAAACACATAAATAGGCCTGCTTAGAAGTAACATTTCAGGAAGGAAATAAAGCTACTTGGTGTTTCTGACAGACTTGATACTGATGTGAAACAAAGAATAACAGTTTTATAAATATCACCTTGTTCCAAAAGTTTCTCTAGGTCCCATGTTAATATGCAAGTATACTAGCAGAAAAATTGGGCCATAGTATTGTGGATTTCCAAGTATTTTCTGTATAGTAAGTGAGGCACAGAGTGTAGGGTATAGGGTAGCACATGTGGCAAGGAAAAAGTTGTGATTTGCCTTTGTTGCTGATAAAATGAACCATTCTAGCCCTCACTTAAATAAGTAAATACTCCCTAACCTAAAATAAAAGTTTTCGTTCCTTATCCAAGGATTGTTTTTTGAGACGGAGGTTTCCTCTTGTTTCCCAGGCTGCAGTGTAGTGGCATGATTTCGGCTCACTGCAACCTCCGCCTCCCAGGTTCAGGCGATTCTCCTGCCTCAGCCTCCTGAGTAGCTGGGATTATAGGTGCATGTCACCATGCCCAGCTAATTTTTTTTCTATTTTTAGTAGAGATGGCGTTTTATCATGTAGTCCAGGCTGGGAGTCTTGAACTCCTGACCTCAGGTGATCCACCCCCCTCAGCCTTCCAAAGTACAGGGATTACAGGTGTGAGCCACCGCGCCTGGCTTATTCAAGAATATTGAGGGACAGAAAATATCTGTATCCATCTTCAGAACCTTAAATATACAGGTCACTACAGTCTTTATTATTTTAATTTTTGTTTCTTAGGTTTTTTTTCTTGGTGGTGGTGGTGATTCGAGACAGAGCATACTCCGTCGCCCAGGCTGGAGCGTGGTGGCGCAATCTCGGCTCACTGCAAGCTCCGCCTCCCAGGTTCACGCCATTCTCCTGCCTCAGCCTCCCATCTTAGGTCTTTTTGAAAGAGGTTATGCCTCTGTTGCCTAGTCTGGAGTGGTGCAGTGGTGTGATCTCGGCTCACTGCACCCTCCACCTCCAGGTCTTAAGAGATCTCCCTGCTCAGCCTCGTGAGTAGCTACAACCACAGGTGCATGCCATCACAGCCCACTAATTTTTATATTTTTTAATAGAGATAGAGTTTTGCCATATTGTCCAGGCTGGGCTCAAACCCCTGATCTTAAGTGATCTACCTGCCTTAGCCTCCCAGTGTGCTGGGTTTACAGGCATGAGCCACTACGCCCAGCCCCTTTTAAATTTTTTTTAAATGTTTGTTTATTTTTGAGACGGAGTTTCGCTCTTGTTGCCCTGGCTGGAGTCCAATGGCATGATCTCAGCTCACTGCAACTTCCGCCTCCCAGGTTCAACTGATTCTCCTGCCTCAGCCTCCGGAATAGCTGGGATTGCAGGCATGTACTACCATGCCTGGCTAATTCTGTATTTTTAGTAGAGAAGGGGTTTCTCAATGTTGGTCAGGCTGGTCTCGACCTCCTGACCTCAGGTGATTCGCCTGCCTTGGCCTCCCAAAGTGCTGGGATTACAGGCTTGAGCCACTGTGCCCAGCCAAATTTTTTATTATTTTTAAATTAGAGATATGGTCTCACCATGTTGACCAGTTTGGTCTCGAACTTCTGGCCTCAATCCCTTGTCTTGGCCTTGCAAAGTGTTGGGGATTAGACGCCATGCCCAACCACTACAGTCTTTTTGTTGTTGTTGTTTTGAGACAGACTCTTGCTCTGTCACCCAGGCTGGAGTGCAGTGATGCAATCTTGGCTCACAGCAAGCTCCACCTCCCGGGTTCATGCCATTCTCCTGCCTCAGCCTCCTGAGTAGCTGGGACTACAGGCGTCCACCACCATACCCAGATAACTTTTTGTATTTTTAGTAGAGACGGAGTTTCACCGTGTTAGCCAGGATGGTCTCCATCTACTGACCTCGTGATCCACCCACTTCAGACTCCCAAAGTGCTGGGATTACAGGCGTGAGCCACCGTGCCCAGCCAACCACTACAGTTTTGTGTGTGTGTGTGTGTGTGTGTGTGTGTGTGTGTGTGTGTGTTTTGAGATGGAGTCTCGCTCTGTTGCCCAGGCTGGGTTGCAGTAGCGCGATCTCGGCTCACTGCAAGCTCCACCTCCCAGGTTCACACCATTCTCCTACCTCAGCCTCCCAAGTAGCTGGGACTACAGGCACCCGCCACAACGCCTGGCTAATTTTTTGTATTTTTAGTAGAGACGGGGTTGCACTTTGTTAGCCAGGATGGTCTCGATCTCCCGACCTTGTGATCTGCCCTCCTCAACCTCCCAAAGTGCTGGGATTACAGGTGTGAGCCACCGCGCCCAGCCATCACTACAGTTTTTAATTCAAATATTTAGGGGAAAATGGCAGTTTTATAATCACAGATTATCTCACTGCCATTTTGTTTTGAGACAGTGTCTCGCTTTGTTGCTCAGTGCTAGAGTGCAGTGGCGCTATCTTAGTTACTGCAACCTCTGCCAGGTTTAATTGAGCCTTCTGAGTAGCTGGGATTACAGTCACACACCACCGCGCCTGGCTAGTTTTTTTTTTTTTTTTTTTTTTTTTTTGAGACAGTTTTGCTCTTGTTACCCAGGCTGGAGTGCAATGGCACGATCTCGGCTCACCGCAACCTCTGCCTCCCGGGTTCAAGTGATTCTCCTGCCTCAGCCTCCCAAGTAGCTGGGATTACAGGCACCCGCCACCACACCCGCTAATTTTTATATTTTTTAGTGGAGAGAGGGTTTCACCATTTTGGCTAGGCTGGTCTCGAACTCCTGACCTTATGATCCACCTGCCTCGGCCTCCCAAAGTGCTGGGATTAACAGGCGTTGAGCCATTGCGCCCGGCCCTCTGGCAAGTTTTTAAAAAATACCGAAAGCCTGTACCCTACCCCCAGAAATGTATTTTCAAAGCAATATGGAATTGAAAACCACCTCTGGCAGGCATCTTCACAAGTTAAGCACCTTATGGTGAAGATTAAATAAGGTAATGTGTGTTGTTTTTTTTTTAACACTGCTATGAAAATATTAATGTGTTTTATCTTTTTTTTTTTTTGAGACAGGGTCTCACTCTGTTGCCCAGACTGGAGTACAGTGGCGCGATCTCGGCTCACTGCAACCTTTGCCTCCCAGGCTCAAACGATTCTCGTGCCTCAGCCTCTGGAGTAGCTTGGATTACAGGAGTGGGCCACTACCGCCTGGCTAATTTTTTGTGTTTTAGTAGAGATGGGGTTTCACTATGTTGGCCAGGCTGGTCTTGAACTCCTGACCTCAAGTAACCCACCCGCCTCAGCCACTCGAGGTGCTGGGATTACAGGAATGAGCCTCTGTGCCCAAGCAATGTGTGTTTTAGATGTCTAGCATGGTGTCTCCCGCATGTAAGTTGTTTCTTGTTTTTGTTTTTTTTTTGTTTTTTTCTTTTTCTGAGACAGTCTCACTGTCTCTTTGGTACCCTAAGAAGCAAAGCATCCATCCATAGGATGAGTTAGAGTTCTGATTATCTACATTGTGACTTGAAAGTTTCTGCTGGTTGTGGTAGGAAATAGAGGCATACCTCACAGGGACTACGGGCTTGGTCCCAGACTACAGCACTACAATAAAGAAGATAATCTCAATAAAACGAGTCACACAAATTTTTTTGTTTTTCAGTGCATATAAAAGTTATGTTCAGCCCTGGCAATATAGTGAGACCCTATCTCTACAAAAAATAAAAGCCAGGTGCAGTTGTGCATGCTTGTAGTTCCAGCTACTCTGAAGACTGAGGTGAGAAGATTGCCTGAGCCCGGGGGAAGGCCGAGGCTGTAATGAGCTGTGATCGTGCCACAGCAGTCCAGCTAGGTTGACAGGGTAAGACCCTGTCTTAGGGAAAAAAAAAAAGTTTATACTGTAGTAAGGTATTCAGTAGCATTACGTCTTTAAAAAAAATACATACTTTAATTTTTATATTTTGGGAGGGGGTGACAGGATCTTATTTTCTGTGTTGCCCAGGCTAGAGGGCAGTGGTGCAGTTATAGCTTACTGCAGCCTCGAACTCCTGGACTCAAGCAGTCCTCCCACCTCAGCCTCCCAAGGTGTTGGGAATAATGAGCCACTGTGCCTGGCCCATACCTTAAAGTACTTTGTTTTGTAGACAGGATCTTGCTTGGTCCACCCAGCCTGGAGTGCAGGGATGTAATCACAGTTCAGTGCACCCTGGATATCCCAGACACCTGTAATCCCAGCTAGTTGGGAGGCTCAGGCAGAGAATTGCTTGAACTCAGGAAGCGGAGGTTGCAGCGAATAGAGACTGCGCTACTGCACTCCAGCCTGGGCAACAGAGTGAGACTGCATCTCAAAAAAACCCAAAAAACATAGTATCTGCAAAGTGCAATAAAATGAGGCATGCCTGTAAGCATGTTTTATAATGAGACTTTGGTTTTTATAGTGGTTAGCTAATTTAAAAAGTTCCTCGAGGTAAAACATAATTAGAACAGAGTATATAAACTAGTTTGGAATTAATCTGTTATTTGAATTGTAGATTGTTAGTTCCCTGTAAGCAGTGCTGTATGAGGCACTTTTAGGATTTCTTATACCCTGAGGGCTTTGTGAAACACTTTAAAGTCCAAGAATTATCACCTAATATTTGTTTTCTTGGCCGGGCGCGGTGGCTCATGCCTGTAATCCCAGTACTTTGGGAGGCTGAGGCAGGTGAATCACGAGGTCAGGAGACCATCCTGGCTAACATAGTGAAAACCCATCTCTACTAAAAATAAAAAAAAAAAATTATCTGGGCATGGTGGCGGGCACCTGTAGTCCCAGCTACTCAGGAGGCTGAAGCAGGAGAATGGTGTGAACCAGGGAGGCGGAGCTTGCAGTGAGCCACGATTCCGCCACTGCACTCCAGCCTGGGTGACAGAGCGAGACTCCGTCTCAAAAAATATATAAATTATATATATATATTTTTTTACTGTTCATATTTTAAAGGTATATTATGTGGCTAAATTTGCCACAAGTTACAGAATTTAGACTGTTAAGGGAAGAATTTTTCCACATTTTTTCTGGGGATACCCTTTGAAGTTATGTATTTGTAATTTTAACAAATATATTTGCAAAGGAGGCTAAATTCTTCTCTAGGAGAACAGGACAGATGGGTAATGGGGTTTTCCTGTTTTTTTTTAATTTTTTTTGAAACGGTCTTGCTCTGTCACCCAGGCTGGAGTGCAGTGGTGTGATCATGGCTCACTGCAGCCTAAACCTTTGGGCTCAAGCAGTCCTCCTGCCTCAGGCTCTTGAGTAGTTTGGACCACAGGCACACACCACCATACATACAAAAATACAAAAAATTGTAGGCCAGGCACAGTGGCTCATACCTGTAATCCCAGCACTTTGGGAGGCTAAGGCAGGTGGATCACTTGAGGTCAGGAGTTCAAGACCAGCCTGGCCAACATGGCGAGCCCCATCTCTACTAAAAATACAAAAATTATCCGAGCGTGTTAGCGGGCGCCTGTAATCCCAGCTACTTGGGAGGTTGAGGCAAGAGAATTGCTTGAACCTGGGAGGTGTTGCAGTGAACCGAGATCACACCACTGCACTCCAGCCTGGGAAACTGAGCGAGACCGTGTCTCAAAAAAAAAAAAAAAGTTGTCTGGGTGCAGTAGCTCACACCTGTAACCCCAGCACTTTGGGAGGCTGAGGCAGGCAGATCACCTGAAGTCAGAAGTTTGAGACCAGCCTGGCCAACATGGCGAAACCCCGTCTCTACTAAAACTACAAAAATTAGCCAGGTATTGGTGGTGGGTGCATGTAATCCCAGCTACTCGAGAGGCTGAGGCCAGAGAATCGCATGAATCCGGGAGGCAGAGGCTGCAGTGAGCCAAGATTCGGCCATTGAACTCCAGCCTGGGCAACAGAGGGAGATTCCATCTCAAAAAAAAGGGAAAGTTTGTCTGGGGACAGTGGCTCACGCCAGTAATCCCAGTACTTTGGGAGGCTAAGGCGCGTGGATCATGAGGTCAGGAGTTTGAGACCAGCCTGGCCAATGTGGTGAAACCCCGTCTCTACTAAAAATACAAAAATTAGCCAGGCATGGTGGTACGCGCCTGTGTTGCCAGCAACTCAGGAGGCTGAGACAGAAGAATCGCTTGAACCTAGGAGGCAGAGGTTGCAGTGAGCCGAGATCATGCCACTGCACTCCAGCCTGGGAGACAAAGCGAGACTCTGTCTAAAAAAAAAAAAAGTTCTCAGCACTTTGGGAGGCCGAGGCAGGTGGATCACCTGAGGTCGGGAGTTCAAGACCAGCCTGACCAACATGGAGAAACCCCGTCTCTACTAAAAATACAAAATTAGCCGGGGTGGTGGCACATGCCTGTAATCCCAGCTACTCAGGAGGCTGAGGCAGGAGAATCACTTGAACCCGGGAGGCGGAGGTTGCGGTGAGCCAAGATCGCGCCATTGCACTCCAGCCTGGGCAAAAAGAGCGAAACTCTGTCTCAAAAAAAAAAAAAAAAAAAAGTTTTTGTATTTTTTTTAGAGATGGGATCTTGCCATGTTGCCCAAGCTGATCTTGAACTCCTGGGCTCCAGCAGTTCTTTTGCTTTTGCCTCCCAAAGTGCTGGGATTCTGCTTGTTTTTAAATAGAGAAATAGCAGTATAGTATTGGGGTAAACAGGAGAAACTTAAACCACATAATTTTATTCAGTCCTTACTCTGAGGAGGAGGAAATATGAATTTCTTGAGGAGGACAATTTAGGAATCATGCTCTCCATCTCTACACTTTAGAGAGGTTAAAAAGGACCCAAGAGGGTCATGTCAGACCTTAGTAGAGTGTATGTGCCATTCTGTTAACTTTAACTTGAAATAAAGGGAAGACATAAACTTGACAAAGCCATTTTCCACATTTGAGAACTCTCGGTTTATTTGTTTAATGGCAAATGAGTTTTAAAAGGAAATAAACTCCTTGAGCTGTCTCTTCCAGTACATTGATCTGTCTTTTTTTGTGAGGATACAGCTAAGAAAAGAATGGACAGATGCATACTAAATTTGGCCTTCGAAGTAATGGATGCAGAATGTGTCTATGAAGATGTGGTTAAGTCACAAGTGATACACTTAAGGGACACCCTGAGATGTTGGGATTGAGAAGTAAAGTTTGGGGGAAATACTTGTCCCTGCATGATTTTGTTAGTTCAATAACTTAATCAAGTTCAAAAGCACATGACTAGCATTTTTGTTTGTTTCTTTTTTTTTTTTTTACAGGAGTTTTTGCTCTTGTTTTCCAGGCTAGAGTGCAATGGCACCATCTTGGCTCACTGCAACCTCCACCTCCTGGGTTCAAGCAATTCTCCTCTCAGCCTCCCAAGCAGCTGAGATTACAGGCATGTGCAACCATGCACAGGTAATTTTGTATTTTTAGTAGAGACGGTGTTTCTCCATGTTGGCCAGGCTGGTCTCAAACTCCTGACCTCAGGTGATCCATCTGCCTCAGCCTTCCAAAGTGCTGGGATTACAGGCGTGAGCCACCATGCCCGGTGACTAGCATTTTCTTCTAATAATGAAATAAAGTAGAATAGAAAATACATAAGACAGGCTGGGCATGGTGGCTCAAGCCTGTAATCCCAGCACTTTGGGAGGCCGAGACAGGCGGATCACGAGGTCAGGAGATCGAAACCATCCTGGCTAACACGGTGAAACCCGGTCTCTACTAAAAAAATACAAAAAACTAGCCAGGCGTGGTGGCCGGTGCCTGTAGTCCCAGCTACTCGGGAGGCTGAGGCAGGAGAATGGCGTAAACCCGGGAGGCGGAGCTTGCAGTGAGCTGAGATCTGGCCACTGCACTCCAGCCTGGGCGACAGAGTGAGAGTGTCTCAAAAAAAAAAAAAAAGAAAAAGAAAATACATAAGACAGGCCGGTCACGGTGACTCATGCCTGTAATCCCAGCACTTTGGGAAGCCGAGGCGGGTGGATCATGAGGTCAGGAGTTCGAGATCAGCCTGACCAACATGGTGAAACACCATCTCTACTAAAAATACAAAAATTAGCCTGGCATGGTGGCGGGTGCCTGTAATTCCAGCTACTCGGGAAGCTAAGGCAGAGAATTGCTTAAACCCTGGAGGCAGAGGTTGTAGTTAGCCAAGATCACGCCATTGCCCTCCAGCCTGGGTGACAGATGGAGACTCTGTCTCAAAAAAAAAAAAAAAAAAGAAAGAAAATATGTAAGAGTGGGCTTGGCATGGTGGCTCTCACCTGTAATATGAGCACTATGGGAGGCTGAGACACGCAGATCTCTTTGAATTTAGGAGTTCGAGGCCAGCCTGGCTAACATGGCGAAACTCCATGTCTACTAAAAATACAAAAATGAGCTGGGCATGATGGCATGTGCCTGTAGTCCCTGCTTCTTGGGAGGCTCAGACAGGAAAATTGCTTGAACCCAGAAAGTGAGGTTGCAGTGAGCCGAGATTGCACCACTGCACTCTAGCCCGGGTGACAGGTGAGTGAGACTCCGTCTCAAAAGCAAAACAAAACAAAAACAAACCCATGAAGGAAATACTAAGAATGTATATTAAACTAATGTGAATCTAGTCAGTTACTATTGTAGGTCAAAACCAGTCAAATATCTGCTTTTTCATGGAGTTCAAAATAATATATGTCAGCTGGGCGCGGTGGCTCTCGCCTGTAATCCCAGCACTTTGGGAGGCTGAGGTGGGTGGATCACGAGGTCAAGAGATCAAGACCATCCTGGCTAATACATGAAACCCCGTCTCTACTAAAAATACAAAAAAAAAAAAAAATTAGCCAGGCGTGGTGGTGGTGGGCACCTGTAGTCCCAGCTACTTGGGAAGCTGAGGCAGGAGAATGGCGTGAACCTGGGAGGTGGAGTTTGCAGTGAGCTGAGATCATGCCACTGCACTCCAGCCTGGGTGACAGAGCGAGACTGTCTCAAAAAAAAAAAAACCAAAAAACAAAATAATATATGTCTACTGGATCATACTGAAAGACACCATCTGAGATTGGTTCAATCTAGATCGCAGAATCTAGGGAGAATAAATCGCAAGAAGAAGGGCAGTGTAGATTGCCATTTCCTTTGGCATTCTGGGATAAGTTGAGGCTGCTTAAAATTACAGAGAGGCCAGACATGGAGGCTCATGCCTGTAATCCTAGCACTTTGGGATGCTGAAGTGAATGGATCATGAGGTCAGGAGTTCGAGGTCAGGAGATCTTGGCTCACTGCAAACTGTGCCACCTGGGTTCAAGTGATTCTTCCTGCCTCAGCCTCCTAAGTAGCTGGGATTACAGGTGTGTGCCATCATGTGTGGCTAATTTTGTATTTTTAGTAAACATGGGTTTTCACCTTGTTGGCCAGGCTGGTCTCGAACTTCTGACTTCAGGTGATCCACCCTCCTCGGCCTCCCAAAGTGCTGGGATTACAGGGTGAGCCACTGGGCCAGACTGATCTTCCTACCTCTTAGTCTCTGGAGTAGCTGGGACTAAAGGCAGGCACCTCCACTCCTGGCTAACTTCTCTGTTTTTTGTAGAGATGGAGTGTTGCCATGTTATCCAGGCTTCTTATATTTTTTTTATATTCTTTTTTTTTCTTTCTTTTTTTTTTTTTTGAGATGGAGTCTCGCTCTGTTGCCCAGGCTGGAGTGCAGTGGTGCAATCTCTGCTCACTGCAAGCTCCACCTCCTGGGTTCACGCCATTCTGCTGCCTCAGCCTCCCGAGTAGCTGGGACTGCAGGCACCTGCCACTGCGCCCAGCTAATTTTTTGTATTTTTACTAGAGATGGGGTTTCATCATGGTCTGGATCTCCTGACCTTGTGATCCACCCGCCTTGGCCTCCCAAAGTGCTGGGATTATAGGCATGAGCCACTGCACCCGGCTTTTTGTTTTGTTTTGTTTTGAGATGGAGTTTTGCTCTGTTACCCAGGCTGGAGTGCAGTGGGCGACATTGGCTCCCTGCAACCTCTGCCTCCCGAGTTCAAGTGATTCTCCTGCCTCAGCCACCACACCCGGATAATTTTTGTATTTTTAGTAGAGACAGGGTTTCACCATGTTGGCCAGGATGGTCTCAAATGCTAACCTCAGGTGATCTGCCCACCTTGGCCTCCCAAAGTACCTGAATTTCAGGCCTGAGCCACCATGCCCAGCCTATACCTGGCTAATTTTTGTGTGTGTTTTTTTTTTTTTTTAGTAGAGATGGGGTTTCACCATGTTGGCCAGGCTGGTCTCAATGCCTGACCTCAGGTGATCCACCCGCCTTGGCCTCCCAAAGTGCTGGGATTACAGGCTTGAGCCACCGCACCCGGCCGGTCTCAATCTCTTGACCTTGTGGTCCGCCTGCCTCAGCCTCTCAAAGTGCTGGGATTACAGGCGTGAGCCACCGCGCGTGGCCCAATTGTTTTTTTTTTTTTTTTTTTTTTGAGATGGAGTCAAACAAACAAACAAAAAACAGCCTCCGTTACCCAGGCTGGAGTGCAGTGGCGCAATATCAACTCACTGCAGCCTCTGCCTCCCAGGTTCAAGGGATTCTCCTCCCTCAGCCTCCCAAGTAGCTGGGATTACCGGGGCCCACTGACATGCCCAGCTAATTTTTGTACTTTTAGTAGAGACGGGATTTCACCATGTTGACCAGGCTAGTCTCAAACTCCTGACCTCAAGTGGTTTGCCCACCTTGGCCTCCCAAAGTGCTGGGATTAGAGGCGTAAGCCACCGTGTCTGGCCTTACATTTATTTTTTAATAAAACTAGTTATGGGGTCTTGCTATGTTGCCCAGGCTTGTCTTGAACTCCAGGGCTCAAGCAATCCTCCTGCCTCAACCTCTCAAACTGCTAGGATTACAGGTATGAGCCACTGTGCCTAGCCCATTCTCCTCATACCTGCATTTTAAAAGCAGGTGAAATTTACAAGTATATAAGGCAGTGGGTTTTTGTTGTTGTTATTTTTTTGAGAAGTCTCACTCTGTCACCCAGGCTGGAGTGCAGTGGCATGATCTTGGCTCAATGCAACCTCCGCCTCCAGGTTCAAGCGATTCTCCTGCCTCAGCCTCCTGAGTAGTTGGGATTACAGGTGTGTACCACCATGCTCGGCGAATTTTTGTATTTTTAGTAGAGACGGATTTTCACCATGTTAGCCAAGCTGGTCTCAAACTGCTGATCTTAGGTAATCTGGCCTCCCAAAGTACTGGGCTAATAGGCATGAGCCACTGCGCCTGGCCATAGCAGTGACTTTTTCTTTTTTCTTTTTTGAGATGGAGTCTTGCCCTGTCACCCAGGCTGGAGTGCAATGTCGCCATCTCAGCCCACTGCAATCTCTGCCTCCCGGGTTCAAGTGATTCCCCAGCCTCAGCCCCCTGAGTAGCTGGGACTACAGGCACGTGCCACCACGCCCAGCTAATTTCTTGTAACTTTAGTGGAGACGCGGTTTTACCATGTTGGCCAGGCTGGTCTCGAACTCCTGACCTTGTGATCTGCCCGCCTCGGCCTCCCAAAGTTTTGCGATTACAGGCATGAGCCACCGTGCCCGGCTTTTTTTTTTTTTTTTTTTTGAGATGGAGTCTCTCTCTGTTGCCCAGGCTAGAGTGCAGTGGCGCAATCTCGGCTCACTGCAAGCTCCGCCTTCAGGGTTCACGCCATTCCCCTGCCTCAGCCCCCCGAGTAGCTAGGACTACAGGCGCCCGCCACTGTGCCCGGCTAATTTTTTGTATTTTTAGTAGAGATAGGGTTTCACCGTGTTAGCCAGGATGGTCTCGATCTCCTGACCTTGTGATCCACTCGCCTCAGCCTCCCAAAGTGTTGGGATTACAGGCCTGAGCCACCATCCCCCTGCTTTTTTTTTTTTTTTTTTTTTTGAGACGGAGTCTACCTCTGTTGCCAGGCTGGGAACACTAGTGGGATCTCGTCTCAGGTTCAAGCGATTCTTCTGCCTCAGCCTCCTGAGTAGCTGGGACTACAGGCACGTGCTGCCATGCCTGGCTAATTTTTGTATTTTTAGTAGAGTTGGTGTTTCATTGAGTTAGCCAAGATGGCCTTGATCTGTTGACCTTGTGATCTGCCCGCCTCAGCTTCCCAAAGTGTTGAGATTATAGGCGTGAGCCAACACGCACCTGGCTAGCAGTGGTTTTAAAATGAAATATTAATGGAAACCTGGTATTGTTTTATGAGGACAGTCAAGAAAAAGGTGACAAAGGACAGAGGGAGAGAGGGCCAGGATCTGGGACCCTCTGCCCAGTTTTAATCACAGCTGCTTTGCTGTTAATTCTATTTTATATATATGAGTTTTGCTTTCAGAGAAGTTCAAGAGGCTGGGCACAGTTAACTCAAGCCTGTAATCTCAGCACATTGGGAGGCAGAGGTGGGAGGATCCTTTGGAGCCAGGAGTTCGAGAGCAGCCTGAGTGACATAGCAAGACTCTGTCTCAACAACAACCAAAGCCAGGTGTGGTGGCATGTGCCTGTAGTCCCAGCTACTCAGGAGGCTGATGTGGGAGGATTCCTTGAGTCCAGGAAGTGGAGGCTGCAGGGAGCTGAGATTGTGCCACTGCACTCTAGCCTGGGTTATTTAGAGCAAGACTCTGTCTCAAAAAAAATAAGTTTAAGAAACACTGCTATAGGTCACGAAGAAGCTGTTAGACCATTCCTGGTCATCAGAATTAATCTTTCTTCTGTTTCCTTTGATTTTTTGGTTAACTTGAGAACTTAAACAAATATGCCAAATAGGCCAACAGCCTTACTCACTTGTTTGTTTTACATACATTTGCTGTGATTCATAAATCAGTTTAGATTAAAAGGGTTCTCCTGGGACTGATTCCTTACCTTTGTAGCAAAGGTTCTCAGCCTAAGCTGTAAATGAGAATTACCTGTTTAACATTTTAAAGATATCCATGACTAAACCCTCACCCCAGAAATTGCAATTTAGTAGATTTTGGGTGGAGACCTGGCATTCATTTGTATTCTTCAAAAATCTCATAGGTGATTCTGATGTGCAGCCAGGATGGGGCACTTCTAATAGAAAGTTTTCTGGTTTTTTTGAGATGGAGTCTTGCCCTGTCAACCAGGCTAGAATGCAGTGGTATGATCTGGGCTCAGTGCAACCTCCGCCTCCCGGGTTCAAGCGATTCTCCTGCCTCAGCCTCCCGACCAGCTGGGACTACAGGGGTGTGCCACCACGCCCAGCTAATTTTTGTATTTTTAGTAGAGATGGGGTTTTACCATATTGGCCAGGCTGGACTTGAACTCCTGACCTCGTGATCCACCCACCTTGGCCTCCCAAAGTGCTGGGATTACAGACATGAGCTACCGTGCCTGTCCAGCATGTACATTCTTATATTTATCTAATTCCAGCCCTCATAATTCAGAACAGGTGTCAGAGGCGTTTGAACCAGAGTAACTCCATCTTGAATAAGTTCTGGATAAAATAAGGCTGAGACCTACTGGGCTGCATTCCCAGACAATTAGGCGTGCTAAGTCACAGGATGAGACAGGAAGTCAGCACAAGATACAGGTCGTAAAGATCTTGCTGATAAAAGAGTTTTCAGTTAAGAAGTCGGTCAAAACTCACCAAAACCAAGATGGCAATGAGAGTCATCCTAAAAATTAGCCGGGTGTGGTGGCGGGTGCCTGTAGTCCCAGCTACTCGGGAGGTTGAGGCAGAAGAATGGTGTGAACCCGGGAGGCAGAGCTTGCAGTGAGCCATGATTGCGCCACTGCACTCTAGCCTGAGTGACAAAGCAAGACTCCATCTCAAAAAAAAAAAAAAAAAGAGAGTCATCCTTACTGCTACAGCCTCTCCAGCACCATGACAGTTTACAAATGCCATGGCAACATCAGGAAGTTACCCTATGTGGTCTAAAAAGGGGAGAAACCCTCAGTTCTAGGTATTGTCCAGCCCTTGTTTAGCATATAATCAAGAAATAACTGGCTGGTGCGGTGGCTAATGCCTGCAATCCCAGCACTTTGGGAGGCCGAGGCGGGCGGATCAAAGGTCAGGAGATCAAGACCATCCTGTCTAACACGGTAAAACCCTGTCTCTACTAAAAATATAAAAAATTATCCGGGCGTGGTGGCGGGCACCTGTAGTCCCCGCTTCCTTGGGAGGCTGAGGCAGGAGAATGGCATGAACCTGGGAGGCAGAGGTTTCAGTGAGCCGATCACGCCACCGCACTCTAGCCTGGGCGATAGAGCCAGACTCTGTCTCAAAAAAAAAAAAGAAAACCATAAAAATGGGCAACCAGCAGCCTTCCTGGCTGCTCTACCTGTGGAGTAACCATTCTTTTGTTCCTTTACTTTTTTTTTTTTTTTTTTTTTTGAAACGGAGTCTCGCTCTGTCACCCAGGCTACAGTGCAGTGGCATGATCTCAGCTCACTGCCACCTCTGCCTCCCGGGGTCATGCCATTCTCCTGCCTCAGCCTCCTGAGTAGCTGGGACTACAGGCACCCGCCATCATACCCGACGAATTTCTTGTATTTTTAGTAGAGATAGGGTTTCACCGTGTTAGCCAGGATGGTCTCGATCTCCTGACCTCGTGATCAGCTCGCCTCGGCCTCCTGAAGTGCTGGGATTACAGGCGTAAGCCACCGCGCCCAGTGTGTTTCTTTACTTTCTTAATAAACTTGCTTTCACTTTATAGACTTGCTCTGAACTCTTCTTTGTGATATCCAAGAAACCTCCCTTGGGGTCTGGATTGGGATACCTTTCCAGTAACACAAGTGCTGTTAATCCCTTTTTTTTTTTTTTTTGAGAAAGAGTTTCACTCATTTTGCCTAGGCTGGAGTGCCATGGCACGATCTCGGCTTACTGCAACCTCTGCCTTCCGAGTTCAAGCGATTCTCCTGCCTCAACCTTGTGAGTAGCTGGGATTACAGGTGCATCACCATGCCCAGCTAATTTTTAAATATTTTTAGTAGAGATGGGGTTTCCCCATGTTAGTGAGGCTGGTCTCAAACTCCTGACCTTCTGATCCGCCCACCTCTGTGTCCCAAAGTGCTGGGATTACAGGCGTGAGCCACCGTGGCCGGCCTGCAATCCCATTTTATAGATAAGAAAAATGAGGCTTGAGGGCATGAATGATGTACCAGTGTCTTATATTGGGAAAAGGCAAAACCAGAACTTCGGTCTTTTGACTTCTAGTCTATTGTAGCATTGCCTCACCAAGCTATCTTCTACTAGACTGCAAGGAAATAAGTACAACCTGAAAATGTAAGCCAAAGGACCCTGTGAGTCTAGTCCAAACCCCTCATTTAACATACAAGTATGTGATTGCTTTCTAAATAAGTGTGATAATAAAATGGACTATCACTTTGATGACTTGTATATTGAGCCAAGCAGTTTACATCCATGAGGTCACTTAGTCCTCAAAACTCCATGGACCCCAGGTACTATTGTGTGTTTATTTCAGAAAGGTGAAAACTAGTGCTCAGAAAAGGTAAGGGTCGTGATTCCAATCCCAATTTCTCCCATGAGAGTCTGAGCCAGCAACCACTATACTCCACTACCTCCTAGTTGGTAATTATATGGTTTCTGAGGAAGGCATGCTCACTGACTAGATTGGTCTGATTTTTTGTTTTCTTTTAAGGTTTTGGAAATGTAGGCTCAGCCATTTAAGAATGGGAAGATTGGACAGGTGCAGTGGCTCACACCTGTAATCCCAGCACTTTGGGAGGCCGAGGCAGGCAGATCATGAGGTCAGGAGATCGAGACCATCCTGGCTAACACAGTGAAACCCCGTCTCTACTAAAAATACAAAAATTAGCCGGGTGTGGTGGTGGGTGCCTGTAGTCCCAGCTACTCTGGAAGCTGAGGCAGGAGAATGGTGTGAATCCGGGAGGCGGAGCTTGCAGTGAGCTGAGATTGCCTGGGCGACAGAGCAAGACTCCATCTCAAAAAAAAAGATTGGGAAGATGGACCAGGCATGTGGTGGTTCATGCCTGTAATCCCAGCACTTTGGGAGGCCAAGGTGGGTGGATCACGAGGTCAGGAGAGTGAGACTATGCTGGCTAACATGGTGAAACCCTGTCTCTACTAATAAACTACAAAAAATTAGCCAGGCATAATGGCATGCACCTGTAGTCCCAGCTACTCGGGAGGCTGAGGCAGGAGAATCGCTTGAACCTGGGAGGTGGAGGTTGCAGTGAGCAGAGATCGCGCCACTGTACTCCAGCCTGAGTGACAGAGCAAGACTCTGTCTCAAAAAAAAAAAAAAAAAGGAATGGTAAGATTTTGGCCAGGTGTGGTGGCTTACGCCTGTAATCCCCACACTTTGGGAGGCCAAAGAGGGTGGATCACCTGAGGTCAGGAGTTTGAGACCAGCCTGGCCAATATGGTGAAATGCCATCTCTACTAAAAATACAAAAATTAGGGGTGGTGGCGCGTGCCTGTAGTTCCAGCTACTAGGAAGGCTGAGGCAGGAGAATTGCTTGAACCTGGGAGATGGAGGTTGCCTTGAGCGCCATTGCACTCTAGTCTGGGTGACAAGAGCGAAACTCCACTTCAAAAAAAGAAAGAAAAAAAGGGAACTTTCTAACGCAAACAATTGGTGTGCTTCACACTGTTGTGGTAAGCACATAAATGCATGATCCATGCTTTCTAGAAGAGAACTTCTCACTGGCTTTTCATGAAAGCCCAGGGGGAGGATGGTTAACCTAGACTGCCCAGAATACAAACTTCCAACTACCTGGAAGGTGGCTTTGCAAAGAGGATTGTGGTTCATTTATTTTGGAAATATTGAGCAAAGACATCTGCCTTGAGGAAATATGCAAGACATGAGAAGGGCTTATCTATCAACTGACTGCCCTCTTTTGCCCAAGGCTTTCCTATTATGATCTTGTAAACCATCATTCCTGAGTCCTCCAAGTGTGTCTGCATTTGTTGCGTGGATAGATTTACCCAGACAGGTGGAAGAGTCATGACTTAAGGGTTATAAACAGCTGCAGAGGCCTGAGCTGCTCCCATAGTCTTGGTAGCAGGGAATGAGGCCATTCCTGGTGCCAGGCATTAACCAGTCTTAGAATAGGCCCCCAAATAGGAGCGACTGTAATTTTCACCCAGTACATGCACCACCCATTACAACTAAACAGTAACATTAAAAATGTAAAGAATTTCCAGTCCTTTTAAAAGGGATCATCTTGGCGTGCTCTCTGTTGCTGACTCATAGTGCTGCTGCTTTGAGACTATTAGGTTTCTAAATGGGACACATAGTAGGTATTCAATAAATAAATGTCAACTTGTTGCAGTACTTTTCATCCTCTAAGGAGGATGCCCTTACTATTCCACCATCAGTAAAGCAAATGAGAGAATAGTAACAGTGACAAATCTCCCTTCTGCTTGCCGAGGTTGTAACTCCCCAAGAAAGAGCTTCACCCTCTGTCAGGTAACGTTTTAAAGTGACAGCCAGCACGACTTGTACCCAGCGCGAGGTAGATTCGCCTTCTGTCCAATCATCGCCGAGATTTTGGGGTGGGGGAGGGGAGAGCGTCCCAAGGCCTTCCCAGTCCAGGAAGGGGGCGGGCTTAGGCTGAGCCGTGGCCGCCACAGCCCATCGTAATGCCGCATGGTGCTTGGCACTCCAGAGAGCCAATAGGAACGAAAGGGTTCATTTGAATCGGCCAATGCCGGCGGATTAGGGGGAGGGCTTTGAGAAGTCTATAAAGGCGTCGATCGCCCGGACAGGCGGCGGCGGCGGCTCCTGCGGCGGTGGCCGGCTTTTGGGTGTGGAGTTACCCTGCGAACCTCGGGTCCGACCCTTTGAGCGTTCTGCTCCCGCGCCAGCCTACCTCGCTCCTCGGCGCCATGACCACGACGACCACCTTCAAGGGAGTCGACCCTAACAGCAGGAATAGCTCCCGGTGAGGCAACCGGGTCGCGTCCGAGCCGCACGGGGCCGAGGGGCCGGGAGGGCCGCTGCCGGCGGGGCCTCGCTCCGGTCGTTGCGGGTAACAAGCCCGGTGCGCTGTGCTCGCTCCGGGGCGGGTGGCGGGGTTCTGCCGTCGGCGCCGCCTTTGTGCCGCCTGGCGAGCCCTGCGCGCCGGCCCCACCCGGGTCCCTGCTGCTTTCCATTCATTCCTCCCACGGAGCCAGGGGCTGGGGAGGCCGGAGCTGGTCGCCCCTCGGAGCACGGCCGGTTTTCGTTAATCGGAACCTGTGGGGAGGGCTTCCCTTTCTTCTGTGGGCATCCGGGCTGGTCCATCCCCAGGGTGGTGGGCTTGGCCCCCCAGGTGCCCGGGGAGCCTTTAGGGCCCCATGCATGGTCAGGCTCTATTGTCCCATTGCTGGGCCACGGGCTCCTGCCTTTGGCCCGTGGCATGCGGTTGGTCTTGCTCTCGCGCGCAGCCATCGGATCCGGAGACCGGATCGATTAGGTCCGGGGGGCTCCTTACCCTCGCCGTGCCCCACTCCTTATTCGGACCTACCTGGCAGGTGCATTTGTGGTCGGGCGGGGCTGGTCATCACGACCCTTCACCCCGCATTCAGGACCCGACCGTTCTTCCCCTTCTCGAAGTGCCTCCCCTCTTCCAAGTGTCTCCCCTTTCCTAACAAAGGAAAGACCCCTTCTCCCCCTCCCTGCGCTCATTTCTAAGAGGGAGGGGGAATGAGCCAACCCGAGTGGGTTTTCTGCGCTTAAACCTTCGGACCATGGTCTTCGCATCCTACCTTCGCTTCCTCCTTTGACGTTTGCCCAATGAGTTCATCCCTGGCCCTGGTTCCCTTGCAGGAGGAGGTTTCTTGTTCTTGGGCGGGGCCGGAGACATCCATTGTCTCTAACGTGGTAGCTCTACCTGGGAAGCGGGGGATTTTTCTTGCCCTTCATCCCACTGCTTTTTGGGCTTGAGGCACTGGGTACAGTGTTTGGACAGGAACCTTTTCAAGTCCTTGCTTAACTTGGTGGAAGGGTTTGGATTCTGTAGAAGGTGTCCACATTGTCTCAGATAATTGCACACTGTTCTTTAAGGTGGGTTACAGTTATGTCTGGGATCCTCCTCAAGGCTTGGAGGAAGCTTAAATTTCACTTTTTTGAGCATGTATTTTACATCGATTATGACCTGCATTCATGTGTGGCTAGCCTCGGGGTCCTGGCCAAGTGGCACAAAGGGAGCCATTTTGTGGGGCTAAGAAGACACGTGAAATAGCAATATCTCACAGGGGTTAGAGAACTTGGGAACAAAAAGCACGCCTCACTCAGCAATTGAGCCTTAGGAGGAAAGCATGGGAAATGACATTCCTTTACAACTCATTTCTTTCAGGTTTACAAGGTCAAAAAGATTGGGTAAAATTCAAAAAAATAAATTGGTGATTACTGGGATAGGGAACTTGAGTAGCACAGGAAACTGGTTGCTCCCTTTCTGTTTTCTTCCCAATGAGATAATTTTTTCAGCGGACAGGAACAGATTGAGCCTTGGTTTTTCATTTTGTGTTGTGAGGCCAACTTTCTGCCGGTTAGACTTCAGTCATCAGAATGATAATGTGTAATCTGGGGTTTTATTCTTTGGGGTTGAGTTCATATTAGTGTTTTGCAAAGAATTTCAGTAATCAGGTCAAATGAATCCTCACACTTAGTTTTTTCATATGTACATTTGAAATGTGAGACAAATGAGTTTCGATCCTGTGGAATGAATGTTTAATTCACCTTTTGCCATCAATTTCCCTCCAGTATTGTGCTCTAGGGACTGTAGTAGCATTGTCATTTTATTGTCTCTCTACCTTCCCTTTTTCTGTAATCTCACCTAATTCTCATAAACTTAATTTTGTCCAATAATATTCTCCTGGCCACATAAACTCGTTATAAATGTAGTCTGGTAAGGAATGATCTGCAAAGATATACGGAAACTTCGGGATTTAAAGAGAGAAGAAAGAAAAGGAGTAATTTTTAAAAAATCGTTATCTACAGTACATGGACACATTTTTGTTCAGTCTTAAATATATAATCCTGATTTAGTTGTCATGTATGATTCTGAAAGAATAGTAGGATCCTAAAACATTGAGATACTTTCTGCCTTATGATCTACATCCTTTGTTTGGGGATGTCTCACTATTACAAATGGTCTCTACAACACTGACGTCATCCGAGTTGGTTACTACCTGCTATTGCAGGAGGAACAGAGACCTTTAGAAAGTTGGACTGATTAGAGTTTTGACTTGCTCTTACGCTGGTGTTTGGGTACTAGTGTCTTTTTCTTGATTTTTTTTTTTTTTTTTTTTTTTTTTTGAGACAGAGTTTTGCTCTTCTTGCCCAGGCTGGAGTGCAATGGCGCAATCTCTGCTCACCTCCACCTTCTGAGTTCAAACGATTCTCCTGCCTCAGCCTCCTGACTAGGTGAGATTACAGGCATGCACCACCACACCTGGCTAATTTTGTATTTTTAGTAGAGACAGGGTTTCTCCATGTTTGCCAGGCTGGTCTCAAACTCCCGACCTCGGATGATCCGCCTGCCTTGGCCTCCCAAAGTTCTGGGATTACAGGCGTGAGCCACTGCGCCCGGCCTTATTTTTTAAAATTAATTTTTTTTTTTGAGACATAGTCTCACTCTGTTGCCAGGCTGGAGTGCAGTGGCACAATCTCCGGCTCACTGCAACCTCTGCCTCACGGGTTCAAGCGATTCTTCTGCTTCAGCCTCCCGAATAGCTGGGACTACAGGCACATGCCACCATGCCCAGCTAATTTTTGTACTTTTTTAGTAGAGACAGAGTTTCACAACATTGGCCAGGACGGTCTCAATCTCTTGACCTTGTGATCCACCTGCCGTAGCCTCTCAAAGTGCTGGGAAAACAGTCATGAGCCACCACTCCTGGCCTTAATTTTATTATTAATATTATTAGAGATGGAGTCTTGCGCTTTTGCCCAGGCTGGAGTGCAGTGGCACGATCTTAGCTCACTGTAGCCTCTGCCTCCTGGGTTCAAGCGATTCTCCTACCTCAGCCTCCTGAGTAGCTGGGATTACAGGTTCGCGCCACCACACCCAGCTAGAAGTGCTATATATTCTTAGAAAAATGTTTCTTGGCCGGGCGTGCTGGCTCACACTTGTAATCCCAGCAGTTTGGATCTTACTATGTTGGGAGGCGGGCAGATCACAAGGTCAGGAGATCGAGACCATCCTGGCTAACACAGTGAAACCCCATCTCTACCAAAAATACAAAAAATTAGCTGGCCTTGATGGCAGGCGCCTGTAGCCCCAGCTACTCTGGAGACTGAGGCAGGAGAAAGGTGTGAACCTGGGAGGCGGACCTTGCAGTGAGCTGAGATCATGCCACCGCACTCCAGCCTGGGCAACAGAGTGGGACTCTGTCTCAAAAAAAGAAAAAGAAAGAATGGCCAGGCCCGGTGGCTCACGCCTGTAATCCCAGCACTTTGGGAGGCCGAGGCGGGTGGATCACCTGAGGACGGGAGTTCAAGACCAGCCTGACCAACATGGAGAAAGCCCGTCTCTACTAAAAATACAAAAAAATTAGCCAGGCATAGTGGCGCATGCCTGTAATCCCAGCTACTCGAGGGGCTGAGGCAGGAGAATCGCTTGAACCCGGAAGGCGGAGGTTGCGGTGAGCTGAGATCGTGCCATTGCACTCCAGCCTGGGCAAAAAGAGCAAAACTCCGTCTCAAAAAAAAAAAAAAAGAAAGAAAGAAATAAAAATGTTTCTTATTCAAACTGCCTTTTGAAGAAACAAAACCAGACCCACTCGTATCACCAGTAAAGGAATTGAATCAGTAGTTAGAAAGTCCTTCCATATTCTGTAATTACACAGGCAGTAGGAAAACAAAAAAAGAAAAATTAAAAAAAAAAAAAAAGTTGGCCGGGCTCAGTAGCTCATGCCTGTAATCCCAGCACTTTGGGAGGCCGACGCAGGCGGATCACCTGAGCTCAGGAGTTCAAGACCAGCTTGACCAACGTGGTGAAACCCTCTCTTTACTAAAAAAATGCAAAAATTAGGCCAGGTGCAGTGGCTCACGCCTGTAATCCCAGCACTTTGGGAGGCCAGGAGGGCGAATCACCTGAGGTCAGGAGTTGGAGACCAGCCTGACCAACAAGGTGAAACCCCATCTCTACTGAAAGTACAAAAGTTAGCTGTTTGTGGTGGCAGCGGGTGCCTGTAATCCCAGCTACTAAGGAGGCTGAGGTAGGAAAATCGCTTGAACCCGGGAGGCGGAGGTTGCAGTGAGCCGAGAGATTGCACCACTGCACTCAAGCCTGGGCGACAAGAGTGAGATTGTGCCTTAAAAAAAAAAAAAAGAGGCCGGGCGCGGTGGCTCAAGCCTGTAATCCCAGCACTTTGGGAGGCCGAGACGGGCGGATCACGAGGTCAGGAGATCGAGACCATCCTGGTGAACACGGTGAAACCCCGTCTCTACTAAAAATACAAAAAACTAGCCGGGCGCGGTGGCGGGCGCCTGTAGTCCCAGCTACTCGGGAGGCTGAGGCAGGAGAATGGCGTAAAACCCGGGAGGCGGAGCTTGCAGTGAGCTGAGATCCGGCCACTGCACTCCAGCCTGGGCGACAGAGCCAGACTCCGTCTCAAAAAAAAAAAAAAAAAAAAAAAAAAGAAAGAAAAAAAAGTATTTCCATAAAACCACCTGCATTTTTTGTTTTGAGAGGTGGCATGAGGAGTTAAATTGAGTTTTTCCAAGGAGGAGACAAATTGGTCAACCTATGGCAGGAAGATTTGGAAATGTTAAAAAGTATATTACCATGTTGGAACAGAGAGCTATAGATGATGTTCAAAGGAATACTGACATAGACCATGCCATGGAATCTTCTACTTAATTTCTCATACTGACTTTGTCCTCATGAGTAGTTACTTAAGTTTATTGTGAGAATAGTGAGGTACAAGTATGTGAACGGCTTTTTAGTGAGGTTGAGATAGAAGAGACTATTATCAGCTCTTCTTGGGCTTCCAAATTGGTCAAGCCAACTTGTGTATGTGTGTGTGCACGCGCATGTACGGGTGTGTGTGTGTGTGTAAGTGCATAAATGATTAGAGATGGGGCTCTTACTATGTTGCCTAGGCTGGCCTTGAACTCCTGGGCTCAAGCAATCCTCCTGACTCAGCTTCCAGAATGACTGGGACTACGGGGGCCTCCTACTGACCGTGCCCAAGTTATTTATCTAGTTGAAAATAAGAAGGAAGTGATTTTTTAAAAATATACTTTTTTTGGCTGGGCGCAGTGGCTCACGCCTGTAATTCCAGCACTTTGGGAGGCCGAGGCGGGCGGATCATGAAGTCAGGAGATCAAGAGCATCCTGACTAACACAGTGAAATCCTGTCTCTACTAAAAACACAAAAAATTAGCCAAGCATGGTGGCGGGCACCTGTCGTCCCAGCTACTCAGGAGGCTAAGGCAGGAGAATGGCGTGAACCTGGGAGGTGGAGCTTGCATTGAGCTGAGAGCGTGCCACTGCATTCCAACCTGGGCGACAGAGCGAGACTCTGTCTCAAAAAAAAAAAAAAAAAATTATTTACTTTTTACATTTTGAGACAGTCTTGCTCTGTCACACAGGCTGGAGTTCAGCGGTGTGAACAAAGCTCACTGCAGCCTTAACCTTCTGGGCTGAAGCGATCCTTCTGTCTCAGAGTCTGGTGTAGCTGGAATCACAGGCATGTGCCGCTACACTTGGCTAATTTTTAATTTTTTTTTTTTTGAGACGGAGTCTGGCTCTGTCACCCAGGCTGGAGTGCAGTGGCCAGATCTCTGCTCACCGCAAGCTCCGCCTCCCGGGTTTACGCCATTCTCCTGCCTCAGCCTCCCAAGTAGCTGGGACTACAGGCGCTGCCACCTCGCCCGGCTAGTTTTTTGTACTTTTTAGTAGAGACGGGGTTTCACCGTGTTAGCCAGGATGGCCTCGATCTCCTGACCTCGTGATCCGCCCGTCTCGGCCTCCCAAAGTGCTGGGATTACAGGCTTGAGCCACCGCGCCCGGCCTAATTTTTTTTTTTTTATAGAGACGGGGTCTTGCCATGTTGCCCAGGCTGGTCTTGAACTCCTAGGCTCAAATGATGATCCTGCTTTGGCCTCCTAGAGTGCTGGGATTACAGGTGTGTGCCACTGTGCCTGGAAACGATTTTTAAATGAATAACAACAAGAAATGCTTCTAAACTTCTTTGCAAATATATTCAGCCAAGCCCAGTAGAGTAAGGTGCATTAGGTCTTTTGCCATTTCCAAAAAGGGGACACCAACCAGGCTGTTATTTGTGATGAGTTCCACGCTGTTTGAGCTGCCTTGTGTGATCCATGACCTTATTACAAGTATTATAAAGCAGTACTTAGTATCTTAACATCCAGCATTGAATGTAGACGCTGATGGAGGTGATTCCTTTTCCTGTTAGCAGCTATCTGTTGTGGGGGTGAGGGAGATGAATGGGTGAGGAAAGTGAAATGAAAGTTGTCTGAAAAGATTTATGCCAAGAAATGTTTCAGTGTGATCTGAAGTTGATGTTTTGCCATTATTTGTAGGGTTTTGCGGCCTCCAGGTGGTGGATCCAATTTTTCATTAGGTTTTGATGAACCAACAGAACAACCTGTGAGGAAGAACAAAATGGCCTCTAATATCTTTGGGACACCTGAAGAAAATCAAGCTTCTTGGGCCAAGTCGGCAGGTACTCTTGTTATCTGTGCTCACTGTTCAAAGGGATGGGCCCAGCATCAACAGCCACAGATGCAGCCTGGGCACCAACGTGTGCCCCCGTGTCTAAAAAACAAAACAAAATAAAAATTAGCTGGTGGTAGTGGCAGTGTGCCTTTAGTCCCTGATACTCGGGAAGCTGAGGTGGGAGGATTGCTGAGCTTGGGAGGTGGAGGCTGCAGTGAGCTGTGATTGAGCCACTGCCCTCCAGCCTAGGTGACAGAGTGAAACCCTGTGTCAAAAACAAACAAAAGAAAAACCAACTACAGCTGGTTTTGAACTAATAACAAAATCTAGCTTAATGGTAATAAACAACAGTTTAGACTTAGCCTGAGAGGAAAGAAATGGGAAATACTGAGAGGCTATGTGATGTATCAGAGTAAGGACTGAAGTCAGACTGAGTTAATGTTTAAGTGATCAGCTTAACTTCCTTAAGACTGTTTCCTCATTTCATAATATGAGACTAACACATAACGTCAATTGCTGAAGTGTGTTTTTTTTTTTTTGAGACAGAGTCTCATTCTGTTGCCCAGGCTGGAGTACAGAGTTCAGTGGTGCCAACTTGGCTCACTGCAACCTCCACCTCCCAAGTTCAAGTGATTCTCCTGCCTCGGCCTCCCAAGTAGCTAGGATTACAAGCGTGCACCACCACGTCCAGCTAATTTTTATATTTTTAGTAGAGACAGGGTTTCACCCTGTTGGCCAGGCTGGTCTTGAACTCCTGACCTCAGGTGATCCGCCCGCCTTGGCCTCCCAAAGTGCTGGGGTTACAGGCATGAGCCGCCATACCCAGCCTGAAGTGTTTTGCTTTAGAGTTTTTCTATTGTATTTCTGAAGAAAGTATATTTTGATTTTTAGGTGCCAAGTCTAGTGGTGGCAGGGAAGACTTGGAGTCATCTGGACTGCAGAGAAGGAACTCCTCTGAAGCAAGCTCTGGAGACTTCTTAGATCTGAAGGTCAGTGTGACAGCATGAGGCCAGAAAGGCTTTGAGGTCAATATGATTCTGGAATTTGTACTAAGAGTTTCAGTTCTCCCACTGGAATTTTACATTGATGTAGTTAGGAAAGGGACTGGGCCATATTGATAATGGAAGATTGATAGTAAAATCATAGAAGTGTGTTAACATGGTCTCAGTCTGTTTCTGTGTCTCTTTTACCATTAGGATTTGTTTTATCTCCCATATTGATTTTTGGAACTTGTGGCTCTTTCTCACTTCCTGTGTGTCTCATATATAGAAGCGTTTCTGAGTTCAGGGGCTGTTTTTTTTTGCAGATACTGCTTTGCATTGAACTCCAGGAGACTAGTGCTGGCATTACCATTAGTTGTGTCTGCAATTGAGTACTGCCACCAAGCCCCCCAGGGTGTGTGCTGCAGAGTGGAAAGACCCTGCCCGACTAAGCACTAAAGCCCTCAGAGCACAGTGAGGCGTCACCTGTCTGAGTGCCGAGAGAACTGGAGAAGGGCTTTGGAACTGATAGGGGTCCTTCCACAACTAGATGAGGGGAAAGGAGAGAGATGAAAGGATAGATTCACCAGTTTTCCATTCTAATAAAAGATCACTGAAATGCTAATTGGTGTTAGGTCATCAGAGGAAATGTTGGGTTTTTTTGTTTGTTTGTTTTAGATGTGGTACTGGCACTACAGCAATTTATCATGAAGAATTTTTGCATAGCATTGTCCTAAGTTGGACAGAGGTAGCCGACTGACCCTGTACTTGATTGCATCACAATGAAATGTCACATTTGGTTTCAAGTAGATATTAGCTGCTATGAACTATGACTGTTTTGTGTGTTCCAAAATAGGAAGTAAATTTTTGAATTTTTTTCTTTTCTAGGGAGAAGGCGATATTCATGGTGAGTACTTCTGAAGACCGAATTTTTGGCTCTGTCCATGGTTTCAGGACAGATCTGAATCTTGATTTAAATCATGGGGAAAGAGACGGGGGAGTGAAACCTGGCCATGCCCCAAGTGCCGCCATACTCTGGGTGGAGAGGAATCAAAATGAAACTGGAAAGTTAGTAAACATGGCCACATTTTTAATCTGCCAGTAATGCGATCAATGCTAGAAATGTAATAGAAGGGAAAAAACAGAGAATCCTTTAAAATTACATATATTGGCTGGGCATGGTGGCTCACGCCTGTAATCTCAACACTTTTGGGAGGCTGAGGGAGGTGGATTGCTTGAGCCCAGGAGTTCAAGACCAGCCTGGAAACATGGTGAAACCGTGTTTCTATAAAAAAGTACAAAAATTAGCCTGGCATGGTTACACATGCCTGTAGTCCAGCTACTCGGGAGGCTCAGGTAGGAGGACTGCTTGAGCCCAGGACGTGGAGGTTGCAGTGAGCAGAGATCACACCATTATACTCCAGTATGGGTGACAGAGTGAGACCTTGCCTTAAAAAAATAAACTAAACCAAAATATATCTATACACACACATATATATTAGTCAGGTCAGTATTTGTTACACTTAATGAGAACTTTTTTTTTTTTTGAGACCAGGTGTCTCTCTGTTGCCAAGGCTGGAGTGCAGTGGGCAGTCATAGCTCACTGTGGCTTCCTTGGGCTTAAGTGATCCTCCCACCTCAGCCTCCCGAGTAGCTGGGACTACAGGAGTACACCACCACACCTCGCTAATTTCTTTTTATTTTTAGTAGAGATAAGGTCCCACTATGTTGCCCAGGCTAGTCTCAAACTCCTGAGCTTAAGTGATCCTCCCACCTCAGCCTCCCCAAAGTGTTGGTATTACTGGCATGAGCCATAGCGCCCAGCTGAGAGCTTTTTGTATTTATGTGGTTATTTATTACAGACTAGCCAAGTGCAGTATTGAGAAGAGGGGAAAGAGTAAAACAAGGAGGTTGATCTGTAACTATGAACAATCGAGATAACTCACACCAGCCAGAGAGAACTTTTTAATATAAGCATTTCAAGCTCAGCTCACAAAGTTCATTTGTTTTTATAGGGAGGTGCTTGTTTAGCAAGACATTGGTTACCCGCTTGGTGATTTTGTAAATGATGATTTAGGGGGCAGATGTAATTTTTCAGCTAACCATCCATATTACCAATTATAGGTGGAAATGAGCTGTGATCATTGACTTAATTATCTTAAATCTTGGAAGTATTTATTGGCATTTCTTTAATAAGTGCTGAAGAATTGCTGATAAGTGTCAGGCAGTAGCAATTGGTGAAGTGCAGCAGTCACAAGGCCCTCTGGTCTAGACAGAAGCAGCAGCTTCCTCTTAAGGCCTTTTCCTACCCTTATGTTTTGTGGTGTGCTTACAAGGACACACAGAAAGGTTGAAGAAGCAGATTCCTCTCCTGCCTTCTACGCAGTGTTTTGTTTTTTGGTTGATTTTTTTTTTGAGTTGGAGTCTGGCTCTGTCACCCAGGCTGGAGTGGCAGGATCTCAGCTCACTGCAACCTCTGCCTCCTGGGTTCAAGCAATTCTCCTGGTTCAGCCTCCTGAATAGCTGGGATTACAGGCATGCGGCACCATGAGCTGGGTGCATGAGCCACTGCGCCCGGCCTCACAGTGTTTCTTGGTGGGGCTTAGAGGAGAAGCTTCTGAGCCTTTGGGAGCATTGCCTGGGTTCTTCCTTATAGGACCTGTTTAGGGGGAAAACACTCAGACGTGTTTTTCCTCTTTTTTCACACCACCACAATCAGCAACACAGAAGAAGACACCTGTGACCAAATGTTGGGGGGTTTCTCCCCACACATCAATCAGTAGACACCAGCTGGGAGTCCTCCAATCCAGTTTTTACACTCTCTACCAGAAGATAACCTCAGATTCAACAGGTTGAGGGTCAGTCCCACAAGACTGCCCCTTCCTTCCCACCAGTTGTAAGCCTGGGCCTCTGGAACTTCTGACCAACTGGCTTCAAGTTGGGGTTCCTATGACTCCTATGGTTTTAATTTGCTAGAGAGGTTCACAGAAAGAACTTAGGGAAACATTTATGTTTACAGGTTATGAATATATGATACATATATTTTTCATTTTTTTCTAAACAATCTTGCTCTGTTTCCCAGATTGGAGTGCAGTGTCGCCCTCACAGCTCACTGCAACCTCAAACTCCTGAGCTCAAGCAATCCTCCTGTCTCAGCCTCCCGAGTAGCTGGGATATACGTGTATGCCACCATGCCTGGCTAATTGTTTTTCTTTTTTGTAGAGATGTGGTCTCACTATGTTATGTTACACAGGCTAGTCATGTGATCCTCCTGCCTCAGCCTCCAAAAGTATTGAGATTACAGGCGTGAGCCACTGCACCTGGGTTTTACGAAGGATATTTGAAAGGATACAAATCAACAGCCCGGTGAGGGGATACGTGGGGCCCGGTAGGGAAAGGTCCCAAGTGCAGGAGCTCCCATACCTTGGAGTTGGGGTGTGCCACCCTCCTGGCACATGGATGAGTTGTTGCACTTTCCTGTCAGCTTCCACGTGTTCAGTTATCTAGAAGTCCTCCGAATCCATCCTTTTGGGTGTTTTTTTCGAGTTTTAAGACTGGGTTTTGCTCTCACCCTGGCTAGAGTGCAGTGGTGTAATCATGGCTCACTGTAGCCTCCACCTCCTGGACTCAAGCAATCTTCCCACCTTCACCTCCCAAAGTGAGCCACCGTGCCCAGCCCCTTTTGGGTTTTTTTTTCTTGAGATGGAGATTCGCTCTTTTTTTTTTTTTTTTTTTGAGTTGGAGTCTGACTCTGTTGCCCAGGCTGGAGTGCAGTGGTGTGATCTTGGCTCACTGCATACTCCGCCTCCCAGGTTCAAGTGATTCTCCTTCCTCAGCCTCCTGAGTAGCTGGGATTACAGGCAGCCACCACCACACCCAGGTAATTTTTTTATTTTTAGTAGAGACAGGGTTTCGCCATGTTGGTCAGGCTGGTCTGGAACTCCTGACCTCAGGTGATCCACCCTTCTCGGCCTCCCAAAGTGCTAGGATTACGACTGTGAGCCACCGTGCCTGGGCAAGTTTCACACTTTTTGCCCAGGCTGGAGTAAAATGGCGTGATCTCGGCTCACTGCAACCTCCACCTCTTGAGTTTAAGCAATTCTCGTGTCTCAGCCTCCTGAATAGCTGAGATTACACGTGCACGCCACTACACCTGGCTAATTTTGTATTTTCAGTAGAGACGAGGTTTTACCATGTTGGCCAGGCTGGTGTTGAACTCCTGACCTCCAGTAATCCACCCGCTTTGGCTTTCCAAAGTGCTGGGATTACAGGCATGAGCCACCATGCCTGGCCCCTTTTGGTTTTTTATGGAGGCTTCATTACATAAGCATGATTGACAACTGTACAGAAATGTGATTAGACAAAAAGGGTTTGATTTCATACCAGTGGACTGAACAAGGAGACTCAGAAGGCCCATCTGTTCAGATTCTTGGCCTCTCCACGTAGCATTCCCTCCTCCAGGGTATGGAGCAGAACCCTCTGGCTTGAGGGTCTTTTGACCTGCCATCAGATTACAGTCCTGCCCTGGGCTGATAAAAGGAGGACAGGAGGTCACAAAGAGATTCTGTTTCCTGAGGGCTGTTCCTGAGGCTTAATGTACCCCATTATAACAAAAGACTATAGCAAGGGCTATAGGAGTTACTGGCCAGTAGCCATGGACAAAAACAGATTGTGTGTGTGCGTGTATTTTCATCTGTGTATGTATATCATAATATCATAGGACCAGTTACTTTTGCGTTGGACCGAAGATGTATGTATTAATTACTGTTTGTGTTCTATTTGTACCATTCTGGAAAGACTTCTGGAGGTAAAAATCTAGGTTTTTTTTATTCCACTGCTTGCTTGCTTCCTTCTTCCCTCCCCTCCTTCTTTGACGGAGTTTTGCTCTTGTTGTCCAGGTTGGAGTACAGTGCCACGATCTTGGCTCACTCCTGCCTCCCAGGTTCAAGTGATTCTCCTACCTCAGCCTCCCTGAGTAGCTGGGACTACAAGGCCTGCCACCACACCTGGCTAATTTTTTTTTTTTTTATTAGTAGTAAAGACAGAATTTCACCATGTTGGCCAGGCTGGTCTTGAACTCCTGACCTCAGGTGATCCACCTGACTCGGCCTCCCAAAATGCTGGGATTACAGGCGTGAGCCACCAGGCCCAGCTGGTTCCACTGCTTTCTATATTCTGAATACTTTCACTGTCAGACCTTATTTAGCAAGAATCAGGTATCTTTATTCAATTATTTTGGCCAGTTAATATAACTAGAAGTTAGGGGAACCTGGAGAAATATGTCGACAATGTGTCATTAATCCTACCACATAATTAATAATCTGTTCCCTGTTCAGTCCCCTTCACAGTTTTGTTTTTGTTTTTCTGAGACAGTCTTGCTCTGTCGCCCAGGCTGGAGTACAGTGGTGCGATCTTGGCTCAATGCAACCTCCGACTCCCAGGTTCAAGCGATTCTCCTGCCTTAGCCTCCGGAGTATCTGGGACTACCAGTGTTTGCCACCACACCTGGCTATTTTTTGTATTTTTAGTAGAAACGGGGTTTCACCATGTTCGCCAGGCTGGTCTCGAACTCCTGACCTCAGGCGATCCACCCACCTTGGCCTCCCAAAGTACTGGGAGGCATGAACCACTGTGCCCAGCCTCGCTCAACTGATTTAATTTTTAGCAGACATGGGGTTTTCGCCACATTAGCCAGGCTGGTCGCAAACTCTTAAGTCCTTTCTTTTTTCCCCCAGCGGTTACCTGTTGTTGTTTTTTCCTTTTTTTTTTTTTTAAATTGAGCTAGATCTCTGTTGCCCAGGCTAGAATGCAGTGGCACGATCTCAGCTCACTGCAACTCCACTTCCCAGGTTCAAGCGATTCTCCTGCCTCAGCTTCCCGAGTAGCTGGGATTAGAGGCATGTGCCACCACACCTGGCTAATTTTTGTATTTTTAGTAGAGACGGTATTTCACCATGTTGGCCAGGCTGGTCTCGAACTCCTGACCTCACATGATCCCCCTGCCTTGGCCTCTCAGAGTGCTGGGATTACAGGTGTAAGCTACTGTGCCTGGCCTTTTTCCTTTAAGTTTTTGACCTGATATATTCTGTGTTGCTGACTGCTGCAACTTTTAGTTCATCTGTCTTAAAATGACAAGGGTCACAATAATATTTTTTCTTTACTGAGACAGGTTCTTACTGTTGCCTAGGCCACAAGTGCAGTGGTACAATCGCCATTCACTGCAGCCCTGGCTTCTGGGTTCAAGCCGTCCTCTCGCCTCAGCTTCCCTAGTTGTGGGGGCTACAGCTGCATGCTGCCACGCCTGGCTGATTTTCGTAGTTTTGTTTTGAGACAGAGTCTTGCTCTGTTGCCCAGGCTAGAATGCAGTGGCATGGTCTCAGCTCACTGCAGCCTCCACCTTCTGGGTTCAAGCAATTCTCCTGCCTCAGCCTCCCGAGTAGCTGGGATTACAGGTGCCCGCCACTGTGTCAGGCTAATTTTTGTGTTTTTGGTAGAGACGGGGTTTCACCATCTTGCCCAGGCTGGTCTCGAACTCCTTACCTCGTGATCCACCCACCTCGACATCCCAAAGTGTTGGGATTACAGGCGTGAGCCACCGCGCTCGGCCAGTTTTTGTAGTTTTTGTAGAGACAGGGTTTTGCCATGTTTCCCAGGCTAGTCCTGGGTTCATGTTGATCTTCCTGCCTTGGCCTCCCAAAATTCTGGGATTACAGGTGTGAGCCACTGTGCCTGGCTGGGGTACAGTAATAAGATACATCTAGAGGATGAAAGGTCAACCCCAGTTCAGTTTAAGATAGATTCCCTTTGGATGTACAGGAAGTTTCTTTTTTTTTTTTTTTTTTTTTTTTTTTTAGTAGAGACAGGGTTTCACCATGGTCTCGATCTCCTGACCTTGTGATCCGCCCGCCTCGGCCTCCCAAAGTGCTGGGATTACAGGCGTGAGCCACTGCGCCCGGCCAGGAAGTTTCTTTTACCTCCTGGGCTATTGAACGCAGGAATGGCTACAGGAATGACTTTGGAGTTTCCATCTTGAGAAATCTTTTAAGAGGGAGAAGGTCCAGGCAGTTCAGGCAGAGAAGTCTTCCTGACTGCGGGCAAGTTAGATGGTCGGCTATGTTTCTTCCAGTTCGGATTCTTGGATGCTTACAATGAGTCATTTCTATTCAGATAGAGGTGTCTTTGTTCAGTTATCTTATTGATGTGCCAAAGAAGAGAAACAAGTTAGGAGTGTCTAAAATGTATATTTTGGTAGAAATAATTTCATTTAAAGCCTTTTTTTTTTTTTTTAAATTATCTTCAGCAGACAAAAGCTTTCTGTGTCAAATTGGTATAAAAGTTTCTAAACATTTGGCTGGGCACGGTGGCTCATGCCTGTAATCCCAGCACTTTGGGAGACCGAGGTGTGCGGATCATGAGGTCAAGAGATCAAGATCATCCTGGCCAACATGGTGAAACCCCGTCTTTACTAAAAATACAAAAATTAGCCACGCGTGGTGGTGCGCGCATGTAATTCCAGCTACTCGGGAGGTTGAGGCAGGAGAATCGCTTGAACCCGGGAGGTGAAGGTTGCAGTGAGCTGAGATCGCACCATGCACTCCACCCTGGCAAGAGAGAGACTGCATCTAAATAAATAAATAAATAAAAGTTTCCGAATACTTACTCTCAATTCCTGTACTTACCTCATTATAGGCTGGAAACAAACAACCCTCCCTCCTCTGTGACTGGAGTATTTCTGACTGGACAGACATTTATTTATTTATTTTTGAGACAGAGTCTCACTCTGTCGCCCAGGCTGGAGTGCAGTGGCACGATCTTGGCTCACTTCAAACTCCACCTCCCGGGTTCAAGCGATTCTCCTGCCCCAGCCTCCCGAGTATCTGTGAATACAGGCCGGCTAAGTTTTGTACTTTTGTAGAGATGGGGTTTCACCGTGTTGGCCAAGCTGGTCTCAAACTTCTGATCTCAGGTGATGCGGCTGCCTTGGTCTCCCAAAGTGGTGGGATTTACAGGCGTGAGCCACTGCACCTGACCTGGACAGATATTTAAAGTAAGGCCTATTGCTGCTTGTTTAGTCTCCATGGGTGCTTTTTTCTTCTTCTTTATTAGTATGTTATGTATTTGTGAAAAACAAAACAGTTCTAGTAATCATGTAAGACAAATATAAGATTAGTAGGATTGAGCTTGATTCATCTGAAGAGGACTTTATGAAAATGAACCACCATGGCAGGACTGCAAGGTAATTTTTTGTTTTTCAGAATGTTCCTTAACTGCTTGATTCAGACAGGGAATGAAGACTTCAGTAGATCCTGTATGTATAGCAGGAGGCCATGTCCCACCTGCAGAAATGAAACTGCTTGAACTAACAAGTTGTCTCAGTCCGAATTCTCTTTAGCTTGAATATTTTAAATGTGGAGTTTTGTTTTTCTTTTATATTTACAATTATATTTAGGTTATTTCAGGGGCACTTATTGTAGGACTTGTGTATCTGAGCCAACGCATTTCATCTTGCTTTTTTTTTTTTTTTGAGACGGAGCCTTCCTCTGGAGTGCAGTGGCGCGATCTCGGCTCACTGCAAGCTTCGCGTCCGGGGTTCATGCCATTCTCCTGCCTCAGCCTCCCAAGTAGCTGGGACTACAGGCTCCTGCCGCCACGCCTGGCTAATTTTTTGCATTTTTAGTAGAGATGGGGTTTCACCGTGTTAGCCAGGATGGTCTCGATCTCCTGACCTCGTGATCCACCCACCTCGGCCTCCCAAAGTGCTGGGATTACAGGCGTGACATCTTGCTTCTTTTACAGTGGATGTAACCATAGGAAACTAATGGGTGACCTTCTCTGAGTTTTAGTTCATAATTGCGACGACTGTTGTTCTGAAAAGCTTCATACTCTATTTTTGCTTGTAGTTAAATAGTATAGAACATTTTATGTTACTTCCATAGAATGTTCCAGAAATTCATGAAATGTTAAAAGCAGCAGTAGCATGTTAATGTTAACAAAGCATCAAAAATAAATAAAATAAATGTCTGTCCAGTCAGAAATAGTGCAGCCACAGAAGAGGGAGGTTTGTGTGTTTCTAGCCTGTAATGAGGTAAGTACATAAATTGAGAATAAGTGTTTAAAAACTTTTTTTTTTTAATAAGACAGAGTCTCTCTGTTGCCCAGGCTGGAGTGCAGTAGCGTGATCTTGGCTCCCTGCAACCTCCGCCTCCTGGGTTTAAGCGATTTTCCTGCCTCAGCCTCCTGAGTAGCTGGGATTACAGGTGCGCACCACCATGCCTGGGTAATTTTGTATTTTTAGTCGAGATGGGGTTTCTCCATGTTGGTCAGGCTGGTCTCGAACTCCTGACCTCAGGTGATCCACCCGCCTTGGCCTCCCAAAGTGCTGGGATTACAGGCGTGAGCCACCACGTCCAGCAAGAATATATATTTTTAGTTTAAAGACCTCTTCTTGGCTGGGCACAGTGGCTCAGGCCTGTAATCTCAGTACTTTGGGCGGCTGAGGCAGGTGGATCACCTGAGGCTATAACCCCAGCTACTTGGGAGGCTGAGGCAGGAGAATTGCTTGAGCCGGGGAGGCGGAGGTTACGGTGAGCCAAGATCACGCTACTGTACTTCAGTCTGGGTGACGGAATGAGACCCAGTCTCAAAAAAAAAATTCCATTAATATAGGAGCGTTATTAACTGCCCTTACTGCCTTTTCAGGCAAAAGGGCTTCTATGAAATATTTGTACAGATATCTTAGAATATGCAACTTAATTTGATTGGTTCATACTGAAATAAACTTGCTATTAAAAAGAAAACTAGGCCCGAGTATGGAGGCTCACACCTGTAATCCCAGCACTTTGGGAGGCCAAGGCAGGTGGATCGCCTGAGGTCAGGAGTTTGAGACCAGCCTGGCCAACATGGTGAAATGCTGTCTCTACTGAAAATACAAAAAATTAGTCAGGCGTTGTAGCGTGCACCTGTAATCCCACCTATTTGGGAGGCTGAAGTAGGAGAATCGCTTGAGCCCAGGAGGTGGAGGTTGCAGTGAGCCAAGATCGTACCACTGCACTCCAGCCTGGACAACAAGAACAAAACTCTGTCTCAAATTAAAAAAAAAAAGAAAACTAGGCAGTGGCTTAATGCCATAATCCCAGCACTTTGGGAGGCCAAGGTAGGCAGCTTACTTGAGGCCAGGAGTTCGAGACCAGCCTGGCCAACACGGCGAAACCCTGTCTCTACTAAAAATACAAAAATTAATCAGGCATGGTGGTGTGTGCCTGTAATCCCAGCTACTCGGGAGGCTGAGGCAGGAGAATTGCTTGAATCTGGGAGGGAGAGGTTAAAGACCCTGTCTCAAAAAAAAAAAAAAAAAAAAGAAAGAAAAAAGAAAACTAGGCTGTGTGAAGGGCGAAGGTGGCTCATGCCTATAATCCCAGCACTTAGGGAGGCTGAGATGGGAGGGAGGATACTTGAGCCCAGGAATTTGAGACCAGCCTGGGTGACATAAGGAGACTCCATCTTTTAAAAATAAAAAAAATACAAAAAATAGCCAGTTGTGGTGGTGCACACCTATAGTCCCAGCTGTTTGGGAGACTGATACAGGAGGACTGCTTGAGCACAGGAGTTTGAGGCTACAGTGGGCTGTGATTGAGCCACTGCACTCCAGCCTGGGCCACAGAGTGAAACCCCGTCTCAATATCCCTCACCACCACCCCCCGCAAAAAAATTAAAAATAAAAAAATATGTCAACTATTAAACTCTTAGTAAACATTTTCCTTTCACAGAAAATACAGAATTTTTGCATTCACTTTTCACTTTGAATCAGTGTTTTTCTCGGTTTGGAAACAATCCTGACGAGAAACAATTCATTTGGAAAGGTTGGATTGTTCCAGTTTTTTTTTGCTGTCAGAGAATTGGATAAATAGCCTATGTCATGGGATAATTACTATAAAGAAATGAAGGCCGGGCGTGGTGGCTCAAGCCTGTAATCCCAGCACTTTGGGAGACCGAGACGGGCAGATCAGGAGGTCAGGAGATCGAGACTATCCTGGCTAACACAGTGAAACCCCGTCTCTACAAAAATACAAAAAAAAACTAGCCGGGTGAGGTGGCGGCCCCTGTAGTCCCAGCTACTTGGGAGGCTGAGGCAGGAGAATGGCATAAACCCGGGAGGCGGCGCTTGCAGTAAGCTGAGATGGCACCACTGCACTCCAGCCTGGGTGACAGAGCGAGACTCCATCTCAAAAAAAAAAAAAAAAAAGAAATGAAGCTTGACAGTGAAGTGAGGGATTTGAAAAAATACAGTTAATAAGCAAGGTGAATTACTACCCTGTTTGTAAATATGGATACATTTTCAAGAGTGAAAAAAAGGAAGTTGATACCATTTATGTTAAATGTAACCAAAACATGTTGCATGTTACCTGGCTAAATGTAAATAAATATACATAAAACAAGTGAACTAGAAGGCTGCACAGGACTTGCCGTGGGAGCTCTGGGAATAGTGAGAGCCCGACCCACCCGGAGCTGGAAGGGGCCAGAGAGCTAGAGTTCTCTGTTCTTATTTAAAAATCTTCATGTCCTCATGTATTTGTGTAATTTAGAAAAGAATGTAAACAACAGATATGGGAAAGATGAACACTGGTGAATTCTGTGCAGTGGGAGCGTGGCGGGTGACTGTTATTTTCTTTATACCTTTAGGTATGTTTCCAACCATCAAACCAAAAACAAAAAAAAGATCCTTAATCTTAACAGGAAATAGCTGTCATTATGAGTGTTATTTCTATTCCCTGTTTTCATAGAAAATGTGGACACAGACTTGCCAGGCAGCCTGGGGCAGAGTGAAGAGAAGCCGGTGCCTGCTGCACCTGTGCCCAGCCCGGTGGCCCCGGCCCCAGTGCCATCCAGAAGAAATCCCCCTGGCGGCAAGTCCAGCCTCGTGTTGGGTTAGCTCTGACTGTCCTGAACGCTGTCGTTTTGTCTGTTTTCTCCATGCTTGTGAACTGCACAACTTGAGCCTGACTGTACATCTCTTGGATTTGTTTCATTAAAAAGAAGCACTTTATGTACTGCTGTCTTTTTTTTTTTTCTTTTTTTTCTTTTGAAGAACAGGTTTCTCTCTGTCCTGACTCCTGGGTCTGTGGGCCGTGGCATGAGTGTTTTCTAGTAGTAGATTGGAGGGAAAGCTTTGTGACACTTAGTACTGTGTTTTTAAGAACAAATAATTTGGTTCCAGATGTGTTAGAGGATCTACTTTGTACTGAGGTTTTTAACACTTTACTTGGGTTTACCAAGCCTCAACTGGTCAGACCATGAACAGTCCCCAGGCACCGTTCCTGCCAGGCCTCAGCACAGGGAGTCTCTCCACAGAGCCTTCTTGGTGTTGCCCTAACTTGCCAGTGGCCTTTGCTCAGAGCCTCCTCCTGTGCCATGTGAACAATGAAGAGGCCTGTGCCTCATGCCTTGCCGCCTGCAAAGCAAAGAAACTGCCTTTTATTTTTTAACCTTAAAAAGTAGCCAGATAGTAACAAGACTGGCTGGCTGATGAGCAGAGCCAGGCTTGGATGTACAATGAAACTGACTGGAACTAAAAGCAGTGAAGCAAGGGAGGCAATCACACCGAAGTGGGCCTTCATTCAGGAACGGGATCCCACAGGGGTGTTTTTTTAAATAACTTGATGCTGTGTGCATGATGCTGGTGCTTGACCGTGAAAGGAAAGTCTCATCCTTAAAATGTGTGTTGTATTTCACAATCCTGGACTGTTGCTTCAAGTAAACAATATCCACATTTTGAAACATTGTGTACTGTGTCTTCTTTTTGAGATAGTTTCAGTGTTCTCTCTAGTTAGATGCTTTTCTCTTTGTCACTATAAATCCTGCCCACTGATTGGATGAGTCATTTGAAGTTAAATAGCCAGATGTGCCTGTAATTAGCTACTTGGGAAGCCAAGGCAAGAGGATGCTTGAGCCCAGGAGTTTGAGGCTATTCTGGGCAACATAGCGAGACCTCCTTAAAAAACAAACAAAAACAAGTTAAAACAGATGAAGACCCAGAGAGAAGTGGGTTTCTTTCTGAAGAAGTCTCTAAAGTAGGTTAGACTCTTCTACCTCCCCATTGTTCTGGGCAGTAACATTTTAAAGTGTTCTCCAAGACTGGGCAACATGGTGAAACCTCGTCTCTACCAAAAATAGCCAGGTGTGATGACACACGACTAGTCAGGAGGCTGAGGCAGGAGGATTGCTTGAGCCTGTGAGATCGAGGCCGCAGTGAGCCACGATCGCACCACTGCACTCCAGCCTGGGTGACAGCAAGACCCTGTCTCAAAAAAAGTGTTCTCCAACTTTAAATATGTGGGGATTTCTCCCCACCAGCAAGCAAGCAAGCAGTTCTGCCGTGGATACCAGCTAGATGTCCTCCAATTTTTTTTTTTTTTTTGGATACAGAGTCTTGCTCTGTCCCCTAGGCTAGAGTGCAGTGGTGTGATCTCAGCTCACTGCAAGCTCCGCCTCCCGGGTTCACGCCATTCTCCTGCCTCAGCCTCCCTAGTAGCTGGGACTACAGGCGCCCGCCACCACGCCCAGCTAATTTTTTGTATTTTTATTAGAGACGGTGTCACCGTGTTAGCCAGGATGGTCTCGATCTCCTGACCTGGTGATCCGCCCGCCTTGGCCTCCCAAAGTGCTGGGATTACAGGCGTGAGCCACCGCTCCTGGCCCGGTTCAGCATTTTCTAGACGGGAGTAGGTAAGCCATGTCAGTTCCACATAAAGTCCTGAGGACAGTCCTGATCACCTGTGTTTGATCAAAATCATCTTTCCCGGGGAAACCACGCTGAAGCTCCCGTGTTTCAAGCCAACTCTAGTGTGAATTAGGTCTTAACCAGCTAGACTTACACAAAGCAGTTAACAGATTCATTTCACTTTGTAGTCCTCAAGGGACTGTTCCTGCCCCACTCACAGATGAAATCAATCCACTTGGCCGGGCGCGGTGGCTCAAGCCTGTAATCCCAGCACTTTGGGAGGCCGAGACGGGCGGATCACGAGGTCAGGAGATCAAGACCATCCTGGCTAACACGGTGAAACCCCGTCTCTACTAAAAATACAAAAAACTAGCCGGGCGAGGTGGCGGGCGCCTGTAGTCCCAGCTACTCCGGAGGCTGAGGCAGGAGAATGGCGTAAACCCGGGAGGCGGAGCTTGCAGTGAGCTGAGACCCGGCCACTGCAGTCCAGCTCGGGATACAGAGCAAGACTCCGTCTCAAAAAAAAAAAAAAAAAAAAAAAAAAAAAAAAAAAAGAAATCAATCCACTGAGACTGCCCCACTCACAGACGAAATCAATCCACTGAGAGCACGGCATTGCGGTAAAAAAAGAGTTTGGCCGGGCGTGGTGGCTCACGCCTGTAATCCCAGCATTTTGGGAGGCCAAGGCAGGCGGATCACTTGAGGTCAGGAGTTTGAGATCAGCCTGACCAACATGGCTAAACCCCATCTCTACTAAAAATACAAAGATTAGCCAGGCGTGGTGGCAGGTGCCTGTAATCCCAAGTACTCGGGAGGCTGAAGCAAGAGAATCGGTTGAACCTGGGAAGCGGAGACTGCAGTGAGCCAAAATCGCGCCACTGTTGCACCGCATACGGCCTGGGCGACAGAGCAAGACTTCCTCTCAGAAAAACAAAAACACCGTGGAGGTTTAGGACCCTTGACTCCTCGTTAGATGCTTCCCAGTATTTAAGATCAACCCTTTGTTGGGCCCCTGGAAGGTCGGTCCCCTACTAGTAATGTGGGGTGAACGGGGATACGTCTGCTGTAAAGTGGGGGGCGTCTGATGCGGACAAAGGCTGGGTCCCGAGAAAGCGCAGGGTCAGAAAAGTGCCCCCCAAAGCCGTCCCTGCACCCGAACCCTAGGAAGGCCTCGCGCAGAGCCTTCGGCAGCGGTTTACGACCTGGGCGGGGCGTCCCGGAGGCTCTATGCAAATCAGCCCAGCGGACCCCGTCCAGCGCCCGGGCTCCGGAAGCAGCGCTCCCCTCCCACTCCCCGCGCTTCCGGCCGGGCCCGCGCCCCCCAGACGCCGAGAGCCCGCAGCCCCGGCCCAGCGGCGATGGCGCGGCGCGTGCGCGTGCTGGTGGACATGGACGGCGTCCTGGCCGACTTCGAGGCCGGCCTTCTGCGGGGCTTCCGCCGCCGCTTCCCTGAGGAGCCACACGTGCCGCTGGAGCAGCGCCGCGGCTTCCTGGCCCGCGAGCAGTACCGCGCCCTGCGGCCCGACCTGGCGGTAGGGGGCGCGGGGTCCCCACACGGGCAGGGCCGGCTCGCTCCGTTCCCGGGGTCACCCCCTTCTGTGTGAAGGGCGCAGAGCCCTTACCCTGGCACCCGCGGGCAGCGCACCCGGGGGAGGAGCCTTTGGGCGCGTGCCCCTGACCAAAGACCCCTCCGCAGCTCGGAGCCCGGGCCCAGAGCCCCCAGGAACCTCCCTGCGAGTCCTCGTGGGAACTGGATCTGCCGGAGGCAGAAGCCGCGACCCAGAACTCTTGTCTTTCAGGATAAAGTGGCCAGTGTGTACGAAGCCCCGGGCTTTTTCCTGGACCTGGAGCCCATCCCGGGGGCCTTGGACGCTGTGCGGGAGATGAACGACCTACCGGAGTAAGGAGAGAGGGGGCGGGCGGAGTCCTGGGCGGGCTCCCGGCTCTCGGTGGTAACCGCGACCTTCTCCGCAGCACGGAGGTCTTCATCTGCACCAGCCCCCTGCTGAAGTACGACCACTGTGTGGGTGAGAAGGTGTGGCTGCCCCGCCCCTACTCCGCACGTGGAGCTGCCTAAATCCTGATTTTAAAAAGAAACCACCAGAAACCCAGAAGGTCGGGGGTGGAGGGCTCTCAAAGGCTTAGACCCCACTCCCTGTCCCTGAATTCCGGCTCCCATCAGGCCCTGCTCACAGACCTGTGTCTTCTACACAGTACCGCTGGGTGGAGCAGCACCTGGGGCCCCAGTTCGTAGAACGAATTATCCTGACAAGGGACAAGACGGTGGTCTTGGGGGACCTACTCATTGATGACAAGGACACAATTCGAGGTTGGATCCGTTATCCTTGGCAGCCTCCAGGCCTCTAGCCTGCCCTGATTAGGGAGAGGAAGTAATCATGCCCATTACAGATGTCAGCGCTGCCTTTCTTGTCCCAGGCAACGAGGCGACCCCGCGCTGGGAGCACATCTTGTTCACCTGCTGTCACAATCGGCACCTGGTCCTGCCCCCGACAAAGAGACGGTTGCTCTCCTGGAGTGACAACTGGAGGGAGATCTTAGACAGCAAGCGAGGAGCCGCGCAGCGGGAATGAGCGGGGATGCCGCCGGCAGCAGCTGGAGCTGAAGGGCGGGCAGGGGCCACCACACAGCCGAGTCAGGGCGGCATCGTGCTGGTGCCTCTGGCCCTGTGGAGTGGAACAGGCAGATACCGTTAAGCGCTGTGCTGCCGGGCCCCAGGCCCAGCCACCCGGTACCTCCCGAGAGGCTGCCGCTGGCCCCTGGCTTGCGTGGAAATAGTGGGAAAACCAGTTGGAACCCTTTAATAAAAGACCTTGGCTTTCTGGTCTTCTAGGACCCTTTATTCGGGAACATAAAGGGACAGGCTCCCTGGGTGGGTGCTGATGAGCCCTTCCCTCCCCTCTGAGCCCAGTGGTCCCTGAATCTGCACCATTTCCATGCCCATGTGGATATCATTCTTGTAGCACCTGCCATTCCTGGGCCATGTAAGGGGTCAGCCTTGAGGAGGTACACAAGAGGCAAGGACCCCCCATTTTCCCTGAGCAACTTTCCATCAGGTCCCACGCACCTTCTGTTGACCAGGTGGCACCGTGGACATGAAGCCACATCCTTTATGTTGCTGTCTCTTCCTGTCTCCCTTGAGCACCATTTTCACTGTGTCCCTCATGAGATACACTTCTGGGGTAGGGCTCCCCATCACTGAGTGTGACAGCAAAGGAGGAGGGCCAAAGCTTTCAGCTGGGGGGGTGGAGTGGTGAGGGGGGAGCAGGAGGGCCAAAGCTTTCAGCTGGGGGGGTGGAGTGGTGAGGGGGGAGGAGGAGGGCCAAAGCTTTCAGCTGGGGCAGTGGAGTGGTGAGCGGGGAGGAGGAGGGCCAAAGCCTTCAGCTGGGGGGGTGGAGTGGTGAGGGGGGAGGAGGAGGGCCAAAGCCTTCAGCTGGGGCGGTGGAGTGGTGAGGGGAGAGGAGGAGGGCCAAAGCCTTCAGCTGGGGCCGTGGGGTGGCAAGGGGAGAAGATGCAGTTCCCAGGGCTGGCACCTCTACTCTGACATACCATCACCTGCATGGCCTTGTGCTTGATGCCCAATGGCCACATTAAGTCACTGGGCTGTCACTCAAGGGCAGGGACCATATCTTCATCTTGGAATCATGGTGCCTAGCAGATAGCAGGGCTGGGTGGACAGTCAATGCTGGGCCACAGGTTATCCAGGTTGGCATCCACCAGGCCCAAATGCCCAGCTTGGTGAGCCCCTGGGGGAGGTATCCACAGCCCCGAAGGGGGCACCACATCTTCCCAGGGTGAGATCCTTTTACCATGAGGCATCTCATTCCTATCCCTGAAAACTACTCCAGACACTTCTGTTAAGGGATAATCCCTGATTTCCCGCAGCAAAGGCAGCTCTCCTAAGCCTCAGTCCCAGCTCTTGAGAACACTGTACTGCGAAGCCTCTGGGTCCAGGCACTTGGCCACTTCTTACACCAGGGCCTGAGCCTGGCAGTGGTGGCACCAGACGTAGAGTAGAGAGTGCCGGCCTGTGAAAGCAGCTCCACTTTGATCTCCGCGTGCCTCGGAGTCTGGCTTCCTCACTCCCGACGGCGTTTCATCACAGTGTAAATGCCTGTCCTGCTGAAAGAACCCGCCTTTCAAATGGCTGAAAAGGCACCAGTGGGGCAGCATATGCTCCCCCTGTTCCTTGTGTCCACATCAGGACCGTGGTCTCCGGCAGTAGGGGTGCTACAGTCTCGTGGTCCCCGTGGATCAGCGCTGCCGTGGGGCCATGCTCCTCGGCAGTGGGATACCCAGGGCAGAGTGCGCCTGCCGGCTGCGGGCCTCGGCCACCTGGTGTGGGGAGCAGAAGTCCTCCAGGAAGATCTGTGCCAGGTTCCGGAGCCTGGCACTGGCCGAGAGGGAGAAGCGAAGCATGCACTGCACCACGGGCGCGGCGGTCAGCTCCGGGGGAAAGCTGCGGCCCGGCGGGCTCAGGTGCATGAGCGTGGTAATGGCAGACAGCACCGTCTCCTCGTTGGGGCTGGACAGGCAGTTGATGATGAGTGGGACGCCTCCTGCCTGCAGGATGTGCTCCTTGTTGGCCCGGTCTGGGCACAGGTTGCACAGGCCTCCTGTGGGAGACCAAGGAAGAATCTGGATGCTGTAGCCCCGGGCCTCCTGCCAGCTCCCCAGCTCATGAACCCCAGGGAGGGCCCAGGCCGCTGAGAAGCTGGTCCCAGCACAAGCGATCCAAAGCCCATTCCGGCTCCTGCCTCCTCGGTTCTAGAAAGGCCTGCCTGCTCCTGCCTGCCACAGCCCAGCCTTCCAGAGGTGCGCACAAATCCCTTTCTCGGTTCAGCCAGTTCAATGGCTGATACGCTTTCTTTTTTCCCTTTCTTAAATGTAAAAACCTAAAACAAGGCCGGCCCAGGCACAGTGGCTCACGCCTGTAATCCCAGCACTTTGGGAGGCTGAGGTGGGTGGATCACCTGAGGTCAGGAGTTCGAGACCAGCCTGGCCAACATGGTGAAACTCTGTCTCCACTAAAAATACAAAAATCAGTCGGGCGTGGCAGGTGCCTGTAATCCCAGCTACTTGTGAGGCTAAGGCAGGAGAATCGCTTGAATCTGGGAGACGGAGGGTGCAGTAAGCTGAGATTGCACCATTGCACTCCGGACTGGGCAACAGAGTGAGACCCTATCTCAAAAAAATAAACTAAAAACCTATAATGTATCATCACCTTAGAACAATTTATAAAAATTATAAACATATAAGATGATGGTTTCATGGGTATATACTTACACCAAAATTTATCAAATTGTACTCTTTAAATATGTACAGTTTATTATGTCCATAATATAGCAATAAAACTGGTAAAAATACTAGAATGGGCTGGGCACAGTGGCTCACACCTGTAATTCCAGTGCTTTAGGAGGCCAAGGCAGGAGGATCCCTTGAGCCCAGGAATTCAAGACCAGCCTGGGCGACATGGCAAAACTCTGGCTCTACCAAAACACACAAAATTAGCCAGGCGTGGCGGTACATGCCTGTAGCCCCAGCTACTTGAGTGGCTGAGGTGGGAGGCCTGTCTGAACCCAGGAGGTAGAGCTACAGTAAGCCATGATCGCACCACTGTACTCCAACCTGGGCGACAGAGTGAGACTTTGTCTCAAAAACAAATGGCTCAAAAACAAACAAATTATAGGCTCACGCCTATAATCCCAGCACTTTTGGGAGGCCGAGGTGGATGGATCACCCTGAGGTCAGGAGTTCCAGACCAGCCTGGCCAACATGGTAAAACTCCATCTCTACTAAAAATGCAAAAATTAGCTGGGCCTGGTGGCATATGTTTATAATCCCAGCTACTTGGGAAGCTGAGGCAGAATAGCTTAACCCGGTAGGTGGAGGTTGCTGAGATGGCACCACTGCATTCCAGCCTGGGCGACAGAGCAATAGTACGTCTCAAATGTCAGGCGGCTGACTGAACATTGGTTTTTCATCCCACAATCTGAAATATGTGAATACATGTAAGTATTTAGTAAAAATGGGATACTCTGCTTGCTGCTTGGTCAGTTTTCTGAGATGGGGTCGGGTCTCCCTATGTTGTCCAGTCTGGTCTTGAACTTCTGGCTTCAAGTCATACTTCTGCCTCAGCCTCCCTGGGAGTTAAGACTACAGGCATGCACCACTGTGCATGGTTTACGCCAGCTTTTATTTTATTTATTTAATTTTTTTGAGACAGAGTTTTGCTCTGTCACGCAGGCTGGAGTGCAGTGGCGTGATCTCGGCTCACTGCAATCTCCACCTCCTGGATTCAAGTGATTCTCCTGCCTCAGCCTCCCAAGTAGCTGGGATAACAGGCATGTGCCACCACGCCCAGCTAAATTTTTGTAGTTTTTGTAGAGATGGGGTTTCACCATGTTGGCCAGGCTGGTTTCGAACTCCTGACCTCGGGTGATTCACCTGCCTCGGTCTCCCAAAGTGCTGGGACTATAGGCATGAGCCACTGTGCCCGCCCCAGCTTTTTACATTTAACAATATATTGTGATTAGCGGGGCATGGTGGAGCCCACCTATAGTCCTAGCTACTAGGGAGGGTGAGGCAGGAGAATCGCTTGAACCCAGGAGGCTGAGGTTGCAATGAGCCGAGATTGTGCCATTGCACTTCAGCCTGAGCAAACGAGTGAAACTCCATCTCAAAAACAAAACAAAGCCAAAAAAACCCCAAAACAATGTATTGTGAACATCTTTCCATGCCAATAAATGCACATTCATGGCTATGCAGTCATTGTAGATTAATGGTAAGGAGTGTACCATTTGACTTATGTACTGTAATTAAGAGATTAGAGCATTTTAATGTTATTTCCATGTCACCGTTACTAGGATTCTGGAGGAAAACAGAAAAGGCAACAGTGAGACATCAGTGGTTGGTTCTGCATCAAAGAACTCATGTGCTCAGGTAATGTGGCCGGAATCCCACCCCCATTCCCTCAGGTCAGGCCCCCTCAGTGTAATGACCTCTTGGCCTTGGGGACAGATGCTACCTTGTTTTGGGGGTCACTCTGCTCAGCACTGGCTGCTCACTGCGGGAAGATGACTTTCCGTGCATCCTAACGCAGCTTTCTGTCATCGCGGTACCCCTCCCTTTGGTTCCTGCTCACTGGAGGAAGCCACCTCTCAGCTCATTTGCAAAACATGCCCAGTGTCCTGAGGGACCAATCAGGAGTGAAGGCCACAGCTCTACCCACTTGCCCTGTTTTTCTGGAAACTAACAGAGAAGATTTACCTGAACCTGAAACCCAACTAAGACACCTTCCCCAGCCGGAGGGAGAGGTGCCCATGGTGCCCCTGCCAAGGACCCTCCTCCACTGACGGGGGCAGGAGCCTGCCAAGGTTTCACTCTGCCCCCTGCTCCCGAGCAGCACCTGGGTCAGACTGGTCCTGCTTTGGGGAAACTTTTTTGTTTTTTGAGACGGAGTCTCGCTCAGTCGCCCACGCTGGAGTGCAGTGGCGCGATCTTGGCTCACTGCAACCTCCACCCCCCAGGTTCAAGTGATTCTCCTGCCTCAGCCTCCCGAGTAGCTGGGATTACAGGCACATGCCACCACGCCTGACTCATTTTTTTGTATTTTTAGTAGAGACGGGGTTTTGCCATGTTAGCCAGCTGATCTTAAACTCTTGACCTCAGGTGATCCACCCATCTTGGCCTCCCAAAGTGCTGGGATTACGGGCGTGAGCCACCGCGCCCAGCTGGAGGAACATTATTACAGGATCCCACTGCATGTGGAGTAAATTCCAGACCCCCGTGTGCTCCTTACCCCTGAGCTGTCCTGTCTGTTCTTCCCTCTCCCTGGCACTCACTGCAGTCGCCAACCTCAGTCCATCCCTGAGACCTTTCAGCCCCCAGCTGTCACACGCTGACACCCTCTTGCTGCTAACAAGCCCTCCACGGCTCTCCTTGTGAGTTGCGTCTTCCTGGGATACCAGACTAGGCGCTCTGCCATGTCGGGGTGGCCCTTTGTCACCCAGTTCTTTAAGCACTGACCCGGGGGGGAAAGGGTTGAAAGAACCATGGATGGTCAGGGGTCTGGACAGGTTGGCTCCCTGACATCCCGCCCACCCTGGACTTCTGTAGTTCTTAGATCTGGGCTGCAGCTCATAGGCAGGACATGTCTGAGAGACAGAGGGGGCTCTTTGGCCTCTCTGGAGTCCTGAGAAAGAGAAGCAGCAGCAGAGGGCAACTAGGCACTGGCTGAGAGCCTCTCCCCATGGGGCCCTTGGAGCCTCCCTTGCCAGTCCCACCTCAGCACTTCCTAAAGCACAGGGTGGCCCCTAGCATGGCTGCCTTCTGTCCTTCCACCACGAGCTGTAAGGCAGGGCTCAAGCTCCTGGAACTGTGGACACTTCACTGAGCATGCACTGGACACATGACTGAACCCTAGAAACAAGTGCTATCATCACCCCCATTTCCGTGGGAGAAGTCAAGGCTATGAGAGGCTGAGTGAGCTGCCCACAACGCTAAAGAAGGGGAGCCTTCTGCCCCTCCCAAGGGAAATGGCGGCCCTCTGGAAGCAGTAAGGACAGCTCATCCAGCCTTGGGCAAATGCCAGGTTCAGCCTGGAGCAGGGGCAGTGGCAGTGCTATGGTTGGACTCAGCTGCTCAGACACACCCGCGGCATGTCTCCTGAGCTGACAGGGGAGCAGCCTCCTGTGCACACTGGACTGCGGGTGGGGTGATGGGATTTCTCTCTGTGTAAAGTGTGATAAGATGAAGCCCAAGTCACGGCCTGCCAGCTGAGTCATCACCACACCCAGGTGCACCTGGGCAGGACACGGCCACCCAGACTGCAGAAAACCAGAGGGTGGGGGCAGGAGGCGGCCTCAGGAAAGCCACTCTCTCCCACCCTCCCCACGCAGAGGCCCGGGAGTCTCCAAGGATGGGCCGGGTGCCTGCCGGAGCTCACCAGCTGCTTGGGCACCCTCCGCAGTAGCAGGGACCTTCCTGAAGTCCCTCTGCTGGCCGGGCACGGTGGCTCAAGCCTGTAATCCCAGCACTTTGGGAGGCCGAGACGGGCGGATCACGAGGTCAGGAGATCGAGACCATCCTGGCTAACACAGTGAAACCCCGTCTCTACTAAAAAATAAAAAAAAAAAAAAAAACTAGCTGGGCGAGGTGGCGGGCGCCTGTGGTCCCAGCTACTCGGGAGGCTGAGGCAGGAGAATGGCGTGAACCCGGGAGGCGGAGCTTGCAGTGAGCTGAGATCCGGCCACTGCACTCCAGCCCGGGCGACAGAGCAAGACTCTGTCTCAAAAAAAAAAAAAAAAAAAAAAAAGAAGTCCCTCTGCTTGGTAGGCAGTGTCCCTTAGAGATGAAGAAGGGGGTGAGGGCCAGAAAAGAAAAGGGCAGAGAGCTTCAGGGCAGGAAGGCTGACCTGGAGCAGAAAGATGAGCCAAGATGGCGCCAGAGGACCCACAAGAGGCCACAGCCACAGCTGCTTTGAGCTTCTCCCTGGGTCTACCTGTGTGAACCTGCCCTGAAGAACTGAGGAAGGCCATGGAAAAAGAGCAACGTGGAAACTGGGAGCTTCTTAGAATGCTCAGTAATAGTCAGACGGCTAAATTATGGAACATGTATATGATGAAGCAGTATAGAGTACTTTTTTTTTTTTTGAGTATGAGCCTCGCTCTTGTCGCCCATGCTGGTGTGCAGTGACACGATCTCGGCTCACTGAAACCTCCACCTCCTGGGTTCAAGTGATTCTCCTGCCTCAGCCTCCCAAGTAGCTGGGATTACAGGCATGCACCACCACGCCCAGTTAATTTTGTATTTTTAGTAGAGACGGGGGTTTCACCATGTTGGCCAGGCTAATCTCGAACTCCTGACCTCGTGCCTTGGCCTCCCAAAGTGCTGGGATGACAGGCGTGAGCTGCTATGTTTGGCAATATTTACAGTTCTTAAAAATAATGGGCCGGGCGCGGTGGCTCAAGCCTGTAATCCCAGCACTTTGGGAGGCCGAGACGGGTGGATCACGAGGTCAGGAGATCGAGACCATCCTGGCTAACACGGTGAAACCCCGTCTCTACTAAAAAATACAAAAAACTAGCCGGGCGATGTGGCGGACGCCTGTAGTCCCAGCTACTCGGGAGGCTGAGGCAGGAGAATGGCATGAGTCCGGGAGGCGGAGCTTGCAGTGAGCTGAGATCCGACCACTGCACTCCAGCCTGGGCGACAGAGCGAGACTCCGTCTCAAAAAAAAAAAAAATAATAATAATAATGTCTTCAGATTGGGCGTGGTGGCTCACGCCTGTAATCCCAGCATTCTGGGAGCTGAGGTGGGTGGATCACGAGGTCAGGAGATTGAGACCACCCTGGCTAAAACGGTGAAACCCCGTCTCTACTAAAAATACAAAAAATTAGCCAGGCACGGTGGTGGGCGCCTGTAGTCCCAGCTACTCGGGAGGCTGAGGCAGGAGAATGGCCTGAACCCGGGAGGCGGAGCCTGCAGTGAGCAGAGATCACGCCACTGTACTCCAGCCTGGGCGACAGAGCGAAACTCTCAAAAAAACCAAAAAAAACAAAAAAAAAGTCTTCAAAGGCCAGGTGTGGTGGTTTATGCCTGTCATCCCAGTACTTTGGGAGGCCGAGGTGGGTGGATCACAAGGTCAGGAGTTCAAGACCAACATAGCCAATATAGTGAAACCCCGTCTCTACTAAGAAAAAAAAAAAATACCTGGGCCTGGTGGTGTATCCCTGTAGTCCCAGCTACTCAGGAGGCCGAGGCAAGAGAATTGCTTGAACTCAGGAGGTGGAGGTTGCAGTGAGCCGAGATTGCGCCACTGCACTCCAGCTTGGGTGACAGAGTGAGACTTCACCTCAAAAATTAAAAAAAAAAAAAAGTCTTCAAAGAATAATTCATGTTAGAAAATGCCTGTAATTTTTTTTTTTTTTTTTTTTTTTTTTTTTTTTTTTTGAGACGGAGTCTCGCTCTGTCGCCCAGGCTGGAGTGCAGTGGCGCAATCTCGGCTCACTGCAAGCTCCGCCTCCCGGGTTCACACCATTCTCCTGCCTCAGCCTCCCGAGTAGCTGGGACTACAGGCGCCCGCCACTGCGCCCAGCTAATTTTTTCTATTTTTAGTAGAGACGGGGTTTCACCATGGTCTCGATCTCCTGACCTTGTGATCCGCCCACCTCGGCCTCCCAAAGTGCTGGGATTACAGGCGTGAGCCACCGCGCCCGGCAGAAAATGCCTGTAATTTAAGATGAAGGAGGGAAGGACACCAGATTGTACATACAGTAAGATAGGCCCGCTAAGATGCCACCTACTCTGAGAGCTTTCTGTGACCACCTAACCTGCCCCCAACTACGTCCCCTGCACCAGGCTTTGCTTCTTTCCCTCACACTTGCTGACATTACAGTAGTTATCTGTCAAAATGTTTATTGGCTGTTGCTCCACTAAACTATAAACTCTGTGAGAATGGGGACTCTGCCTTGTCTCACTCTCTATCGGCAGCCTCGCATGTAGCAGGTGTTCAATAAATAGGAAACTGTTATCCCTACAGATATTCTTTTAAAAATTAAAAAAGCCGGGGACAGGCATGGCGGCTCACTCCTGTAATCCCAGCACTTTGGGAGGCCGAGGCGGGTGGATCACTTGAGGTCAGGAGTTCCAGACCAGCCTGGCCAACATGGCGAAAACCTGTCTCTACTAAAAATACAAAAATTAGCCAGGCGTAGTGGCGCACACATGCAACCTCAGCTACTCGGGAGGCTAAGGTGGGAGAATCGCTTGAACCCAGGAGGCAGAGGTTGCAGCCAGTCACGATTGCGCCAACTGTGCTCCACCGTAGAGGACAGGGAGAGACTCCATCTCAGAAACAAAAGAAATGGCCAATACTAAGTGTTGGCAAGGAAGTGGAGCATATAGCATAACCTGGTGTAACTACGTGGAAAGTGATTTGGCAGCTTCTCATGACGTTCAACGCACATCTACCCTAGGACTGAGCAACTCCACTCCTAGGTGAGAAATGAGTACGTATTTGTATGAACATGATCCTAACAGCTTCATTCATAAAGCTTCCAAACTAGGAACAACTCAAATCTCCCTCTACAGGTAGATGGATAAACAAATTGTGGCACATCCAAAGGAATGGACGATGATACTGCAACAATTTAGATGAATCTGAAAAACGTAATGTTGAGTGAAAGAAACGAGATACGAGAGTAGATCCTGCATGATTCTGTTTGTATGAAGTTCAAGAACAGGCAAAACAAATCCAGGGGATAGAGGTTAGAATAGTGGTTGCCTTGGAGTGGGAGATACTGACCCAGCGTGGGTGTGAAGGGAATTTCTACGTCTTGGTTTAGAACCTGCTTACATGGATGTACACATAGCTCAGTGAATTTCAACATTCACCAAACTGGCACTTAAGATATGTGCATTTTATTCTGTTGATCATACTGCAATCTTTTTTTTTTTTTTTTTGAGACCAAGTCTCGCTCTGTCGCCCAGGCTAGAGTGCAGTGGCACCATCTTGGTTCACTGCAAGCTCTGCCTCCCAGGTTCACACCATTCTCCTGCCTCAGCCTCTCGAGTAGCTGGGATTACAGGCGTCCGCTACCTCGGCCGGCTAATTTTTTTGTATTTTTAGTAGAGATGGGGTTTCACTGTATTAGCCGGGATGGTCTCGACCTCCTGACCTCGTGATCCACCCACCTCAGCCTCCCAAAGAACTGGGATTACAGGCATGAGCCACCGGGCCCCGCCGCCATACTGCAATCTTAAAAACGATTATAAAACAGAAAACAGAACAAGTTCTGACTGCCTAATGAACATGCTCTGGACAAGACAGAGAAAACAAGCAGCAAGGGCTGGGCCTTCGAGACTTCAGGAAACACAGGAACTCTATATGAGAACCCTGAGGGAGGCAAAAGAGGAAACCCCACATGAAAGCAAGATGAGAAAGCTGGAGACTCGGGGAGGTCAGGTGGGTGACCTCAGCTCACACGCCATGTCGGGCACTGGTGCAGGCAGCGACAACCCGGACCATGAGGGGAAGGTCAAAGGATGGTCCCAGGGATTAAATGAGGTGATGGTGGTCGAGCACGGTGGCTCACACCTGTAATCCCAGCACTTTGGGAGGCCGAGGGTGGATCACCTGAGGTCAGGAGTTCAAGACCACCCTGGCCAACATGGCGAAACTGCATCTCTACTAAAAATACAAAAATTAGCTGGGCATGATGGCATTCGCCTGTAGTCGCAGCTACTTGGGAGGCTGAGGCAGGAGAATAGCTTGAACTCGGGAGACGGAGGTTGCAGTAAGCCCAGATCGTGCCACTGCACTCCAGCCTGGGCAACAGGGCGAGACTCCATCTCAAAAACAAAACAAAACAACAAAACAAGGTGATGCTTCTGACAAGCGCTTAGCTGGCACCTGGCACCTGGTGGCTGGGCAGGTCCTCGGTGAGGGCAGCTCAAGATACAGCTACATCTGGGGACTCGCCCATGCTGAGATGAATCAACCCAGGGTCAAAGTCTTCACAGGGGGCCGGGCGGGGTGGCTCACGCCTGTAATCCAGCACACTGGGAGGCCAAGGCCAGTGGATCACCTGAGGTCAGGAGCTCTAGACCAGCCTTGCCAAGACGGTGAAACTCCGTCTCTACTAAAAATACAAAAAATTAGCCAGGCATGATGGCAGGCGCCTGTAATCCCAGCTACTCGGGGGTGCTGAGGCAGGGAATCGCTTGAACCCGGGAGGCGGAGGTTGCAGCGAGCCAAGCTCGCGCCATTGTACTCCAGCCTGGTGGGACAAGAGCGAGACTTCATCTCAAAAAATATATATATATATATATATTACATAACAAGTATTATATTATATATAATAAATATAATATATATTATATATTACATATATATTTTATATTACATATATTATATTATATATTATATATATCTCTTCACAACGGATTATTTGTTCTTGGGTTTTCCTTTAGTGTCTTGCAAATGTCTCCTTCGATTTCAAGTCTGAAGGACAGACAGTACATAGAGTAAGCTACCCTTTGTGTAAGAAGGCAGGGTGAAGAGGAACACACCTCCGTGTATGAACTCACCCTTGCAAGACGCCAACGTGTAATAAGGAAATGGGTTAGTATGAGACAGGGAACAAGGGAGAAGGGACCAGAATGGAGGTGAGACTTCTGAAAATACCCTGTAATACAGTTTTGACTTATGCATCACGGCTTTTCATAATTTTTTTTTTTTTTTTGAGACAGCGTTGTGCTTTGTCGCCCAGGGTGGAGTGCAGTGGCGCGATCTCGGCTCACTGCAACATCCCCCTCCCGGGTTCAAGCGATTCTTCTGCCTCAGCCCCCCGAGTAGCTGGGAGTATAGGCATGCATTGCCATGCCCGGCTAATTTTTGTATTTTTAGTAGAGATGGGGTTTTGCCATGTTGGCCACGCTGGTCTCAAACTCCTGGCCTCAAGTGATGCACCTACCTAGGGCTCCCCAGTGTTGGGATTACAGGTGTGAGCCACCGTGCCTGGCCTGTCACACAGCATTTAAACAAGACAGTTCTTTACTGACCGACAGGGCAAGGGTGTCAAAATTTGTTGCTAAGTTAAAAAAAAAAGATACAGAGGCTGGGCGCAGTGGCTCATACATGTAATCCTAGCACTTTGGGAGGCTGAGGTAGGCAGATCCTGAGGTTAGGAGTTAGAGACCAGCCTGGCCAACATAGTGAAACACCGTCTCTATTAAAAATACAAAAAATTAGCCAGGCGTGGCCGGGCGCGGTGGCTCACGCCTGTAATCCCAGCACTTTGGGAGGCTGAGGCAGGTGGATCACGAGGTCAGGAGATCGAGACCATCCTGGCTAACATGGTGAAACCCTGTCTCTACTGAAAATACAAAAAAGTTAGCTGAGCCAGGTGGTGGGCGCCTGTAGTCCCAGCTACTCGGGAGGCTGAGGCAGGAGAATGGCGTGAACCCAGGAGGCAGAGCTTGCAGTGAGCCGACATTGCACCACTGCACTCCAGTCTGGGCAACAGAGTGAGACTCCGTCGCAAAAAAAAAAAAAAAAAAATTAGCCAGGCGTGGTGGTGGGCACCTGTAATCCCAGCTACTCGGGAGGCTGAGGCAGGAGAATCGCTTGAACCCAGGAGGTGGAGGTTGCAGTGAGCCGAGATCCTGCCATTGCACTCCAGCCCGGGCAACAGTGTGAGACTGTCTTGAAAAAAAGATACAGGCCGGGCGTGGTGGCTCAAGCCTGTAATCCCAGCACTCTGGGAGGCCGAGACGGGCAGATCACGAGGTCAGGGGATCGAGACCATCCTGGCTAACGTGGTGAAACCCCGTTTCTACTAAAAAATACAAAAATCTAGCCGGACGAGGTGGCGGGCGCCTGTAGTCCCAGCTACTCGGGAGGCTGAGGCAGGAGAATGGCGTAAACCCAGGAGGCGGAGCTTGCAGTGAGCTGAGATCCGGCCACCTCAGTCCAACCTGGGCGACAGAGCGACCCTCTGTCTCAAAAAAAAAAAAAAAAAGAAAAAAAAAAGAAAAAAGATACAGCATATAGAGACAGCATGCCACCACATGTGTGTAACATGCAGGAAATTTACTGTATACATATTTGTTTATAAATCCTGAAAATATCCCTGGTGAGCACACAGAAACAAATACTTGTGGTTGCCTCTGGAAAAAGCTACTGAGGGAGAGCTACTGTTCACGACTCTTTGAATTTCATACCACCTGAACCAGTTATGTATTAACATAGACAGCGTGCACACACATGTACCCTGCTTGTGCCTGGTACTAAAGGGAGGGGGAATTGGTCTGGGAGTCAGGGCATATGGGGAGGTGGCCTTTGCGTAGGTCGGCGACAGCCTGAATCTAGCCTGCTGAACAAATGGTGAAAGTGGCTGGAGACATCCAGGGAGAGATTAATGGAGCGAGAATCTCAATGTCACCTCCTTCCTGAGATGGGAATCCCGCTACATGTGGATGGCAGGAGAACTTCTTCTGAAGCAGAAAGACGTGTGGCCCAGGATCAGTAAGAGAAGGAGACACAGGGCAGCCGCCCAATACAGAAAGGAAGCAGGGCTCTGTGTCCGGCAGACCCAGTGAGAACCCCAGCACTGTCACTGAGGACCAGGTGACCAGAGCCAGCTACTGAATTTCTCTAAGCCTTGGTTTCTTCACCAGTAAAATGGGCAGAGAAAGTAAATGATGTGATCAGCACATCTTGCTCGCACACACAGGTGATGTGGAGTGAGCATGCACCTGCTCAGAGCTAGGGGCTGGCAGTGCCAGACCTGCAGCCTCACACACAGAAAAGTGCCGGCACATACAGGCAGTTTATCAACGAGAAAGCAAGTGCCTGCGTAGCCAGTACTGAGGTGATCCATAAGCCTTCACATGTGCCTTTCTGATCCAATCCTCTCCCTCCCTCAGAGGTGCACACCTTCCTAATCACACTGTAAGTATTACTATGTGTATAGCATCATTTGCTAAATATTATGTTTGTAAGATTGTTGCGTGCAACTGTAGATTTCATTTTCGTTGCTAAATAGTACAAATACCTGGCCAGACACGGTGGCTCACGCCTGTAATCCCAGCATTTTAGGAGGCTGAAGTGGGTGGGTCACAAGGTCAGGAGCTCAAGACCATCCTGGCCAATGTGGTGAAACTCCGTCTCTACTAAAAATACAAAAATTAGCCGGGTGTGGTGGTGGGCACCTGTAGTCCCAGCTGCTCGGGAGGCTGAGGCAGGACAATCACTTGAACCCAGGAAGCAGAGGTTGCAGTGAGCCGAGATCACACCATTATACTACACCCTGGGCGACAGAGCGAGACTCCGTCTCAAAAAAAAAAAAAAGAAAAATATCCTGTGATGTCAGTATCCATTCTCCTGACTGTCTCCAGTTCGGGACTGTTACAGACAGTACTGCTGGTGGCATTTCACTGCATGTGAATGTACCCTAGCCCTATGGATTTAAATGCTGGGTCATGGGGTGCGCCTGCTATCCTCAACTTTACAAAATACTGTTTTCCTTTTCCTTTTTTTTTTTTTTTTGAGACGGAGTCTTGCTCCGTTGCCAAGGCTGGAGAGCAGTGGCTCGATTCCGGCTCCCTGCAAGCTCCGCCTCCCGGGTTCACGCCATTCTCCTGCCTCAGCCTCCTGAGCAGCTGGGACTACAGGCGCCCACCACCATGCCCGGCTAATTTTTTGTATTTTTGGTAGAGACGGTGTTTCACCGTGTTAGTCAGGATGGTCTCGATCTCCTGACCTCGTGATCCACCCGCCTCGGCCTCCCAAAGTGCTGGGATTACAGGCGTGAGCCACCGCGCCCGGCCTTTTTTTTCTTTTTTGAGATGGAGCCTCACTCTGTCACCTAGCTAGGATACTGGCTCACTGCAACCCCCGCCTCCTGAGTTCAAGCAATTCTGCCTCAGCCTCCCAAGTAGCTGGGATTACAGGCATGCACCACCACGCCTGGCTAATTTTGTCTGTATTTTAAGTAGAGATGGGGTTTCACCATGTTGGTCAGGCTGGTCTCAAACTCCTGACCTCAAATGATCCACCCATCGCGGCATCCCAAAGTGCTGGGATTACAGGCATGAGCCACCGTTCCCAGCCCAAAATACTGTTTTCCAAAGGCTGATGAGGATTCATTCATCAGCCTTTATCGGAACACCACTACCTTCTGGTGGCAGCTACATGTATTGCAGGAAACAGAACACAGGAAAGAGACTGACCTGAATTCTAGGAGGCCACTTTCTTAAAACTTTTTTTCTTTTTTTTTGAGGAGTCTCACTCTGTCACCCAGGCTGGAGTGCAGTGGTGCGATCTCGGCTCACTGCAACCTCCACCTCCCGGGTTCACACCATTCTCCTGCCTCAGCCTCCCGAGTAGCTGGGACTACAGGTGCCCGCCACCATGACTGGTTAATTTTTTCCATTTTTTAGTAGAGCCGGGGTTTCACCGTGTTAGCCAGGATGGTCTCGATCCCCTGACCTCGTGATCCGCCCGCCTCGGCCTCCCAAAGTGCTGGGATTACAGGCGTGAGCCACCGCACCCGACCTTTAAACTGTTTCAGTAACAAAACTGCTAAGTAATCTATGATTCTCTTGGATTCAATCAGTTTTCATGAAAGCAGAAAATTATCTCCTGATTCCTTCATATCTCCATGCAACATCTAGGATGGTGCAGGTATACAGGACATCTAAGAGTCAGTAAATGGTGCTGTGGGCAGATACTCCCAAATGAATTCCAAAGGCTACCAATGCTTTCATTTAGGACTTCAACTCAGAATTCTTTCATTCAACGACTATTTACTGAGATCTTGGCTTTACATCTAGTTTCCATAATTCATCCACCTCCCATCTAACATCCCAAACAAGGGCAGCTCTGGCCTAACCAAGGCACCCTCCCAGTGTCTGTTCCTTCTTTTTTGGTTTGTGGTTTTTTTGGAGACAGTGTCTTGCTCTGTCACCCAGGCTAGAGGGCAGCGTTGTGATCATGGCTCACTGCAGGCTCCACCTTCTGGGCTCGAGTGATCCTTCTGCCTCAGCCTCCTAAGTACCTGGGACTACAGGCGTGTACCACCATGCCTCATTAATTTTTTATAGTTTTTTTTTGTAGAGATGGGGTCTTACTATGTTTCCCAGGCTGGCCTCAAACTCCTGGGCTCAAGTGATCCTCCGACCCCAGCCTCCCAAAGTGCTAGGATTACAGGCATGAGCCACTGCACCCAGCCCCAGTGGCAGTTCCTCTGTAACACTGGTACAATGTGGCCCCCGACTGTGGGCACTACCAGTTGCAGCAGAAATTACTTCCCACCAGAACTCACTCAGGGATGTGGCAGAGGCAGCAAGGTGCCATAGAGACAAAGAACACAGGAAGAGGCTGGGCGGGGTGGCTCATGCCTGTAATCCCAGCACTTTGGGAGGCCGAGGTGGGCGGATCATCAGGTCAGGAGTTTGAGACCAACCTGACCAATATGGTGAAATCCTGTCTCTACTGAAAATAGAAAAAAATCAGCTGGGCGTGATGGCATGCACCTGTAATCCCAGCTGCTCAGGAGGCTGAGGCAGGAGAATCGCTCGAACCCGGAAGGCAGAGGTTGCAGTGAGCACTGCACTCTAGCCTGGGTGACAGAGACTCTGCCTCAAAAAAAAAAAAAAAAAAAAAAAAGAACAAGGGACTAGAGTCTGAGCCTGGTGCCAGCTGGGTTCCCGGGGCACGGAATTTGGATCCTGGATGACAGGGGCGAAATCCTGGCTCCAGTCATCACTAACAGCGGGAGCTCCAGGCAGTGGACTTGCCCTCACTTGGTGGTGGGGGTTCCTGATATGTAAAAAGGGGTTAGAACCATCTGCCTTGCTGTTAATGACAGATTCAGAGGCCTTGTGGGCAGGGCGGGTTCAGGTGGGCGTGTGGTGAGCACATGGTGTGCACTGGGTGGGCGTCCAGAAGAGGCAACTTTTATCCCAATAGCACCCAAACAAGAACCCTGCACCCTGGGGAGAAAAGGCAGCCAGAAGCACAGGAAAGGGTCAATAAACTAGTTCTACAATTGCTCTAAATGGGCAAATCCACGAGAGGCCACAAGAGGCCAGTGACTTGAAAACTCATGCATGTTCTCCGCAATCGCTGTAACCGGATTCTTCCTCACGGCTGTGGCGTGCCCACGGCAGGCAACTGAGAGGAAGCCACAGGAGACCCCCCCCAGAGAGGAAGGTGAGCGAGGCCAGGCTGCTGCTGGTGAGTGGTTGCTGCCACTGCAGTTCCGCTGCCACCGCTGATGGGTGGAACTGCAGTGGCAGCAGGGTGGCAGCTAGGGCCAGACTGAAGCCCTGCCTGACATCGAGAGAGCAGGGGCTTCTCTAGGGGCCTGCAGGCCCCCAAGCATGGAAATAAAGGAAAATCTTGAGTCCCTTCATGAAATTCCAGGCACCTAGCTAGCCCTGAGAAGCAAATGAACAACTTGATAAGCAAGAAGGTAACAGTTAGCTTAAAACAATAGCCAAGGAAGTCAGAATCAGGGGATGTCTGGTTCCCCCACAGAAATTAAAGATAACATCTGTCTGTTTTTGAGACAGTCTTGCTCTGTCGCCCAGGCTGTAGTGCAGTGGCACGATCTTTGCTCACTGTAACCTCTGCCTCCTGGGTTCAAGCGATTCTCCTGCCTCAGTTTCCCGAGTAGCTGGGATTACAGGCTTCTGCCACCATGCCCGGCTAGATTTTGTATTTTTAGTAGAGATGGGGTTTCACCATATTGGCCAGGCTGGTCTTGAACTCCTGAGCTCAAGTGATCCACCTGCCTCAGCCTCCCAAAGTGCTGGGATTACAGGCGTTGAGTATCTGCGCCCAGCCTAAAGATAACATCTTAACATCTGTCCTTGAGTTGCTTTTCAGAAACCTGGACCCCCAACAAACAGTTCCCCTGGCACTGAGACCTCAGATAAGGGGAACTGAAAACTGCACTCTGACCACTCTCCAGACTCCCTGAGGGGCCTAGGGGACACGCTCACAGGTCATAGCTAACATTCTTTTTTGCTGATGCCAAATTTGTAGACAAAGCCTCACCTCCCTGCCCAATCACAAACCAGAAAATCTTTGAAGCCACCTACCTATGAGCCCATCCCTTGGAGACATACTGCCTTCTTAGGCCAAACCAATATATAGCCTCCTGGTGTTGATTTAAAACTTTGTCTGTAACCTCTGCCTCCTACCTTTAAACACCCTTACCCATAAGCCGTCTGGGAGTTTGGGTCTTAAGCATGAGCTGCTGGATTCTTCTTGCTTGTCATCCCGCAATAAAGGCCTCACTTTGGGCTGGGCAGAGTGGCTCACACCTGTAATCCCAGCACTTTGGGAGGCCAAGGCAGGCGGATCACCTGAGGTCACGAGTTCGAGACCAGCCTGGCCAACATGTCGAAACCCCATCTCTACTAAAAATACAAAAATTAGCCAGGTGTGGTGGCAGGTGCTTGTAACCCCAGCTACTCAGGAGGCTGAAGGCAGAATTGCTTGAACCAGGTAGGCAGAGGTTGCTGTGAGACGAGATCGTGCCATTGCACTCCAGCCTGGGCAATGGAGTGAGACTCTGTCTCAAAAACAAACAAACAAACAAAAAACAGAAAACAAAGCCTCACTTTCTCACACTGCAATTTTGTCAGTAATTGGCCTTAGTATGCAGGGTGAGCCAATCCATTTGGTTGCATAGCATCCAGCTTCCAGCCCTCAGACAGGAGGCAGAATGCTGGGCCAAAGAGCAGGCCTCAGAGCTGCCACAGCAAAGCCAGCATGGAAGAGCACCTGTGAGCGTGGCCGCTGCAGGCACAGACGGAAGGAAGCCTGCATTCTCACGCTGGCCTGTGACAGCCAGACAAGGGGCAGATGTCTGCACCACAGCTTCCTTATTGATAAAATGAGCCATTTGGAGTAAACTTCCTACCTTTCACTCCACAATCCTAGGAATTGGAACTCCTGTAAGGGCAGGAAAACGGCCAAGGGAATAGCTTGTAGACTCTGACTGCTTTGGGTTTAAGTCTCAGGTCTGGTACTCTTTATTTTTTTGAGACGGAGTTTCACTCTTGTTGCCCAGGCTGGAGTGCAATGGTGCGATCTTGGCTCACCTCAAACCTGCTTCCTGGGTTCAAGCGATTCTCCTGCCTCAGCCTCCCGAGTAGCTGGGATTATAGGTGCGTACCACCGCGCCCAGCTAATTGTATTTTTAGTAGAGATGGGGTTTCTCCATGTTGGTCAGGCTGGTCTCAAACTCCCGACCTCTGGTGATCCGCCCACCTTGGCCTCCCAAGGTGCTGGGATTACAAGCATGAGCCACCACGCCCAGCCTAGATCTGGTACTCTTTAAACCTTTGGCCAGCCCACGGAACCTCCCTAAGCCTCAAAGTCCTGATTGGAAAGAAGGCAGTATAAGCACATCTACTTCAGTACTATCTCCAATGCACAGGCGCGGTGGCTCAAGCCTGTAATCCCAGCACTTTGGGAGGCCGAGACGGGCGGATCACGAGGGTCAGGAGATCGAGACCATCCTGGCTAACACGGTGAAACCCTGTCTCTACTAAAAAATACAAAAAAACTAGCCGGGCGAGGTGGCGGGCGCCTGTAGTCCCAGTTACTCGGGAGGCTGAGGCAGGAGAATGGCGTAAACCCGGAAGGCGGAGCTTGCAGTGAGCTGAGATCCGGCCACTGTACTCCAGCCTGGGCGATAGAGCCGGACTCCGTCTCAAAAAAAAAAAAAAAAAAAAAAAAAAAGAAGCAAGCGCCTGGCACCCAGTGGGTGCTCCCCAAGTGTGAGCTAATGCCATCTGTGATAGGGGTACAACAGCACCAGGCCAGCAGCCAGGCTCTCCCCACATAACATTGCCTGGGCACCCTCTGGGAGGCTGAGGATCGGCGTTCCTGTCATTCCGTGATGTTTTTCCAGAAGGTAAGAATTCCTGGAGCAGATGAGTGGTTCCCTTGATAGGACGTTATCCCATCCCCCACCTCACCGCTCTGGGAGAAGGGGCGACTGCTTACCCTCAAAGGGTTTTGGGTATCATTTGTCTTGGATGACAACCAAGGGGATCCTGTCTACGGCTGCAGACACTGACCCTAAAAGAGCACTGTAGTGCTTCATTCAATTCTCTCGACGTGAAGCAGCTGCGGGCACTGTCCCCATCTGACAGATGATTGGAGAAGAGCCCACACCCAGATGCCTGCCTGCCTGACCCCAACGCCCAGCTCTCGTCCAACTCACTGTGCTGTTTGCCAACAAGCAGACATTTGTTTTGTTTGTTTTTGTAGGGACAGGGTTTTGCTATGTTGCCCAGGCTCCTCTCGAACTCCTGGGGACTCAAGCGATCCTCTTGCTTCAGCCTCCCGGAATGCTGGGATTATAGGTATGAACCACCCTGCTCAACCAAGCAGATACGGGTTTTTTTTTTTTTTTTTTTTTTTTTTGAGATGGAGTCTCGCACTGTCGCCCAGGCTGGAGTGCAGTGGTGCCATCTCGGCTCACTGCAAGCTCCGCCTCCCGGGTTTACGCCATTCTCCTGTCTCAGCCTCCCAAGTAGCTGGGACTACAGGCGCCCGCCACCTCGCCCGGCTAGTTTTTTTTGTATTTTTTTTTTTTTAAGAGACAGTCTCACTCTGTCACCCAGGCTGGAGTGCAGTGGCGTGATCTTGGCTCACTGAAATCTCTGTCTCCTGGTTCAAGTGACTCTACTGCCTCAGCTTCCAAGTAGCTGGGACTACAGGTGCGCACCACCATGCCCAGTTAATTTTTGTATTTTTAGTAGAGACGGGGTTTTGCCATGTTGGCCAGGCTGGTCTCGAACTGACCTTAAGTGGTCCACCTGCCTGGGCCTCCCAAAGTGCTGGGATTACAGGTGTGAGCCTCCTGAACCAACCCTGCTCAGGGGTGCTGCACCAAGTCATGGCCAGGACTCCACACTTATTAAATGAAGATCCCTTGCTTTTCCTTCCCCTTCTCTCCTCCTCCCTAGGCCAAAAGGCCTAAGCACTCAAGCCATGCAGACAGAAGCAAGGCTGGCTCAGGCTCAGGGAGGTCACAATCTCAGGGCTGCCAAAGGGGATAAAAGACTCAAAGCCCAAAGCGCAGCAGGAGCCTTCTCCGGAAACAGCAGAATAAGTGCCTGTCGGGGATCCCCAAGCAGAGACACTAAGAGAAAGGGAAACGCCGCCAGTAAGAAAATACGTGGGGGCTCTCCTTCTCAGTTACGCATAATAAATATACGAGAAATTTCATCTGCAGAGGGTCCCACGGAGGGATTCCATGCTGAGAAAGCTACTGTGCTTGGGGCGGGGCGAGGCTTGCTCTGGCAGAAGAAGAGAAAAAAAGGAGGAAAAAACGGTTGGGAAAAGTAAAACTGGTGATAATGACCCCAACAATTCTAGATAAAGTAACTGCACAGAGACGCAGATGCACAGACACACACACCCACACTTCTGCTCCCACAACCACCTGCGAGGCAGGCAAGGCAGGTGAGGAAACCACGCTCGGAGAAGGGACAGGAGTCAGCTAGGAATCAGCTGAGAAGTGGAGACGCTGGGGCTCAGTCACCCACGCGGGGAAGCTGCCCAGGGTGGCAAGAACCCAGGCCAGGCCCACGCCGCCCCCATAGCTCAGTGGACCCGGACCTCAGGGTACCCCTGTCCTGGGAAAGTTGCTTCCTGACCCTGAGGAAACGCCAGCAGGAAAGACTCCACTTGGTAAACATTTTTTGTGGGGACTGCTCTGTGACTTCCGCCAATTTTTCTCCTGGGTCAGCGGCTTGATTTGGAGGAGCTCTATCGCCCCCTGGTGGAGGTTTAGCCACATGCATCTGTAGGGGCCACAGTCACCATTCAAAAAGCAGCAGCTGTGTGTGGGCAGAGGCATGAAAAGAGAGGGGATGGAGGACATTTTAGAGACCAACTTTTTAGAATATTTGTTTGGCATAATAATCTTCTAGAGGAGCTGGCATCACTCGGGGACCTGGGCAACTAGGGCTCCTGCGCTGGCTTGGCTTTAGCAGGCCCCACTCTGGTCCTCTGCAGGGCAGTAAGTCCAGGGAACTCACCCAAAGCCCAGGGCCGCCCTTCCCCTGTACCTGGAGCTCCAGGCCCTAAACCTGCTCCCACGGCCGCATGGGCCTCTTTCCTGGATCCTGACTCCCAGGGGTGAATGCCACCGTTGGTGTGCGCACTTCCAAACCCAGGGAGTGGCCAAGGGGCAGCTGTCTGTGGGGGTGTGAATCTGCTCACACATGTGCTGGAGCCCCCTCATGGAGAGAAGACCCTCATTTGTAGTCTAGTCCCAGGAACCTCCTCTCCTCTCCTCTTTAGAGGAGACCTGGGCGGTCTTTGAAAAATTTGAATCACACTTATAATAATGTATTTTTAAAAATGTGTTACTCGGGCCAGGCGTGGTGGCTCACGACTGTAACCCCAGCACTTTGGGAGGCTGAGGCGGGCAGATCACCTGAGGTCAGGAGTTTGAGGCCAGCCTGGCCAACATGATGAAACCCCATCTCTACTAAAAACACAAAAATTAGCCAGGCATGGTGGTGGGCGCCTGTAATCCCACCTGCTCGGGAGGTTGAAGCAGGAGAATTGCTTGAACCCAGGAGGCAGAGGTTGCAGTGAGCTGAGATCGCACCACCACATTCCAGCCTGGGTGACAGAGCAAGACTCCATCTCAAAAAATATAATATAATATAATATAATATAATATAAAATAAAAATAAAATAAAATAATAAAAAATAAAATAAAAATAAATAAAATAAAATAAAATAAATAAAAAATAAAATAAAAAAAATTAAATAAAATAAAAATAAAATAAAATAAAATAAATAAAATTTAAAAAAATAAAAATAAAATAAAATAAAATGTGTTACTTGATCCTATCAAGACCTTCAACCCAATTTCTAGATTATAGAAAATAAAGGGGATAAAGAAACAAACCACAAAGAGGCAATGAGACAAACCGGAAGGGGGAACATTTGCATTCCTGGTTGGGGCCTTCAAGAATCAGTGTTATGAAATGAGGGTCTGTTTAGGGTTACAAGAGATTTATCTCTTGGGGCCAGGAGTTCGAGACCAGTCTGGGCAACACGGTGAGATCCTGTGTCGACAACAAATTAAAAAAAAAAAAAAAAAAAAAAAGCCGAGTTCGAGACCAGTCTGGGCAACACACTCAGATCCTCTTGAAAACAAATTAAAAAAAAAAAAAAAAAAAAAGGCCGGGTATGGTGGTGTCCACCTGTAGTCACAGCTACTCGGGAGGCTAAGGCAGGAAGACTGCTTGAGCCCAGAAGTTTAAATTTATGGTGAGCTATGATCACACCACTGCACTCCAGCCTAAGTGACACAGTGAGACCCTATCTCAAAAAAAAAGAAAAAGATTTAAGATAATTTATGTAGTGACTTCCTTCCAATGGGTATAATACATAATACATAAAGAGGGGAAAGAAAGAGTAATTTTACAGTGGAGAAGCCTGACAAGACTTCAGCCAGGTGATTACGTGCGTGTTGCCCAGGTGGGAGTGCAGTGGCTATTTACAGGTGCAATCATGCAATCGTAGCACACTACAGCCTCAAACCCCTGGGCTCAAGCGATCCTCCTGAGTATCTGGGGCTACAGATGAGCACTGTGCATGGCTTGAAAAAGGAATTTTTGTTTGTTCTCAAAATTTTGTTTGCTTCAAACTATTTCCCACGGCCTAGATCTAAGCTCCTGCAAGCTCTGGTGCCGCTTAACTCTCTAAACTCTTTTTGTGCCATTCTTCACTTCACTACAATGATCCTGCCACATTCGTCTTCCTTCTGGCTCCTTCCTGTTTTAAGGCCTTTGCCCATGCTGTGTCCCTGCTAAAATGCCTTTCTCATGATGGCCAAAACGGATGTAACCCCCACCTTCTACTGCTGTCTCTCATCACCGCATTTATTTCCTGCTGAGCATCATCTTTTTTGTTTGCTAACCACCTGTCCCCCCTACTAGAATGTAAGCTCCTGAGGGGCAAACACTTTCCCTAACTTGTTCACCATACTCCAGCATTTAGAGCAGTAGTTTGCATATACGGTACATGCCCAGTATCTGCCCAGTGAATAAATCAATAGGTCTTAAGATCATAACTACAAAAGAAGCCATAAGTTACAGACTGCAAGCCATCTCTGCTTCTCCTGATATGAAAACACTAAATATGAGTTACTTTTGTTTCTAAGACAGATTCTCGTTCTATCACCCAGGCTGGAGTACACTGGCCCAATCCTAGCTCACTGCAGCCTCGTCCTCCCAGGCTCAAGCAATCCTCCCACCTCAGCCTCCTGAGTAGCTGGGACACCACGCCAGACTAATTTTTTTTTTTTTTTTTTTTTTTAAGCAGAGATGGGGTTTTGCCAGGCTGGTCTTGAACTCTGGGACTCAAGTGATCTGCCTGCTTCGGCCGCCCAAAGTGCTGACATTACAGGTGTGAGCCACCTCACCCACCTGAAATTGGTTTTTTTTTTTTTTTTTTTTTTTTTTGAGACAGTCTCGCTGTTGCCCAGGCTGGGGTGCAGTGGCGCCATCTCGGCTCACAGCAACCTCCGCCTACCGGGTTCAAGTGATTCTCCTGCCTCAGCCTCCCGAGTAGCTGGGATTACAGGCACCCGCCACGCCCAGCTAATTTTTGTATTTTTAGTTAGAGACGGGGTTTCATCATGTTGGCCAGACTGGTCTTGAACTCCTGATCTCAGGTGATCCGCCTGCCTCGGGCTCCCAAAGTGCTGGGATTACAGGCGTGTGCCACCGCGCCTGGCTACAAAACTGCTCTTTTTAAAACATCTTTTTTTGAGACATGGTCTCACTCCGTCGCCCAGGCTGGAGTGCAGTGGCGCAGTCTCAGCTCACTTCGGCCTCTGCCTCCCGGACTCAAGCAATCCTCCTGCTTTGGCCTCCAGAGTAGCTGGGCCTACAGGTGCACACCACTGTGTGCGGCTAATTTTTGCTCCCGCTTAGCTGGGATTACAGGCACTCGCCACCACGCCCAGCTAATTTTTGTACTTTTAGTAGAGACGAGGTTTTGCCATGTTGGCTAGGCTGGTCTCGAACTCCTGACCTCAGGTGATCCCCCTCCGCCTCGGCTTCCCAAAGTGCTGGGATTACATGTGTGAGCCACCACGCCCGGCCCCAAGGACTCACTTCTAACTCACTTATCTCACCCTGGCCCATTTAGGTATCTAGCGAACGGGCCCAGCCCTTACCAATAGCAAACTCCACCAGGGTCTCGTTCTCCTCCGACAGCGAATCGAGAAATAAATCCAGGACCTGCAGCTGCCGCAGATACTCGTAGTTGCTGGGGTCATAAGCGAAGTTGGCGAGGTTGGCGAGGACTTGCTCCTTGGCGTCTGCAACGGGAAAGCCGCACTGGAGCCAGGTCCGGGCGGCGGTCACAGTCGACCCTGCCACCTGGTCCCACCGTGGCTCTCACCTTGGCTCTGGGTCTCCTGGAATTCCGTGACCAGCGCCTGCAGGTATCCCAAACGCCCGACGTGGGGGTCCACCTTCGGCTTCTGGGCCATGGCCGGCGTGACGGAGGACCCCAGGGACGGGCGGGAGGGTAGGAAAGGTGCAGGGGGAAAGCCGAGCGAGACCCTCACCCACCCTCCACCTGTCTGGCGAGGGAAGACGCGGGGACGGCAAACGGGTTTCTTTCTTGGGTTCAGACTCTGCAGTAATTTGCAGCTGGAAATGGGATGTGGGGAGATGGGCCGGGGTCTCAGAATCCTGTAGGAGTTGGGTCTGAAAATCGAAATTGGGGCGCGGGAGACAGGGAACCGTCTGCGGGTTGGGGCTAGCGGAGTGGGCACTGGCGCCCAGCCCCCGGCTGCCGGGCTCGGTTCCAGGCTCCCAGCGGAAGCCGCACTGTCCCCACCCCCAAAGGCGCGGAAGGGGCGGGGCAGTCGCCGAACTCCTTGGCGCGCGTGCGCGGCGCGCTTTCGGTTTTCTGGTCGCGGAAGCTCTTTACCCTGCGCTGGAACCCGCTGCGACACGCTTCGCCGAGGGAGGTGTGGGCGTGGGTGGGTGTACTGCGAGGAGCAGCCTTGTCTCCCATATCCCATGTCCAGCTGCAAATTATTGCAAAATCTGAACGCAAGAAAAACCCACTTGCCGCCCCCGCCAACAGGAAGGCGGGTGAGGGCCTCTCTCGGCTTTCCCGCCCCACCTTTCCCACTCTCCCGCCCGGCCCCCCGGGTCCTCTGCCGCCCCGACGTGGCCCAGAACCCGAAAGTGAGACACCCATGTCGGGCGGCTGGAATTCCGTGAGGAGCAACTCAGGAGCGCAGCGGAGTCTGGCAGCACCCTGTTGGGTGGACGTCGAGGCAGAAGCACTTCCAGGATCCCCATGGCTGGCGGGGCGCGGCCCAGCCTCCTTGACCAGGACGCCCCGTTAGAGCGCGGGCGTCAGCTCCTTACCACCCTCATCAGTCTTTTGACCCTTCTGCAAAAAGCGTAGCGACCCCGACCCGTCCTCTATCCCAGCCCCGAGGTGAGTCCGCCACCTCTGGACAGAAATCAAATGGGACTGGGTCATGTCCTGGTGCTTTTTGTCAGCCGGGTGGATGGCGCGCGCCCGGGGCAGCACCGGGGAGCCCGAGGAAGAGCCTTGTTTGTGGCGCTTTCGGGGCTTTCTGGATGCTGAAGCCCTTCGGCCGATTCCTTCTCATTCCTTCTCGAGGATTCTCGGGAAGCAGGTGTGTGATGGATTACTACTCGTGGTTGCAGGGAACAAAGCACCAGAGAAGGAGGTGGCCTTACTACACTCCCATCGCGTTTGACAACGTAGGGGTAGAGGTGGCTTAGGCTTTGAGTGTCCTGAGAGTGCAAAAGTTGTTAATCTAATTGGAGTCACTTGTGTTAAAAAAACAACAAAAAAACCCGGACAGAGCCCGAGAAAACCATGACAAGAGGGTTCTCATGCATAAATATCTGATAATGAAAACTATCACAAAGATTCTGCAAAAACCCCAACCTTGCACAAAACATACTTTTGAATGGCCATCTGCCCAGCAACTTTCGTGTCCAACGTTGAACTGGTCACCCTTGTTACTAATTCTTCTACCTAAGGATAATTATCTCAAAACAATTATGTAATCCTATTTTTTCCCTTAAAGCCTTTCTTTCTTTACCTCCCTGAATACCCATATAGTTTACTATGGCATGGATACTACCTTTGCAATGCCCTATGCCCAAAGAGATACTATTTTCTTTGAGAGAGCCTGTTATTTAGGTTGACAAAGGCAAGGACCATATCTTAAGTCCTGGGCCTGGATGAAGGCAGAGTGGCCTACACGCTCCAGCCAGCTGCAGCCCCATTGGAAGCAGGCCTCACCTCTGAGGTTTCAGGTCCTTGTGGTCAGCCCCTGCCCTATGCACATACATCCTCTGACGCAGGAGTTTCGACCTTAGTCTGTGTGCCTAGGCCCGAGGACCCTCACCAAAGCCCTTTGGCTTCTATTGGGAGCCTCCGCAGCCTGGGAAGTGCATGTCACCCCAGGGTGCCCAAGGAGTTTTTCTGCCTCTTGCTGGACAGAGCAGCAAATAGGAGCCCAGAAATAGGGAGAATGGAAGTAAGCTCCATCCTCCCTGCCCGGGAACTGCCCCAGACCTCCTCTAGAGGTTCACAGGCAGTCAGCTAAGTGGGGATTGCAGAATCAGATGGACCACCCCATCCTCCTTCATTGGTCTTCTCCCTTTTTTTTTTTTTTTTTTTTTGAGACGGAGTCTCGCTCTGTTGCCAGGCTGGAGTGCAGTGGCAATCTCGGCTCACTGCAACCTCTGCCTCCCGGGTTCAAGTGATTCTCCTGCCTCAGCCTCCCGAGTAGCTGGGATTACCGGCACGCACCACTGTGCCCAGCTGATTTTTGTATTTTTAGCAGAGACAGCGTTTCACCATGTTGGCCAGGACGGTCTCAATATCTTGACCTCGTGATCCACCTGCCTCAGCCTCCCAAAGTGCTGGGAGTATAGGCATGAGCCACCATGCCCCGCCAGTCTTCTCCCTTCTTAAGGCCTCAGGGAGGGGCCCTCCTTCTTGGGGTAGAATTCTCAGCCTTTGGTAGGTTTTACCTCTGCCCAGTCTCTGGCACACAGTAGATAATAAATATTTATTGAAGGAATTCTGCCCAGAGATGATTGCTATTCTGCCTAGGAGCAGGTGAGATCAAAGTTTCCTATGCAGAACACTCACTGATACCTTTTTCTTGAGGGGGGGTGGGGAAATAAGGTCTCTCACCCAGGCTGGAGTGCAGTGGTGTGATCACAGCTCACTGCAACCTTGAACTTCCTGGCTCAAGGGATCCTCCCACCTCTGCCTCCTGAGTGGCTTGGACTACAGGCCTGTGCCACCATGTCCAGCGAATTTTTAAATGTTTTGTAGAGATGGAAGTCTCCTTATGTGGCCTAGGGTGGCCTCTCAAGTGATTCTCCCATCTTGACCCTCCAAAGTGTTGGGACTACAGGCATGATCTGCCACACTTGGCTTTTTTTTTTTTCTTCCCTTAATTTTTTTGTAGAGACGGGGTCTCTATGTTGCCCAGGCTGGTCTTGAAGTCCTGGTCTCAAGAGATCTTCCTGCTCTGGCCTCCCAAGGTGTTTTGTGTTTTTTTTTTGAGACAGAGTCTCATTCCATCACCCAGGCTGGAGTGCAGTGGCATGATCCCAGCTCACCACAACCCCTGCCTGTCCGGTTCAAGCAATTTTCCTGCCTCAGCCTCCCAAGTAGCTGGGATTACAGGCTCCTGCTACCATGCCTGGCTAATTTTTGTATTTTTGGTAGAGATGGGGTTTTGCCATGTTGGCCAGGCTGGTCTTGAACTTCTGACCTCTAGTGACCCACCCGCCTTGGCCTCACAAAGTGCTGGGATTACAGGCTCCTGCTACCATGCCTGGCTAATTTTTGTATTTTTGGTAGAGATGGGGTTTTGCCATGTTGGCCAGGCTGGTCTTGAACTTCTGACCTCTAGTGACCCACCCGCCTTGGCCTCACAAAGTGCTGGGATTACAGGCATAAGCCACCATGCCCGGCCTTTTTTTTTTTTTTTTTAAGAGACAGGGTCTTGCTGTTTTGCCTAGGCTGGCCTCAAACTCCCAGGTTCAAGTGATCCTCCCACCTCAACCTCCCGAGTAGCTGGGATTACACGTGCGCACTACCACCTCCAGCTGATATCTTTTTTCTTTAAATGTTTTCAGGAAGTGGGCTCATTATGGGATGCACACAAAACCTGGTGGATACTAGCACCAAAAGCACCTATCTACCAGCCCCACCTCCCTCCTTTTCCATTCAACTGAGATGGAGGAGACAGGATTTGTCAAAGTACATGCAAGCACTCTTCCTTCAGAGCACGTGCTATTGATGGCTGCCAAGAGTAAGACTGGGTGGGGAGCCAGAAGGCAGTGGGGTCTTCCGGACGCTCACCGAGTCAGACTTTTCAACTGGAAGAGACTAGCTCATCCAGACAAACCTCCTACATTTTCTTTTTTAAAAATAAATTTTTTAATTTCGCTCTAACAAAGTAACCTGCTACTTTTTCAAGGCTCAGAGGTGGTCAACAATTTGCCCAAAGTCACATGGCAGATAGTGGCGGAGTCCAAGGCACTCAGGTAGGGCTATTCCAGCCCAGAGCCCTTTGCTTCGCCTGCAGTATTGCCTTTGGCCATAAGAGGCACTCATGGCTGGTCCTGGAGGAGGCAGGACATCCCCAAAGATGCTTATTGACGCCAGCTGGACATGGCAGGCGGGAAGACTGGCACCCGTTCATGAAAATAAAATCTCCTGATAAGGTTTTTCTTGCCAGAGCCTGGTTGAGCCTGAATCAACAAACATCACCCTGAACCTGAGCAACCCTTGCTGAGCTGGGAGGAAAGGAAGGGTGAGGGGAAACGCACTCCAGCCCTGTTTTTCAGCTTCATTAGTTCACAGAGTTTATGACCTGCTGCAGGGAACATTTCTGTGTATAATTCAAACACATTCTGTTTTCTCATTCCCTCGGAACCCTGCTGGGACAAGAATAGGCTGATGACAGCCAGCCCCTGGGTGGTGACTTCAGGGAAAGGCACCAGTAAACTGTGTGTGGGGGGAGCTCAGACCTCCAGGTCACAGGCACAGGCGAACAGGCAGCAGGGGTGAGTCCAGCCAGCCACTTACCCCAGGGTTGACACCTCTAACACGGCAGGGAGAAGGGGGGCCTCCAGAGGACAGGAATGGGGAGTAAAAGAACTTCTCTTGCAAAAGCAGCCCCATTTTCACAGCAGTTTTCAGGCTGCCTGGCAAGCCTTCCTCTCCATCAGTCAAATGTCTGGCTTCCCCCAGCCAGCACTAATCCTCCCCGCCAAGGAAACAGGGTGGGGAAAGGAAGGAGGAAGCCCCTAGATAGAGCAGGTCCTGCTGAGACTGCAGGGGGGCCCTCAGACTTTAGGATCCAAGCCAGGGGCCCCCCTCCTGTTCTCCACACAGGCGCCAGGATGGGCGTGCCACTCAACCTTTAATCTGTCCCTATCCAGGCAGCCAACTCCTCAGTCAGGACCTCTGCACTGCCTCTCACCATCAGTGCGAGGTCCAGTGACCTTCGTGGGGGCAGCTGCACCACCAGCCTTGGCTGCCCTACAGGTGAGGGCTGGGTCACTTGGGAAGAGCAGGGCAGGAGGAACCTGGAGGAAGGTGAGCTCTTCAGAACTGTCTGGAGGCCAGAGAAAGATAAACAAATGATGGAGGTATCCAGGCTGTACTAGAAGGTCCAGTGCGTTCAGCTGTAGGAGCAGCAACACACAGCCAGCTGCGCTGAGCCGGCCGGGACAAACCTGAGCAGGGTTCAGACCTGACTTCCTGGGCCCTGAGTACCCTGGTGCCCAAGGAAAAAAGTTGGGAGAGCCCACTCCTGGATTCTGCTAGTTAGAAGAGGGTTCCTCTGGCCAGGCACACTGGCTCACGCCTGTAATCCCAGCACTTTAGGAGGCCAAGGTGGGCAGATCACCTGAGGTCGGGAGTTCGAGACCAGCCTGACCAACATGGAGAAATCCCGTCTCTACTAAAAGACAAAATTAGCCAGGAGTGGTGGTGCATGCCTATAATCCCAGTTACTTGGGGGGCTGAGGCAAGAGAATCACTTGAACTTGGGAGGCAGAGGTTGCAGTGAGCCGAGATGGTGCCACTGCACTCCAGCCTGGGCAACAAGAGCAAAACTCCGCCTCAAAAAAAAAAAAAAAATTTCTCAGGGCGTCTTCAGAGGCCATCCTCCAAGGTCCCAGTTCCTGGCAGAGTTCCAGCTTGCAGAGCCTGGACAGCCCGGGCTTCCTGGGCCGCTCTTCACGCAAGCCCCTGGTGAAGGAGCTGAAGGTCCCCCTCCTGGGCTGGGCTGAGACGGTGTTCACTCAGTGACCCCAGGACTCAGACACTGGTCACACAGGTGACCCCTGGGTCTTAGACGCTGGTTACATACATGATCACAGGGGACCGCTGCTTCCCAGGACCATCTTTGGCTTCCAAGAAAATATCCTGCTCCAAGGCATCTGCCACAACAGCCTGCTTGCCCTGCTCCTTCTTCTGCAGGGCATAGAAGCTGCCACCCATGAAGAGGGCAGCTGAGATAAGGAAGAAGCTGGACATGAAGAAAACATAGCTGAAGTTGTTGGTGGCGTCCAGGAGCAACCCTGGGGGACAGAGATCAAGTTAGGCCAGTGCTACCAGGCCTCCCCCCAACTAAACCCTGTGTTCCCTGACAGCAGGGATTTTATTTTTGTTTCTCCTGCACCAGGAATTGTGGCTGACACCCAGTAGACACTCAACAGATACTTGCTGAATGAGAGGAGGGGAAGAAACACGAAACCTCCTCTGGCCTGGGCAGGAAGAATCTTCAGCCTACAAGAGAACTTAAGGGCATGTGGTGGCAGGGAACTAGTGGAGTCTGGGATATTTGCTCAGCCACCCTCCAGGTCTCACCTCTGCCTCCTTCTGAAGAGCTCTCCCCACTTGTTTGCTTAAAGAATTCCCTTGGGGCCTGACATGGTGGCTCACGCCTGTTATCCCAGCACTTTGGGAGGCTGAGGTGGGTAGATCACGAGGTCAGGAGTTCAAGTCCAGCCTGGCCTAGATGGTGAAACCCCGTTCCTACTAAAATTACAAAAACTAGCCAGGCACGGTGGCAGGCGCCTGTAATCCCAGCTTCTGGGGAGGCTGAGGCAGAAAAATCGCTTGAACCCGGACGGCAGCGGTTGCAGTGAACCAAGACTGTGCCACTGCACTCCAACCAGGGCAACAGAGTGAGACTCCATTAAAAAAAAAAATTCCCTTGGATGGGCACAGTGTATCACGCCTGTAATCCCAGCACGTTGGGAGACTAAGGCAGGTGGATCACCAGGTCAGTTCGACACCAGCCTGGCCAACATAGTGAAACCCTGTCTCCACTAAAAATACAAAAACTCAGGCAGGGAGCGGTGGCTCACACCTGTAATCCCAGCACTCTGGGAAGGCCGAGGCTGGCAGATTACAAGGTCAGGAGTTTGAGACCAGCTTGGCCAATACAGTGAAACCCCATCTCTACTAAAAATACAAAAATTAACTGGGTGTGGTGGCGCATGCCTGTAGTCCCTGGTACTCAGGAGGCTGAGGCAGGAGGATTGCTTGAACCCGGGAGGCGGAGGTTGCAGTGAGCTGAGATTGCTCCACTGCACTCCAGCCTGGCGACAGAGTGAGACTCTGCCTCAAAAAAAAAAAAAAAAAAAAAAAAAGAATTCCCTTGGAAACTGGGACTTCCAATGCCACACTTGGACGGAGTCCCCACTGGGCTGAACTCAACCTCCTGGATCTACTCTAATAACCGCTGCCTTGTGTTGTCTGACTGCTCCCTAGTATCAAGGGCTTTACAAACCTGCCCTCATTTGCTCGGAATCTCACGCTCTCAGCTGCCTCTCACGTGCACCTCTACTTACCTGTTCGGTTTCCCTCGCGTCATACATCACCACTGTGGTTGCGGATGTGTCTCTGTTTTCACTCCTGACTCCTGCTCTAGAAGGTAATCCCCCAGAGGATGGGGACCTTTTTTTTTTTTTGAGTTGGAGTTTCACTCTCTCGCCCAGGCTGGAGTGCAGTGGTGTGATCTTGGCTTACTGTAACCTCCACCTCCCGGGTTTAAGCAATTCTCCTGCCTCAGCCTCCTAAGTAACTGGGATTATAGACGCACACCACACCCAGCTAATTTTTGTATTTTTAGTAGAGATGGGGTTTCGCCATGTTGGTCAGGCTGGGAATGGAGACCTGTTGATCCGCATGCACACCCAGAGGCTGGTAGAGTAGAATAAATGGTTAGGGCAGGTGTTCTCTTCTGAATTTTGTAGATGGCACTGTGGCTCAAAAAAGGAAAAAGACTTGCCCGGGTCCCACAGGCAGGAAGCAGGAGAACCAGGATGATGATCGTTACAGGAAACTGCAGGATGCTGACTGCACACCACACTCTCTCCTAAGCTTTCCTTGGAGGTAGATTCTATTTATCCCCACTTTACTGATAGGAAAAAGGAGGTGGCCAGGCACAGTGGCTCAGGCCTGTAATCCCAGCACTTTGGGAGGCCGAGGGAGGCAGATCATTTGAGCCTAGGAGTTTGAGACCAGCCTGGGCAATATGGTGAAACCCCATCTCCATTAAAAAAAAAAAAAAAAGGCCGGGCGCGGTGGCTCAAGCCTGTAATCCCAGCACTTTGGGAGGCCGAGACGGGTGGATCACGAGGTCAGGAGATCGAGACCATCCTGGCTAACACAGTGAAACCCCGTCTCTACTAAAAAATACAAAAAAAATAGCCGGGCGAGGTGGCGGGCGCCTATAGTCCCAGCTACTTGGGAGGCTGAGGCAGGAGAATGGCGAAAACCCGGGAGGCGGAGCTTGCAGTGAGCTGAGATCTGGCCACTGCACTCCAGCCTGGGCGGCAGAGCAAGACTCCGTCTCCAAAAAAAAAAAAAAAAAAAATTGACTGGGTGTGGTGGCGTGTGCCTGCAGTCCCAGCTACTTGGGGGACTGAGGTGGGAAGATCTCTTGAGTCTGGCAGGTTGAGGCTGCAGTGAGCTGTGACTGCACCACTGCACTCCAGCCTGGGTGCCAGAGCGAGACCTTGTCTCAACAAAAAGGAAAAAGGAGGTACAGGGAGGATGATGGAGGACTGAGGTCTGGTACACAAAATCCATGCTTTTTTTTTTTTCTTGAGATGGAGTCTCACTCTGTCACCCAGGCTGGAGTGCAGTGGCGTGATCTCAGCTCACTGCAAGCTCCGCCTCCCGGGTTCAAACGATTCTCCTGTGTCAGCTTCCTGAGTAGCTGTGACTTACAGGCACGTGCCACCACACCCACCTAATTTTTTTGTATTTTTAGTAGAGATGGGATTTCACCATGTTAGCCAGGTTAGTCTCGATCTCCTGACCTCGTGATCCACCCACCTCAGCCTCCCAAAGTGCTAGGATTACAGGCATGAGCCACCGCATTCAGTCACAAACCCATGCTTTTAACTGTTCATACTCTGAGTGCCAGGTGAGAAATCAGCTGTAGCACAAACCTCTGGAGATGCTGGACAGGGCCCAGATCTGTCTAAACTGTTCCCCTTGTACCACACTATTTGGCTCCCCTCCCTCCCAGCTCCTCACCGGCCAGTGGTGGGGAGATGAGGAAAGCAAAGCCATCCAGGACAGTGAAGAGTCCCAGGGCTCTGGGGAACTGATCCATAGGGACGATGTCCATGAGAACCTGGAAGATGAGGGCGCCGATGCCGCTCATGGACACGCTGTACACCAGGCAGTAGCCCACGAGCACCCAGAAGTCACCTGATGCCGCACACACCAGGTTAGTGAGCCCATTGAGCAGGAATGCCAGGCTGAACAGGTACTTGCGGTGGCTAGCAAAAGCTGGCCGTCCTGCCATCAGTCCGGCTAGGGGCCTCAGGAAGATGTTGCTGAAGCCAATGATGGAGATGAGGAGGGCTGCCTGCTGCTCGTCCACCCTGTGCCACATGGCATATGGCACCAGGAAGACTTGTGGCAGTGGGAAGCCCAGGATGGACCACATCACACCCAGTACGTACACGCAGTAGCCTGTGTTGTGCCGCAGGATGTCGAAGGCCAGGTGGCGCTGGATGGTCCGGCCACATGTGGCCACGCAGCCAAGTGCAGGTGTCTCGGGAGGTGGTGGGGGACATTCTTTGGTCTCAGGGGCCACACTGGTGGCCACAGGCCTCATGATGGCCCCGCAGATGCAGCAGTGGAGAAAGACCCCGCCGAAGACAAGGAAGGTACCCCTCCAGCCCAGGTCCTCCAGGAGGTAGCGGGAGAGCAGTGGCCAGAGCGTGATGCCCAGGGAGACGCCCATGGAGGCCAGCGCGTTGGCCAGCACCCGCCGGCGGACAAAATAGAAGCCCAGCACCGTGACACTTGACTGGAAGCTGAAGCACATGCCCAGGCCTATGGGGCAAGAGGGGATACCAGCCTGGAGGCACAGTGGGGCCTTCCACCTGCACCCAGGGGTGGGGTCAGGGGTCATTTCACACACCTGCCCTCCTCTGGTTCTAGTCCATACCCAGCTCCAAGTCCCTGGGGACTGAAGATGGAATCAGCTGGCCTTGCCACCTCCCTGTAAGCACCGCACCCCAGATCGGCCCTCCCAAGGCTGCCAGGGCATCCCTGTTCCCCTAGGTGTAGCATGGGAGTTATCTTTTAAAAACCCAAATTGGGCCGAGCATGGTGGATAATGCCTGTAATCCCAGCATTTTGGCAGGCGAAGGTTGGTGGATCACTTGAGGTCAGGAGTTTGAGACCAGCCTGGCCAACATGGTGAAACCCCATCTCTACTAAAAATACAAAAAAATTAGCCAGGCCTAGTGGCAGGTGCCTGTAGTCTGTAGTAGCTACTTAGAAGGCTGAGTCAGGAGAATCAGTTGAACCTGGGAAGTGGAGGTTGCAGTGAGCTAAGATTGTACCACTGTACTCCAGCCTGGGCAACAGAGTGAGACTCTGTCTCAAAAACAAACAAACCCCAAATTGGATTAAGTCTCTCTTGGCTTAACACCTTCCAAAGACTTCCCATCACACTTGACAAAAAAATCCACAGTCTCCACAATGCCCTGGAAGGCTCTCTGTGGTCTGGCTCTGGCCCACCTCTCTGATGCCATCTCAGGCCGCTCCCTGTCACTAGGATCAAGCCACAGGAGCTTCTTTCTCTGCCTCTGAACATGAAGCTGCCCTTAGGGACCTCAGGTCAATTTGTAGCTGCTGTTCCTTCTGCTTGGAATCTGCTTCCTCCACTCTCCTCTCAGTTCAGACACCACCTCTCCAGAGGGGCCTTCCCAGCTCCCCACCCACTCAGTGTCTGCACCTGCACACCTGAGCATGCGGGAGAGAAAGCTGTCAATCGTGTGTGATCATGGCCTCACGCGGGCCCTCAGGCTGCCTGTGACGCCACTACAGCTCCCTCAATCGTGCCCTGCCTGCCCTGCTAGGTGACTACTGGGTCTCTTCCTTTGGGCACCCCAACACCTCCTCCTCATCCTCATGCTCAGCTGCCCACATGCCTGCCCACTGGTGACAATGGCTTGCCCATTCCCCCAGCGCCTGTCCCTCCCTTCTGCCCTGCATCCTTTCCACTCAGAGGCACCCCTCTAGCAAGTCCCCTCTCTCCTGAGTCATCCTTTTTCTCTTCTTTCCTAGATCATTCTCCTTAGTTATTTCTCCCATTAAAAAAAAAAAAAAAAAAAAAAAACTCTCTTGACCTCATAACCACTTCCGGGTATAGTGTATTCCTCTAGTCCCCTTAGAACAAACTGCTGTGGAAGGGCTGGGTGTGGTGGGCTCACACCTGTAATCCCAGCACTTTGTTTTTTGTGTTTTTGAGATGGGGTCTTGCTCTGTTGCCCAGGCCAGAGTATAGTGGTGCGATCTTGGCTCACTGCAACCTCCATTTCCTGGGTTCAAGTGATTCTCCTGCCTCAGCCTTGAGTAGCTGGGACTACAAGGGCCTGCCACGAAGCCTGGCTAATTTTTGTATTTTTTTTTCAGTAGAGACAGGGTTTCACCACATTGGCTGTGCTGGTCTCGAACCCCTGACCTCAGGTGATCTGCCCGCCTCAGCCACCCAAAGTGCTGGGATAACAGGCGTGAGCCACCGCGCCCAGCCAGCAGTTCCAGAAGATTAAGAGGCGTGCCTGCCCCATCCGCTTGTGCCTGGCACTTTCTAGCAGGTGCCTATAAATTCTGGAGCTGAAGTGATAGTCACCTGTGATGAATCCTGCTGTGAAGTAGAGCTGGCTGAGGTTGCGAGAGAAGGAGCTGGCCACCATGCCCAGGCTGGCCAGCACACCTCCCAGCATCGTGGTCACTCGGCAGCCGAAGCGTCCCACCAGGATGCTGCACAGGGGCCCTGTGGGAGAAGACAGCCCGAAGGTAGCAGCTGAATGAGGAGGTGGTGGGAGAGGAGGAGAGTGGTTGGGGGAGGGCAGTGTCAGCAGGAACTAGTCAGGTGGTTTCAAGGGCAGGAGCAGGCCTGGATTCTGATATACCCACCTGCCACGGACTTGCCACGTGGCCCGAGCGAGGCCTGATCCCTTTCCGTGCCTCAGTTTTTTCCCCTACAAAGGATTCAGACTGGGCGATGTTTAACCCTGATGAGGATTCCCAGAAAGGTGGAGCAAGACCCTGCACTGCACCGAACTGAGGCTGCTCCTTCTGTCTGGGTGAAACAAGATTGGTTCATGAGTTCACCACCTCCCTGACTTCGCTGGGGGTCTGTTGGTGGGAGGAGTCAGGGCAGTGTTCCAGGACATCTAGACCACAGTGTACACCTTCAGATCCTGTTTTACCTGTCCCACCCCCACCCACAGCATCCTCAGGAAGACTGGCTAGATCCCTCTCACCCTCCCACCACCTTCCCAGCCCTACAGCTGAGGGGAGCCCTGGGCCCCTCTGCGCCTCCTTGCACTGGCCTCTAGAGTGTTCTGCAGAAAATCAGGCAGGGTAGGTTCTCCCCTTCCCGCACCACCTCCAGCACCACCAAAGTTTGCACCACTAGGATCAAGCCACAGGAGCTTCTTTCTGTGCCTCTGAACATGAAGTTACCCCTAGGTTTGGTGGTTTGGTTCACTGTGGACAGGGCCCTGTTCCTTGCCTGGCTCCCAGCTGCTTTCTCACCAATCCACACCCCAAAAAAGTAGAAAAGAGCTGCAGACTGCTCCTTGGCATCTCACAGGGACCCCATTCACCCAAGGACATGGGGAGCTTCTCTAGCTCACTCTCTGAGAATGTGACTAAAGGGACAGGGGAAGTGTGTGTGCATGAGGTGCTTGTGTGTGTCTGTGGTGGAGGGGGGATGTGTGGTGTGAGCCAGTGTGAGTATAAAAGTGACAGAGTAGGCCAGGTGCAGTGGCTCATGCCTGTAATCCCAGTACTTTGGGAGGCCAAGGTGGGTGGATCACCTGAGGTCAGGAGTTCAAGACCAGCCTGGCCAACACGGTGAAACCCCATCTCTACTAAAAATATAAAAAGTAGCCAGGCGTGGTGGTGCGTGCCTGTAATCCCAGCTACTTGGGAGGCTGAGGCAGGAGAACTGCTTGAACCCGGGAGGTGGAACCCAGTGCACTCCAGCCTGGGTGACAGAGTGAAACTATATCTCAAAAAAAAAAAAAAAAAAAAGTGATGGAGTGACCGGGTGCGGTGGCTTACACCTGTAATCCCAGCACTTTGGGAGGTCAAGGCAGATGGATCGCCTGAGGTCAGGAGTTCCAGACCAGCCTGGCTAACATGGTGAAACCCCGTCTCTACTAAAAATACAAAAATTAGCCGGGTGTGATGGCGGGTGCCTGCAATCCCAGCTACTAGGGAGGCTGAAGCAGGAGAATTGCTTGAACCTGGGAGGTGGAGGTTGCAGTGAGCAGAGATCACGCTGCTGCACTCCAACCTGGGTGACAGAGGGAGACTCCTCTGAAAAAAAAAAAAAAAAAAATGCATCCTCTGAAAAAAAAAAAAAAAAAAATGACAGAGTAAGTGAGCAGCCCATCCTCAGACATAATCAAGCAGAGGCTGGTGGCCCGGCGTCTCTGCCACTGTAAAGGGGCAGGTGGCTCTGGAAAGCACTGACCCACAGATCTTCCCCATGCCAGAGACTCTGGCCTGATTTAGGGAAGGTGACATTAGGGAAAGCCCTGAGTCATAGGGTTGAGGGTGGGGACGGGGCTGCAGGCCAGCTGCATAGCTGAGGGTGGTGTGGCTGGGCCGCAGGCAGGGCGTTTCCTCTGCAGGGCGCTCCTTCTGCCGTGAACTCACTCTTCAGCCTTGAGCAGGTCTTGTATTTTGTGCCTGCTTGCTTTCCTTACCTCTAAAAGGTGTACGTAGGGGCAGGGACACTTGAAAGGATCAGTGAAAGTATCCCTGATTCATCATGTTTAAAAATTTCTACAATACTGTGGTCAGGTGCCATGGCTCATGTCTGTAATCCTGGCACTTTGAGAGGCTCAGGCAGGTAGATCACTTGAGCCCAGGAGTTTGAGACCAGCCTGAGCAACATAGTGAGACCCCATCTGTACAAAAAGTAAAAAAATTAGCTGGGTATGGGCTGGGCGCAGTGGCTCACACCTGTAATCCGAGCCCTTTGGGAGGCCAAGGCCAGCGGATCATAAAGTCAGGAGATGGAGACCATCCTGGCTAACACGGTGAAACCCTGTCTCTACTAAAAATACAAAAAATTAGCCAGGTGTGGTGGCACACGCCTGTAGTCCCAGCTACTCAGAAGGCTGAAGCAGGAGAATTGCTTGAACCCGGGAGGCGGAGGATGCAGTGAGCCGAGATTGCACCACTGCACTCCAGCCTGGGCAACAGAGCGAGACTCAATCTCAAAAAAAAATTAGCTGGGTATGGTGGTGCACACCTGTGGTCCCAGCTACTCGGGAGGCTGAGGTGGGAGGATCGCTTGAGCTTGAAAGGTCAAGGCTGCAGTAAGCTGTGATCATGCCCCTGTGCTCCAGCCCAGGTGACAGAATGAGACTCTGTCTCAAAAATAAGCAAATAAATAATAAACATAGATAGAAGAAAATGTCTACAGTACTCTGAATGAGCACGGGCTCATGCACGTGTATGTGTATATGAGAGAGACGGCCAGCCAGGAATCCCATGCTGATGGAGCTGCTGAGATGCCTGCTGTGGATGGTGAGCTCCGAGTCATCTGGGGAGTAGGTTCCCCACCAGATGCCCGGTTCCTAGCCCCTGGCCCAGGCACCCTGCTCTGCCCGTGTGAGAAGAAGCCCTCCGGGATTCCCACTCCCTGCCCCAACCCTGCAGGCGAGAGGCCATGCGGCAGATTCAGAGTTCACCCGGGAGAGTCGCGCTCTCTCCCAACCCAACCTCCCTCCCAGTTTGAGGGCAGGACCTGGAATAATAAGTAGGCTGCTGGTGGCAAGTGGAGGGAGTAACCGGGAGGTAGCCGGGGAGATGGGCAGCTGCGGCCAGCAGACACACGCCTGCAGAGGCCTGTGGGCCATCAGCTTGGGCTCCGGGCCCCTCCGAGGCTGGGATCTATGCAATCTCTGGAGAGCTCCCAAGGAGCCCAGAGAACCCTCTCTCTGCCCTGTTCCCAATGCTGGGGTCAGGGTGAGGCAGTCACGCTCCTGGAAAAGTCAGCCAGGAAACAGGGGCCTCTGAGGCCTGTGGTGACAGAGCCAGGAGAAGGGGCAGGCAGGGGCTGCCTTCCTCCCTCACCCCCACTTAGCAACCTCTTCTCTGCAGGGAGGCCCGGGAGAGCTGGGGCTCCTGGCCTTGTCCCCCTCTTGTTCCCGGTGTCTTTTTTTTTTTTTTTTTTTTTTTTTTTTTTTTTTTTTTTGAGACAGTTGCTCTTATGGCCCAGGCTGGAGTACAATGGCACCATCTCGGCTCACCGCAACCTCTGCCTCCCGGGTTCAAGCGATTCTCCTGCCTCAGTCTCCCGAGTAGCTGGGATTACAGGCATTCACTACCACGCCCGGCTAATTTTGTATTTTTAGTAGAGACATGGTTTCTCCATGTCGGTCAAGCTGGTCTCAAACTCCTGACCTCAGGTGATCCGCCCGCCTCAGCCTCCCAAAGTGCTGGGATTACAGGCGTGAGCCACCGCGCCTGGCCATTCCTGGTGTCTTCCTTACGTCCCCTTTCCTATCCTGAAGCCACTCCCTGCCCCAGTGAGGGTCTCCAAAATATTAATAATTCACAGCTGCATACATTTCCCAGGTCGCAGCACCTCCAGGGAAAGACAGTGGTCTTCCTTGCTATTCCATGTGGGAGCTGGGCGGGGTGCCAGGCATTACCCTCAGACTGCAAAAGAGGCAACCCAGGTTCAGAGAGACCGGCCAGCTGGAAAGCAGGAGAGGCTTGGTGGGCTGGCCCCAGCGCTCTTCCCAGCCTGCCACTGTGCGCCCCAGCACACCTACACCTGTGTCTGAATGGATCCCACAGAAAGGACACAAGGCTCTGCCTGGCTTTGCAACCCAAGCACCTCCCCACTCTCTCCCCAGCTCCAGCCCAGTTCAGCTGGATTCCAGCCAGGGGCCCCTGGTGAAATCCGGTGAAAGCTTAGGAATTCACCCAGGAGGCAAAGCCTGTGGCCTCAAAGAGAGGGAACCAGAAGGCCAGAGAGGGAGCCAGAGAGGGAACCAGAAGGGTTGTGGCTTCCTCGCAACCCCCAGGCCTTTCTCATCAGCCCCTCCCCAGGCCACTCACCTGCCATGTGGAGCACAGCCATAAGGATGGAGGGGATCCAAGAGGTCTCGCTGTTGCTGGCCTGGAACTCCCATTGCAGTTCAGTGAAGAAGATGCCGATACACGTGGGGAAGCCCAGGGTGAGGCCCTGGGTCACCATGGTGGCTAGCAGCACCACCCAGGCCCAGCTGCCATCTGCATGCTCCAGGACCTGGGGCATCCTCTGCTGCCGACGCTGCCACGGCCTCACTGCCACTGTGGCTGCTGCCTGGAGAGGTGACAGAATGGAGCCTGGTGTTCAGTAGGCTGCCCGTCTTTCCTGGCCCACCTACCACCTTCTCTCGGCAGCTAAGCAGTCCCTTCCTCACACCCAAGTACCAGGTGTCACAGAGGGGCACCGCCCCTGGGAGGTGGCCAGAGGCCCACGCATTGGCCTTGGCATCTCCTTTCACCCACTTCCCAGAGCCAGCCTGGCAGGAGGTGGCAGGAAGGACAGGAAGGACAGGACGGGGCAGGGCAGGTGGCACCAGGCAATGGGGTGCCATTGTTTCTAATTGTTACATCACTTAGAAGTCAGCAGGGGGACCTCCTGGCCCACTCAGTCACTGCTTGTAGAATGCAGCAGACCTCTGGGGTCAGTGTGGTTCCAACGCCCCCAAATGCACACACGGATACATTTCAGACACTCCTGCCCAGAGTTCCTGCGTAAGAACACAGACTTTCACAAGGCCTCAGAGGCAGCAAAGTTACTATTGGTGCTGTTGTGAAGGCCCGAGTGAGCAGGCCGGTGCTGGGCGCAGCCACGGAGCATACACAAAAGAGTTGAACAAGGATCCAACCAGCAGCTTTGGAGAAGGCATGGGCCTCATCAACCCACACACCCCCACGCCTTTCCCATCAGCCCCTTTGCAATCCCCCTGCAATACTCCTTTCATACAGAGCTCAAGGCCAAGACTCAAGTTCCTCAATCACATGGAATAACACACACACACACACACACACACCCCCAGTGGCACTCAGATACACACACATACCCAGTCACACACGGACACAGTCACAGCACATACGCAGACAGCACAGAAACATACAGATACACACACACACACACAGACACACACTCAGATAGTTACACACACAGAGATCCACCGACCCACACAAAGACCACACAGGCACACAAACTCATATAAAGACACACACTTGGCCGGGCGCGGTGGCTCACACCTATAATCCCGGCACTCTGGGAGGCCGAGGCAGGCGGATCATGAGGTTAGAAGATCGAGACTATCCTGGCCAACATGGTGAAACCCTATCTCTATTAAAAATACAAAAATCCCAGCTACTTGGGAGGCTGAGGCAGGAGAATTGCTTGAACCCAGGAGACAGAAGTTGCAGTGAGCCGAGATTGTGCCACTGCACTCCAGCCCAGTGACATAGCAAGACTCCGTCTCAAGAAAAAGACACACACTTACAGACACTCAAAAAAGTGCAGAGACATGAAGAGATGCTGACAGATACATACTACACAGATCCGTAGACAGTCACACCAACACACAGAGATATATACCGTCACACACAGTTCAAGCATACAAACTCACACACAGAGGCATACAAGCAGGTACATAAGACACACTAGCAGACACGCACACAGTTACACACAAACACAGAGAGACACATGTACACGTACATGCATGCAGACATGCCCAGAGTCACACATGCTATACAGACACACACAGTCACACACTATGCAGACATGCACATGTGCCTGTACGCACACACACACACCCACCTCACGTCCTTGGCTCAGCAAGGTGCAGCCAGTCCTATCTTAGTTCAACACAACCCAGGCCACTCCCCTCATCACAGAAGCTGCCATAACCAGGCCTCCAAAGTCCCAAGGTCCCCTCCCCAAGTTTGGACCCCTTTTTCAACCCCCTCCCATCCTGCCTCCTGCTCCCTGCCCCCCCCCCGACCCCTCAGACCTCACCGCCTGGGGGTCTAGGCTGCAGCAGGCACCGCAAGGGAGCAGCCTCCACCTCAGTGAAGCCCACACTTGGCCGGGCTTCTGTTGGGGTTGCTGTTCCCACAGCCTCCCTCCCTTTCACCCCAGGTCCTGGGAAGCTCCGAGGAAACTCAGAAAACTACCAGAAATATGAAACCCCCTTTTCCTGCCAAGCCCAGCACCCCACTGCTTCCCTCCAGGCCTAGGAGTTTTAAAGCAGCACCTAAGCCGGCTCCACCCTGAACTGCCTCCTTCCAGGTCTCCAATCCTCCACCCTCCCAGAGGACCCTGGGAGTCCCATCAAGGTGAACCGTCCCATTCATCGCAGTCCCAGGGTGTGAGGGTGTGTGACCCACATGCAGGGCAGAGCACTGCCTGCCCTCCTGCCCTCTGCATAGGACCTCTGGCTAGAGATCCTCCCAGCCCGGCCCTCCTCCTGGCCCAGTTCCAGGCCAGGCAATATAGCAGATAAGGCTTCTCCAGCAAACTAGCCTTCGCCTCTTCCAGGATTTCTGTTCCCTCAGCAAACGAAAAGGCCACAGGCGCCACCTGATCCTCTGTGTTGCCCCAATGTCAAGGTTCCAGCCCTGCTCCATAACTCGCCCTTCCTCCCCAGCTCTTCCACTCTCCCACTTGACACTCTCACCTCTTCCTCCCGCAAAGGCCACAGCCTTCCTGGCGTCCTCCTGCCTTTCCCTGTTCCCTGCCACCCAGCCCTGGCACTCCCAGGCCTGGAGGCCCTGGCGGCATTTGGGAGGCCTGGAGGCTGGACCCTAGCCCCGCTCCCTCTCCCCACTGCCTGGCTCTGTCCCTTCTTGCTCTGCCGGGAAGAAGTCTATGGAGAAGTCTCTTTCTATGAGAAGAGCTCTTCTCAGCATCCACTTTTTGGGGCAATGTTTTTGGGGACTTTGCCCAGGCTCCTGTGACCTTCACTCTGGATCCCACCTTCCCTCTGGAACCTTTCAGTGGAGCTGGCTGTTCCTGACCATTTCCTCTCTCCAGGTCCCAGGCCAATCCGAGCCCAGGAATCCTTATGTACCTTTGCACGCTAGAAGCCCTGCTGCCAGGACGGGCGCGGTGGTTCACACCTGTAATCCCAGCACTTTGGGTGACTGAGGCAGTGGATCACGAGGTCAGGAGTTTGAAACCAGCCTGGCCGACATAGTGAAACTCGTCTCTATTGAAAATACAATAATTAGCCGGGCATGGTGGGGCTCGCCTGTAGTCGCAGCTACTCAGGAGGTTGAGGCAGGAGAATAGCTTGAACCCAGGAGGTGGAGGTTGTGGTGAGCCGAGATCGTGTCACTGCACTCCAGCCTGGGCAACAGAGTGAGACTCCGTCTCCAAAAAAAAAAAAAGCCCTGCCGCCGAGGTCTGAGGACTCCCTTCCCCCGCCTCTCTCTGGGACCCCCGCTGCAGACTTCCATGTCTCCTCTCCCACTCCCAGCAAGTCCCAGGTCACATACATGGTGTGGATGCCCAGTCAGCTGTCCAGCTTCCCCTCCCATCAAGCAGTTTCTCCAGTCAACTGATCTTTCAGAATTCAGCCCTGCCGGGCGCGGTGGCTCACGCCTGTAATCCCAGCATTTTGGGAGGCCGAGGCAGGCAGATCACCTGAGGTCAGGAGTTTGAGACTAGCCTGGCCAACATGGTGAAACCCTGTCTCTACTAAAAATAAAAAATTAGGCTGAGGCAGAAGAATCGCTTGAACCCGGGAGGCGGAGTTTGCAGTGAGCCGAGATCACATCACTGCACTCCAGCCTGGGTGACAGTGAGACTCTATCTCAAAAAAAAAAAAAAAAAAAAAAAAAAAAAAAAAAATTTCAGCCCTTAGGCTGCTCCAAAGGTTGTGAGTTATTTCAGTTAATTGTTCACAGGCAGGTACAGATCAAACTCCTTGTTCTACTCTTTCCCTGCTTCTCACTACAGCTCCTGAGTAGTCTTAGAAGATTCAGCCCAGCTGGGTGTGGTGGCTCACGCCTGTAATCCTAGCACTGTGGGAGGCCGTGGCTGGCGGATCACGAGGTCAGGAGATCAAGACCATCCTGGCTAACACGGTGAAACTCTATCTCCACTAAAAAATATACAAAAATTAGCCAGGCGTGGTGGCGGGCACCTGTAGTCCCAGCTACTTTGGAGGCTAAGGCAGGAGAATGGCGTGAACCCATGAGGTGGTTTGACTCCATCTCAAAAAATAAAAAGAAAAAGAAGATTCAGCCGTAGCAGCATCCCTGAGAGCTACCCTGACTCCCACCCCAGGCTGGGCTGCACCTCCTTCCTGTTTTCTGCCTTTTTTTTTCCCAAGATGGAGTCTTGCTCTGTCTCCCAGGCTGGAGTGCAGTGGTGCAATCTCAGCTCACTGCAATCTCTGCCTCCCAGGTTCAAGTAATTCTCCTGCCTCAGCCTCCAAAGTAGCTGGGATTACAGGTGTATGCCACTATGTCCGGCTAATTTTTGTATTTTTAGTAGAGATGGGGTTTCACCATGTGAGCCAGGTGGTCTTGAACTCCTGACCTCAAGTGATCCGCCTGCCTCAGCCTCCCAAAGTGCTGGGATTACAGGCGTGAGACACCGTGCCCGGCCTGTTTTCTCACCTTAATAGTGGTCTTCACACCACATGGGAGTGGATCACCCCCTTGTCTATCGTTACCTCCACCCTGCTACCCTCTTCCACACTATGAGCAAGAACCTGTTCATGAACCCGAACCCAGCCTCCGGCTGAGCACAAAAGAGGAGATGAACGTGACCCACCTGTGTTCCCCAGGGGGCAGGCAGGCCCAGGACCAAAGGCCATGCAGCTTCCAGGCAGGGAGGTCCATTCCAGACTCAAGCAGGGCAGAAAGGTGATGGGGCGAGGGCTCTGGCTTGGCCTCTGCCCCAGCAGGGAAGTGGTCTTTTCTTTGTACTGGGAACCATGAGTCATGGTCACTGCCTGGTGTGTGCTTTGGGCAACGAGGTAGACAGGGCAAGTTGCTTCGCTCTCACTTGCTGGGACTAGGGGTGAGGTTGGGCCCCAGGGGCTGCCAAGCTCAGCTCTCAAGGACCCCTAGGCCCAATGAGACCAGCTTCATAGCCCAGTGCCATGAAGTTGGATGTGTGGGCAAAGAGAAGTTTAGATGATATTTCTGGTCTTTCTCCCATCTCACGCAGGACCAGCCTATGTTTTCAGGGTGCCTCATCTGATAACAGGGGCCTCACAAGCCCTGGGAATCCCTTCCCTGCCCCTGGACCTCGAAGGCCTGGTCACAGGGGAGAGCAGATGCTCTCATCCAGAGGTCTCGGGTTAGGGGCCTGGTGTCCAGAGTCCAGGGGGCTTTCTCTTCCTCTTCCCGGTGGGAGAGTTCCGGGCTGGAAATGAGGAAGGCCCTGGGGACCCCTCCCTCCCTCCCATATCAAGCAGGCTTCTGGGCTGGTGCCCAGGACCCAGGCGGGCAGCAGAAGGGCTGCTGCTCAGCAGAGAGCAGCAAGGGCAGGCTTGAGCTTGGGGCTGAGGAACTCTCAACCCTGTGGCTGGCCCAAAGAGAAGGGAGGCAGCCCCAGAGGTAGGGTGGCTGGGGCAAGTCACTCCCTCCCTTCCCCTTGTTCCCCCACATTCCCTGCAGACCAGCACGGGTTTGGGACAGGCAACTGGGACCTCAGGCCGTACTCTCGCCCTGCTCATCCCCGCAGTCCTGCCCCGGAATCTGGTTTCCGTTCCGCTGTCCCTCCCTCCCCGGGACAGAGCCCCTCCGAGTGGGGCTGCTGGGATCCCGGGCTGTGTCCGCCTTGGAATTTCGGGCCAGGAGTCCGAGCGCCCTCGGGTTTGGGGGTCATCACCCCAGGCCCCGGGGCAGTCCAGGACCAGGACAGGAAAACTTTTCTAGATTCTCACCGCTACTGAGCCCGCCCAGGAGGGAAGGGACGGGGGCCCCGGCGGGAGGTCTGCGACAGCACTAGCGGGGACTGGGCGAGGAGGGGACGCGTCCGAGGCAGTGGGGCTCGGGCAGCCCGCTCACCCGCTCGCACGGGCCTGGCGGAGAGGTGGCTCAGCTTCCCCGAGCGCGGCGTCCTGCGGCCCGGGCGGGTCGCGACGAGGACTGCGGGACAGGGTCAGGCGCCGCGGCCAGGCAGGGCGGGCCCAGGGCCGCTTGGGCGGGGACCCACCTTCCAGCCTCCCCTGGATTCCGTCGGGTGGGGAAGGGGCCAGGCCTGGGGGGTGGCGGCAGGCGTGGCCGGGGACCGTCCAGCAGCCGGGCCGGGCTCCCGACGCAAGCTCCGCGGGATATCCACGTGTCGGAAATTTGCACAACCCGGATGCCTTCTTTCTAGCTTCTGGTTTTCCCCGCTCAGGGTCTAGGGCCCCGGGCGTGGGGCGGAGATAACACGCCATAAAGAGACCACACCTCCCAGGAAGTGGGGTGGGGAAGGCGCAGAGGCCGAGGTTGAGGATCCCTTGTTTCTGCGCTTTCCCTTCCCAGGAGCGCTTCCAATGAAAGTCTCGAGCTTTGAGGGCTGAGCCTGCGGGTGGGAGTCCAGGCAGTCCCATGTAGGGGAGCAGGCAGACCCCTCAGCTCTGGGAGCAGGTGAGAGGACACCCACCACTTCTGCATGTGGCCCTCAGAAATGCAGGCCCTTTTCAGGTTTTTCCCCCTTCCCCTATCTGGGCGGCCCTTGATGTGCATTAGTTAAAATGTACTCAGTTGGCGGGGAGTCTAGCTCTGTCGCCCAGGCTGGAGTGCAGTGGCACAATCTCAGCTCACTGCAACCTGCACCTCCTGGGTTCAAGCAATCCTCCTGCCTCAGCCTTCTGAGTAGCTAGGATTGCAGGTGCACACCACCGCACCTGGATAATTTTTGTATTTTTAGTAGAGATAGGTTTCACCATGTCGACCAGGCTGGTCTTGAACTCCTGACCTCAGGTGATCCACCCGCCTCAGCCTCTCAAAGTGCTGGGATCACAGGCATGAGCACCGCACCTGGCCTTGTTGTTTAATTTTGATCTGTGGACAGTGTAGTTTCACAGCCTCTGACCTTCACCCTCCCTCTTCTCACTCCACATTGTGACTCCAACCTCATCCTGTATACTTGGGACCCGGTGCCTTTTATGTCCAGTCCAGATATTCAACCTGGAACCTATCCTTGTGTGCCTCAAAGGACCTTAAAACCCAACACTGACCAGAACTCGCCGTTGACACTGTCCTCCGCCACCCCTGCTAAACCTGGGATACCTTATGTGCTCCATGCTTGAGCAAATTACAGCCCCACATCTACTTAGGTGCCTGAGCCAAATCCCATGAGTCTCTTTGACCTTCACCTCTTTCACAACCAATCCACCACCAAGTCCCGCTCACTTTACCTCTTTACTGTTTCTCAAACCTGACCATTTACCCTCATCTCCATCCCTGCACCATTCACCGCCACCTGTGGTCCAGCTCAGACCTCAGGTTCCTTTTCAATACTGTAGGTGACTGATCTTTAGGATCCATTAAGCCTGATCTTGCCCTACTGCCAACTCTGCTTAAAACCCTGCAGCCTGTTGGCCAGGCACAGTGGCTCATGCCTGTAATCCCAGCACTTTGGGAGGCTGAGGTGGGCAGAGCACCTGAGGTCAGAGGTTCGAGACCAGCCTGGCTAACATGGTGAAACCTGGTCTCTACCAAAAATACAAAAATTAGCCGGGTGTGGTGGCGCATACATGTAATTCCAGCTACTCGGGAGGCTGAGGCAAGAGAATCGCTTTAACCCGGGAGGTGGAGGTTGTAGTGAGCTGAGATCATGCCATTGCGCTCCAGCCTGGGTGACAAGAGCGAAACTTGGTATAAAAAAAAAAAAAAAACCCTTCAGGCCTTGGAGATGAAGGTGAGCCCCTGAGGTGGCTACAGGGCCCTTCCAAGCCTGGCCCTTACCCACCTTTCTGGTCTCAAATCATTCTCCTTCACTGACTGACCTCAGCCACTGTAACTGCCCAATGGGTTCACTTTGCCCGCTGCCTGGACAGACCCAATTTATCAAAACACGGGCTATTGAAATAGAGAAAGACTAATTCACGCATATCTGGCTGCGTGGAAGACCGGAGTTTTATTACTACTCAAATCAGTCTCCCATTTGGGGATCAGAGTTTTTTTTTTTTTTTTTTTTGAGATGGAGTGCAGTGGCCGGATCTCAGCTCACTGCAAGCTCCGCCTCCTGGGTTTACGCCATTCTCCTGCCTCAGCCTCCCGAGTAGCTGGGACTACAGGCACCCGCCACCTCGCCAGGCTAGTTTTTTTTTTGTTGTTTTGTTTTTTTAATTTTCTGTATTTTTTTTTAGTAGAGACAGAGTTTCACCGTGTTAGCCAGGATGGTCTCAATCTCCTGACCTTGTAATCTGCCCATTTTGGCCTCCCAAAGTGCTGGGATTACAGGCTTGAGCCACCGTGCCCGGCCTTGGATCAGAGTTTTTTTTTTTTTTTTTTTTTTTTTTTTTTGAGACGGAGTCTCGCTCTGTCGCCCAGGCTGGAGTGCAGTGGCCGGATCTCAGCTCACTGCAAGCTCCACCTCCCGGGTTTACACCATTCTCCTGCCTCAGCCTCCCAAGTAGCTGGGACTACAGGCGCCCGCCACCTCGCCCAGCTAGTTTTTTGTATTTTTTTAGTAGAGACGGGGTTTTTCCGGGTTAGCCAGGATGGTCTCGATCTCCTGACCTCGTGATCCGCCCGTCTCGGCCTCCCAAAGTGCTGGGATTACAGGCTTGAGCCACCGCGCCCGGCCTTGGATCAGAGTTTTTAAAGACAATTTGGCGGGTAGGGGCTGGGGAAGTGGGGAGTGCTGATTGGTCAGATTGGAGATGGAATCATAAGGGGTTGAAGTGAGGTTTTCTTGCTCTCCGCTATTCCTGGGTGGGATGGCAGAAGTGGTTGAGTCAGATTACCAGTCTGGGTGGTGTCAGCTGATCCATGGAGTTCAGAGTCTACCAAATATCTCAAGCACTGGTCTTAGGTTTTGCAGTTGTGATGTTATCCCCAGGAGCAATCTGGGAAGCGTCAGACTTCTGCAGCCAGGGGCTGCATGACCCCTAAATCGCAATTTCTTTCTTTCTGTTTTTTTTTTTTTTTTTTTTTGAGACAGAGTCTTACTCTGTCGCTCAGGCTGAGTGCAGTGGCACAATCTCAGCTCACTGTAGCCTTTGTGTCCCAGGTTCAAGTGATTCTCCTGCCTCAGCCTCCTGAGTAGCTGGGGCTACAGGTGTGTGCCACCACACCCAGCTAATTTTTGCATTTTTAGTAGAGACAGGGTTTCACCGTGTTGGCCAGGCTGATCTTGAACTCTTGACCTCAAGTGGTCCACTCACCTCAGCCTCCCAAAGTGCTGGGATTACAGGCGCAAGACACCGCATCCAAACCAATTTTTTTTTTTTTTTTTTTTTTTTTTTTTTTGAGATGGAGTCTTGCTCTGTCACCAGACTGGAGTGCAGTGGCACAATCTCAGTTCACTGCAACCTCCGCCTCCAAGGTTGAAACGATTCTCCTGCCTCAGCCTCCTGAGTAGCTGGAACTACAGGCATGTGCCACCATGCCCAGCTAATTTTTGTATTTTTAGTAGAGACAGGGTTTCACCATGTTGGCCAGGATGGTCTCGATCTCTTGAGCTCATGATCTGCCTGCCTCGGCCTCCCAGAGTGCTGGGATTATAGGTGTGAGCCACTGCACCAGACACAATTTTCTTAACAGTATCTTTTGAAGAGCAAACGTTTTTAGTTTTGATGAAGTCCAGTTTATATATATATTTTTTCCTACAGTTTGTTCTTTTTGTGTTCTATCTTTGTTTACTTTAAGGTTGGAAAGATTTTTTTTTTTTTTTCTTTTTTGAGATGGAGTCTCGGTCAGTCACCCAGGCTGGAATGCAACGGCACGATCTCAGCTCACTGCAACCTCTGCCTCCCAGGTTCAAGCGATTCTCCTGCCTCAGCCTCCCAAGTAGCTGGAATTACAGGTGCCGGCCACCACGCCTGGCTAATTTTTGTATTTTTAGTAGAGACAGAGTTTCACCATGTTGGTCGGTCTGGTCTCGAACTCTGGCCTCAAGTGATCCGCCTGCCTCGGCCTCCCAAAGTGCTGAGACTGCAGGTGTGAGCCACCATACCCAGTCCTGAAAAGCCTTTATCTCAGTGTGTAGCTCAGTGTGGGCACCACTGTGACCGACCTTAGGGTCTGTTCCCCCAAACCCCTGAGCTGTGGTGGGGGCAGGGACTGGGTCTATGTTGCTCGCCACCGCACCCACCCTGCAGAGCCTTGTGCCTCGCCCACAGGAGCCACTCACGGGACACTTACGGAGCACTGAAGCAAACCGGGCAGAAATCGAACCATCTCCAGCTGTGTGGTTCACTGTGTGAAACGCAAAGTCAACAAGGCCTTTGACCTCCAGGCAGGAAATGTCAACGAGAAAGATGCAGCTTCCAGAAACACTTGGCAGGGACCCAAAAGCCTTTTAACCAGTGCCCTTGACACTGACTTCTGACACTTTGATTCTAATTTACTTTGGCAAGAGTGAGCAATTGGCTACAGGAATGTTAATTTCACTTTTCATCACTTTTCATGCACTGTTCCTATACCTACACATTACCAATAGGGGCGCTATCGGTGTTGGGGCCTGGACTCGAGCACTGCAGAACATTTGACATCCCTGACACCCCCTCCTTGTCTGTGACATCCTCCACTAGGATGAGGTGACTGAGCCACTGACCTCCAGCTCAGAATATTAGGGGATACCAAAAAGCTCAGTAATTAAGACAAAAAGTTAATGCAATATTATTTTAATTTATTTTATTTTTAATTTATTGATGTTTTTGAGACCAAGTTTTGCTCTGTCGCCCAGGCTGGAGTGAAGTGGCACGATCTTGGCTCACTGCAACCTCTGCCTCCTGAGTTTAAGCAATTCTCCTGTCTCAACCTCCCCAGTAGCTGGGATCACAGGCACGTGCCATCACATCTGGCTAATTTTCTTTCTTTTTTTTTTTTTTAGACAGAGTTTTGCTCCTGTTGCCCAGGCTGGAGTGCAGTGACGCGATCTTGGCTCACTGTAACCTCTGCCTCCCGGGTTCAAGTGATTCTCCTGCCTCAGCCTCCCTAATTTTTGTATTTTTAGTAGAGACAGGGTTTCACCATGTTGGCCAGGCTGGTCTCAAACTCCTGACCTCAGGTGATCTGCCTGCCTCAGCCTCCCAAAGTGCTGGGATTATAGGCATGAGCCACCATGCCTGGCCAATATTATTTATCTTAATTGCTAAGTTTTTGATGCCTTCCCTTAAATGTTGCACTCCAGGTGACTGTCTCACTTCCCTCACTCTGGTCACTGCCCCGCTCACAACACCCTGTGTTTCCCAAACCCCTGGTCATCTGAGAAGCCCTGGGAGTCATATAAGCCTCAGTCAATATGAATGGCATCCTTAGCCATGCCATTTTACACATCAGGAAACAGGCAGGGAGAGGCATGTGTCTCTCCCCTAACCCACCTGCTCAGGAGGGTCCTCAGGCTCAAAGAATCTCAGGCTACAGGGAGGTCAAAATGGACACAGAAGGAGACAGGCAGGTTCTTTGTCCTGCCTAGATGCAGTGGGTACATGGACTCAGCTTCAGAAAGGACGAAGGGGATGGCACCGGAGGGGAAGGAAGGAGAGAAGCGAGTATGCCTGGGCCATCCACACCCAGCTTGGCCCAACCCTCCAACCTCTGGAAGGGTTCCTTAGTTCTCGGGTCCACTACTATTAAGCATCTGCTCTGTGTCAGGCACACGGGAAGCATCAGAGTCATAGACATGACATACCCAGCTGACCCCTGAGTCTGATGGTGAATTCACACATGAAACACGACGCAACATGGGTTGCAGGGGGCACATGTGCAAAGGGTATTATGGAGCAGATGGGAGGGAAACCCGCCTGGCTTGGAGAGTGGAGACTGAGACTTCCTGGAACACTTAGCTGAGTCTTAGGGAATGAGTGGGAATAACACAAACAGGGGGTGGCTGTGAAGGGTGCTTCAGGCAGAGAGGACGGCATGAGCAAAAAGGCCAGGAGAGGGGATGCTTTGGGGCTGGAGTGGAGTGGGGTGAGAGCGGGGATGAAGGGGGCTGGTGATGAAGACAATGGGAGCTATGGAGACAGGTGTTCATGGCAGGGAGTTGGAAAGAAATGGGGGAAGGAACGAGCTGGCAGGGCGGGCTAAAGATGGCCCACCTCTCCTTAGCTGGTAGAGCCTGGTCCGGGTTGCCACCAGCTGCCTTCCTCCCAGGAAAAGTGCAGAGGTGAACTTATGTTCTCTTGGGAAAGATGCTCCTGACAGTCATTGGGTACCCATGGTATGCCAGGCAGGGCCTCTACTAAGGCTCCCACAGACACCCTCTCCCTTCCAGCCCAGCCCTGAGCACACTGCCCGTGTGGGGAGGGAAGGGTTAAAGGCTCCTTCCCCAGTCTCCTGCCATCTGGTCTTGCCCCCTGCTTTCTCCCCGCCTGTGAAAATGGGGTGATGGGATGCCTCCAGGTTCTTTGGCTCTACTTGGACCCTCCCGAGTCTGGGTCAAACTTGGAGTAACATCGAGGAAGCAACATATATGGCTTTGACTGGGCTGCCTCTTGTCACCCACCTCTACTGGGATCCAGGCAAGAGATTAAGGACAAAACAAAGCTATTGGACAGATTTGTAGGATGTATTAATAATATTATGCTGCCAGTGAACAAGCTGTTTTGTCTCATGATTAAAATAAACAAGTCCTTTTTCTGTTTTGACAGTAATTTGGGAAAATATGCACAGTATGGATACTGGTGAAAATGTACCATATGGCTGGGTGTGGTGGCTCAGGTTGGGTATGGTGGCTCACGCCTGTAATCCTAGTACTTAGGGAGGCTTGAGGTGGATCACTTGAGCTCAGGAGTTCCAGACCAGCCTGGCCAACATAGTGAGACTTCATCTCTCAAAAAAAAAAAAAACAGTACCATATGACCTGTTACCTGTCTTCTAGCTTCCTACATTTTCAGCTGCTACACTGTTCTGTCTGTTATAGACTGCAGGGAAATACTGCAGGAGACGCTATCTTTTGGGGGTAGGATTATGGGTGTTTTTTTTTTTTTTTTTTCTTTTTCGAGACAGGAGTCTCACTCTGTTGCCCAAGCTGGAGTTCAATGGTGCAATCTCTGCACACTGCAACCTCTGCCTCCTGGGTTCTCGCCATTCTCCTGCCTCAGCCTCCCGAATAGCTGGGACTACAGGCCCACGCCACCACACCCAGCTAATTTTTTGTATTTTTAGTAGAGATGGGGTTTCGCCATGTTGGCCAGGCTGGTCTTGAACTCCTGGCCTCAAGTGATCCACCTGCCTCAGCCTCCCAAAGTGCTGGGATTACAGCCATGAGCCATCATGCCCAACAGCTTTTATTTTATGTGTTTCTATGTTGTGTAGATTTTCTACAGTTTATGCATTATAGGAGAAGTGGTGTAGTACAGTGATTAAAAAAGCAGACTATCTGGGTTTGAATCCTGGCTTCCTAACTTGCATATCTTCATGACCTCGGGCAAGTCCTTTATCCTGTCATCCCTCAGTTTCCTCATCCATACAAATGGGGATAATTAATGATGCATATTGGTAGAGTTATAAAGGATTGAATGAGTTTGTAATTTTTTTTTTTTTTTTTTTTTTTTGAGATGGAGTCTCCCTCTGTCCCCATGCTGGAGTACAGTGGCGTGATCTTGGCTCACTGCAACCTCCACCTCCCGGGTTCAAGCGATTCTCCTACCTCAGCCTCCCAAGTTGCTGGGATTACAGGCACACACCACCACGCCTGCGTAATTTTTGTATTTTTAGTAGGGATACTAGGTCAACCCATGTTGGCCAGGGTGGTCTTGAACTCCTGACCTCGGGTGATCTGCCAGCCTTGGCCTCCCAAAGTGCTGGGATTATAGGCGTGAACCACCTCGCCTGCAAGTTCATGCTTATTAACATTCTATTTGCTATGAACGGTGGCTGGCACATTGTAGGCACTATGGAAGTACATTACATAAATGCAAAATTACTTTTATAGTCAGAAATGCAGACCAGCCTGGGTAACACAGTGACCCCATCTCTACAACAAATGAAAAATTAGCCTGGCATGGTGACCTGCGACTGTGGTCCCAGCTACTCAGGAGGCTGAGGTGGGAGGATCGCTTGAGCCCAGGAGGTTGAGGCTGCAGTGAACTGTGATCGTGCCACTGCACTACAGCCTGGGCAATGGGAATGAGATCCTGTCTCAGAAAAAGCACAAGATTTTGTTAATTTAACAATTTCCCAAGTAATATATGAATAGTCTTTTACAAGGAATAATATAAAAGCGGAAACTTTTTTTTTTTTTTTTTTGAGATAGAGTCTTGCTCTGTCGCCCAGGCGGTCATGCAGTGGCACTATCTTGGCTCACTGCAATCCCCTCCTCACGGATTCGAGGAATTCTCTGCCTCAGCCTCCCTACTAGCTGGGATTACAGGTGCCCGCCACCACACCTGGCTAAGTTTTTTGTATTTTTAGTATAGACGGGGTTTCACCGTCTTGGCCAGGCTGGTCTTGAACTCCTGACCTTGTGATCCACCTGCCTCGGCCTCCCAAAGTGCTGTGATTACAGGCGTGAGTCACTGCGCCCAGCCGGAAACCTTTTTCAAATAATCCTTGGAGGCAGATTTGTTTACAACCTGTTTGGATTTAGCCTGAGTGCTAACGCAGGACCGGAAGAGTGAGTGGGTGGCATTCAGGGACAGTCCCTGCCCTGGGCCCCACAGTGGGGGAAAAGGGAGGGGCATGGTCCACTGCTGTGGGTTTTTCATGAGCACTGGCTGAACTTGCTGTCCCCAAAGAGCCCCTCTGTGATTTTTGTTTGTTTGTTTTTTAAGCAGGGTCTCCCTCTGTCACCCAGGCTGGAGTGCAGTGGCATGATTACAGTTCACTGCGCAGCCTCAACTTCCTAGGCTCAAGCAATCCTCCCACCTCAACTTCCCAAGTAGCTGGGACCACAGATGTGTGCCATCACACCCACCTAATTGCCCAGGCTGGCCTGGATCTCCTAGGCTCAAGTGATCCTCTTGCTTCAGCTTCCCAAAATGCTGAGATTAGAGTCATGCGCCACCGTTGCCTGCCCCCCCGTGATGTTTTCTCCCGTGAAGCACAGGCTGAAACCTGGGTCACTAATTTCTCCAGGAATAGGCTAGGCAGAGACCAGACACCCTGACATTCAGTTTGCTAACCTGCCTCCTTGAAACGTGGGCCTGCTTGCCATCTGGCTCGTAGGAGTACTGAAAAGAGTTTCAGGATCCTCAGGACTACCACTGTGGACCTATGGGGGCCCAGGACTCCCCCAAATAAGGAACAGCTGTTTGAGAGCAAGTATCATCCCCGGGACATTTGGATGTGTGCCTGAGGGTGTCACGCACCATCCTGCCACCAAGTGTCTTTCAGAGCTGGGAGGACTTGGCGAGGAAGCCCCCGTCCCTGCCAGCCCCGTGATGTGGGAAGACTCTGAGATGTGGCCGCTGCTATCCACTTGGGTCATGTATTCACCTTTTCAGCATTTCCTGACCTGAGCCCTTCTCTGCAGAAGCCTATGGCCACTGGTGCCAGGAGGAAGACTGTGGGGTGGGGAGGCAAGACGTGGGTTTTGGGTGAAAGGTCTTTCAATAAAGGGCAAAGAATTCAAGCTCATTCCTTACTTCACAGGGGCAGCAGCCTGTGGGGAATGAGTCATTGGGATCAGAGCTGAGCAAAGGCCACTATGAGGCTGCAGCCAGGGCTTCCTCAGAGGAGCCCCCCCCTCGCCACTCCCGCCAACCTTCAGAGCACACTCTGCTCCCCCTGTGCCCTCCTGGCTCCAAAATGACCACCTTGAAGGAAAAACCCAGGTCACTAATTTTTCCTGGAACACACCAGGTGGAGACGGAATTCAGGAACACCCCTGGGGCACCATGTGGGCTGGTTCTGGAATGCGTTGCCCTTGGGATTTTTTTCTTCCATGATTTGTATCAGTTCCTCTTCAGAGCCAATCATTAACCTCGCTGAGAGCCCTCGCTTGAGAAGCCACAGGAACAAGTGACTGGTTGAGGCTGGAAATGTGGAGGTGGCTCCATGGTGTGCCCAAATCTTCGGCTTCCCCAGACGGAGGAGCTGAGTTCTCAGTCATGGCCTGGCCAGGGTCCCCTGGCAGTGTTTCGGCCTGGGTTCAGCCTCTGGTTAGATGGCAGAGGCCTGGATATGTACATAGTCCCTCTGCCGTGAGCAGTGCTACCTTCTGGGAGCTGAGCGGGTTGGTGATGGCTGGGGATGGGGGAGCAGCTTTTAGCAGCATTCAGCAGGGTGGAGGGGGTTTAAGGTTTACCCACCCACGACAGCGTGACACCCCCCTAGGCTGTAAAACACCAGCTGAGTAAGCAGCTCTGCTCTGGGCAGCAGGGGCAGCATCCCCACCGCTGCCTGGGCTTGGGTCCCCAGCCCATCATTTTTGGATCTGAGGTAGGCCTGGGCTCCTCCAGTTTAACGTCTCAGGCGACAATGAAGCCACTCAGACAGCCCACCCGTACCCCAATCCATCTGGCGCCATCTCTCAGTCTGACCACCTGGCTCAAACGTTGCCCACTCTCAAACGTCAAGGCCTTTGGGACGGGCCCCAGCGCCACCGGCGAAGACTAGCCCGGAGAACCAAAGCCAGGGGACTCTGCTGGGATGGGGTTTGGGAGTGGGCTGTGCACCGCAGTCAGGAATCACCCACCCACAAGGCCACGGGACTGTCCCCCGTCCCTGGGGGAACTCTAGCCGGATTAGAGCCCTCCTGTGGCTGTGGCGAGAAAGGGTCGCCCGCGTTTTGGGAGGTGGGATCCTGCAGGGCGGGGGACCCTCCTGGCGCGCTAGCCAGCGCTTAGATAAATTCAGGTTTATTTATGGGGGGCTGCCATGGGCGGCTTGGGCTCCGGGCGCCGCTACTGACCATGACCGCGGGGTAGAGCGGCTCGAGGAAGGCAGTCAGGAAATGGTAGAAGAGGCTGGCGCCACCCGCCAGGCCGTAGGACAAGCAGCCGGCGCCGCAGTCGAGCGCCACGCCCAGCGTGCGGTGGTAAGCGCCGTGCAGCACGGTCTGCGCGTTGTCGTGCCACACCAATAACTTGAGCGAGTCCCACTCCAGGCACCACGAGTAGGGGTTGCGGCTCAGCAGGTAGACCACGCTGCGGCGCGGGCGGCCGCCGAGCGGGGAGCTGCGGCGGTAGGTGACTCCCAGGCACACCCACGAATTGGACACCTCCACCTCCCAGTAGTGGTGGCCCTCGGACCGGCCGCAGGAGCACAGCACCTGCGGCCACTGCTTGAAGCCTAGGAAGGGGCCGCCCCCTGTCAGGGGCTCCAGGAGGATCCCCAGGTTCAGCATGGAGCGGGTCTCCTAGAGCAGGAACATCGCCGGCTGTGGTGGGGTCAAAGTTCAGGTTGCAGTAACCTGTGAGGTGGCGATGGGGATGCCGGATCAGCAGCCTTCATTCAGGGCAGGACGCTGGGTTGCAAGGCATTTGCATACAAGTCAGGGGTTGCTTCCATCCACGCTCCTGTCCACACACTCAGCCCGATGCTCAGACACAGCCTGGAGGGTGAGTGGGTGCTGCCCAAGGTTGCCCTCCTCCCCCCACCATCAGACCCTAACATCATCTCCCTTTGTATTTGTTCAGGCACACAAGACTGAGTGGGGGCCGGGCGAGGTGGCTCATGCCTGTAATCCCAGCACTTTGAGAGGCCAAGGCGGATGGATCACTTGAGGTCAGGAGTTCAAGACCAGCCTGACCAACATGGTGAAACTCCATCTCTAATAAAAATACAAAAAAATGGCAAGACATGGTGGCGGGCACCTGTAGTCCCAGCTACTTGGGAGGCTGAGGCAGGAGTATCACTTGAACCCAGGAGGTGGGGGTTGCAGTGAGCCGAGATGATGCCATTGCACTACTCCAGCCTGGGAGACAGATCAAGACTCTGTCTCAAAAAAAAAAAAAAAAAAAAAAAAATGCCAGGCGCAGTGGCTCACGCCTGTAATCCCGTAATCCCAGCACTTTGAGAGCTGGTTGAAGAAGCTGAGGCCCACGTCTAGCAGCCAGGTCCAGAGCTCAACCACGTCTCTGGCAGCTAGGGGAAGCTCTGCGTTTCCTCACAGTTGATGCCCATCAGGGGTTCCATGCAGGCTGAGAACTGCTTCAGTCGGAGGATCTCCTGGATGCAGGGAGGGGCCAGAGGTACCACCTGTTAGCCAGGACCCACACAGATGCCAGGGGCCCAGAGGCCTCCAGAATCATGGGCCTGTGGAGCAGAAGCTCCCCCTTTCCAAACCTGGGCATCTCCTTTTCCTCCTCCTAGCTGTTTGGACATCAGAGGTCAGGGCTTTGCCAAGGACTTGGCCACTGTGGCCTAGTGTGCATTAGGCAAAGGGGATTTTCAGAAAATGATGGGAGTATTTTAGTTGCGCCTTGAACTGCTTAATAAAAGCCATTGCCAAATGCTTCCCATTGTGCACAGGGGACAAGGTGAGCGGTTGCCCTAGACACCTGCCCAGGGTGTGATGGCAACTTAAAGGAAGCTGGAGTTCCCAAGCACAGGGAACTCCAGTCCAGACCCTGTCCCGAAAAGGCTGCTGCTTGGCCCCGCCCACTACTTACAGCAACATCAGTCCAGGCTTCAGGGCCAGGCCAGGATTGGGGAAGCCAAAGGGATTTCACGATTCTTGTTTTTTGAGACAGGGTCTTAGTTTGTTGCTCAGACTGGAGTCCAATGGTGCAGTCTTGGGTCACTGCAACCTCCACCTCCTGGGCTGGAAAAGGGATTTCATTCCAGGCTATATAGATTGTTCTGGCCTCACTCTCAGCCACGATCCAGGGAAGTCTGGAGAAACTTAGACTGTGTTAGATGCCTGGAATCCCATGTGTTCCAGGGAAACCAAGGCAGGAAAGTTAGGGTAAGGCTGAGCTCCGAAGTGGAGAAAGCCAAGGGTGTTGGTGTAAGTGTGAGACAGAAGACTGGAATGGGGAGGCTCCCTGAGGCAGGGGAATGGACACAGTGATGCACCCTAAAGGCTGATCTAGTGTGTGTGTGGTTTTTTTTGAGACACAGTTGCGCTCTTGTTGCCCAGGCTGGAGTGCAATGGTACGATCTCGGCTCACTGCAACCTCTGTCTCCAGGGTTCAAGCGATTTTCCTGCCTCAGCCTCCTAAGTAGATGGGATTACAGGTGCCTGCCACCATGCCTGGCTAAATTTTGTATTTTTAGTAGAGATGGGATTTCACCATGTTGGTCAGGCTGATCTCAAACTCCTGACCTCCGGTGATCCTCCTGCCTCAGCTTCTCAAAGTGTTAGGATTACAGGCATGAGCCACCACACCTGACCAAGATCTGACGTGTTTGTGGGTGGAGGGAGAGTGGAAGCTGTGATGGGGCCTGAGCCAGAGGCAGAGGGGTGGGACCTTGCCTGCAGAAGTTGCCGGTTGCTTTGGTTGATGAGCAGGGTGTCTGCCTCCAGCTTCAGGAACCGGTTGTGGCTCTGCTGAATAGAGCTGCTCAGTATCCCCAGGGCGGCCGCTTCCTCTTTCTCCACGAAACCCAAGATCTGCATCTGCAGCTGTTCGACCTCCTGGATGATCTCTGAGAAGCGGGTGTTCACCTCACCTCACATTGGCTGGATCAGTTTCTGGATGTTGTGGGGTATGTAGAGAGGTCTCTGTGAGCTCCACTCCAGCAACCCGACTGTCACAGCCCGGAGCCCACGTTGGCATCCTATCCCTGCCTGCCTGGTTCCACACCATCCACTCCAAGTCCTGAGAAGTCCCTGCAGCCCGATGCAGGGCGCTGGGGAGCCTGGGCCTGGGGTGGGGTGGGCCAGCCTTATCGAGAGAAACGCCACCCGGCCCTGGTGCTTTTCACTGTCAGCGGCGATGATCAGCATCTGCTTCTCCACAGTGTCCTGGACCTTTTGAACCTCTACCTAGGGTAGAGTGTTGGGAGAGAGGAGAAGGGGCCCCTGATTCAGAGAAGTGGCCTTGGAGAAGCCCTTCTGCAAACAGGCCCATGTCCAAGCCCAGCAGAGACATCCCCCATGCATTCGTCTGCTCAGCTTAATGAGGATGAGAGCCCAGTGCTGGAGGGCCCACGGTCTAGCCCTCTGCTTGGAGCGCTGCTCCCACTTGCTGAGAGCCTGTCTCTGTTAGAAGGAATCACATTATTTGCTCCTGACAGTGATGATCATAGGGTTTCAGGCCACAGGAAGGGATCTTGGAGAGCTCTGGGAGGCAGTAGGGCCAGGAGGGGCGTAGCAGGTATACAGCCATGTGGGCGCCCTGGGGCAGTGCTGCCAGGCCCAAGTCCCACATAAGCCTTTAGTCTCTACCTATCCTAGCAACGGGCATTTTCATTGTTATATTACACAACAGTGCGATTTCAAGTGCTGTCCACTAACCACTGCTGGCCCTTAGCAACATAAGCTCATGCCAGGTTGTAAATCAATGTAGTCCTTCTTTCACTGACAAAGTCTTCTTTTTTTTTTTTTCAGGCAGGGTCTCGCTTTGTCCCCCAGGCTGGAGCACAGTGGTGCAATCTCAGCTCACTGCAACCCCTGTCTGCCTCCCCGGCTCAAGCCATCTTCCCACCTTAAGCCATCTTCCCACCTCAGCCTCCTGAGTAGCTGGGACTACAGGCGTGCACCACCACGCCAGGGAATTTATCTACTTTTTGTAGAGATGGGGTCTTGCCATGTTGCTCAGGCTGGTCTCAAACTCCAGAGCTCAAGTGATCATCCTGCCCTGGCCTCCCAAAGTACTGGGATTACAGGCTTGAGCCACCACACCCAGCTGTTTTACAAAATATATATATATTTTTTTTCCAGACAGAGTCTTGCTCTGTCGCCCAGACTGGAGTGCAGTGGCACCATCTCGGCTCACTGCAAGCTCCACCTCCTGGGTTCACGCCATTCTCCTGCCTCAGCTTCCCCAGTAGCTGGGACTACAGGTGCCCGCCACCATGCCCGGCTAATTTTTTGTATTTTTAGTAGAGACGGGGTTTCACCATGTTAGCCAGGATGGTCTCGATCTCTTGACCTCGTGATCTTCCCGCCTTGACCTCCCAAAGTGCTGGGATTACAGGCGTGAGCTACAGTGCCCAGTCACAAAATCTTGCAATGAAAAAAGTGTCAGCCAGGCGAGGTGGCTCACGCCTGTAATCCCAACTCTTTGAGAGGCCAAGTGGGGGCAGATCACCTGAGGTCAGGAGATCGAGACCATCCTGGGTAACATGGTGAAACCCCATCTCTACTAAATACAAAAGTTAGCTGGGTGTGGTGGCATGTGCCTGTAATCCCAGGTACTCGGGAGTCTGAGGCAGGAGAATCTCTTAAACCTGGGAGGTGGAGATTGCAGTGAGCCAAGATTGCACCACTGCACTCCAGCCTGGCAACAGAGCGAGACTCCGTCTCAACAAAAGTGTCAGGCCGGGCGCGGTGGCTCACACCTGTAAGCCCAGCACTTTGGGAGGCCGAGGTAGGTGGATCACGAAGTCGGGAGATCGAGACCATCCTTGCTCACATGGTGAAACCCCGTCTCTACTAAAAATAAAAAAAATTAGCCAGGTGTGGTTGCGGGCACCTGTAGTCCCAGCTACTCGGGAGACTGAGGCAGGAGAATAGGGAAATGGCGTGAACCCGGGAGGTAGAACTTGCAGTGAGCAGAGGTTGTGCCACTGCACTCCAGATTGGACAACAGAGCGAGACAATGTCTCAAAAAAAATTAAAAAAAAAGGTGTCGGCTAGGCGCAGTGGCTCACACCTATAATCCCAGTACTTTGGGAGGCAAAGGCGGGCAGATCACAAGGTTAGGAGTTTGAGACCAGCCTGGCCAACATGATGAAACCCCGTCTCTACTAAAAATACAAAAATTAGCCAGGCATGGTGATGCGTGCCTGTAATCCCAGCTACTCAGGAGGCTGAGGCAGGAGAATAGCTTGAACCTGGGAGGCAGAGGTTGCAGTGAACCAAGATCGCCTCATTGCACACTAGCCTAGTCAGCAGAGCAAGACTCCGTCTCAAAAAAAAAAAAAAATATATATATATATATATATATATATATGCAAATATAGGCTGGGCGTGGTGGTGCATGCTTGTAATCCCAGCTACTTGGGAGGCTGAGGCAGGAGGATTGCTTGAACCTGAGAGGTGGAGGTTGCAGTGAGCTGAGATTGAGTTACTGCCCTCCAGCCTAGGCAATAGGGCAAGACTCTGTCTCAAAATAAATAAATAAATATATAATAGAATATAGTAAACACAATTTGATTTCTTTGTTTTTTTTGAGACGGAGTCTCGCTCTGTCACCCAGGCTGCAGTGCGGTGGCGCGATCTTGGCTCACTGCAAGCTCCGCCTCCCAGGTTCACACCATTCTCCTGCCTCAGCCTCCTGAGTAACTGGGACTACAAGTGCCCGCCACCACGCCCAGCTGATTTTTTGTATTTTTAGTAGAGACGGGGTTTCACCGTGTTAGCCAGGATGGTCTCGATCTCCTGACCTCGTGATCCACCCACCTCGGCCTCCCAAAGTGCTGGGATTACAGGTGTGAGCCACCGCGCCTGGCCATGATTTCTTTTTTTTTGAGACAGAGTCTCACTCTGTTGCCCAGGCTGGAGTGCGGTGGTGCAATCTTGGCTCACTTCAACCTCTGCCTCCCAGATCAAGCGATTCTTGATTCTCATGCCTCAGCCACTTGAGTAGCTGTGATTACAGGCATGCACCACCATGTCTGGCTAATATATATATATATTTTGGTGTATTTTAGTAGAGACGGGATTTCTCCATGTTGGCCAGACTCGTCTTGAACTCCTGGACTCGAATGATCTGCCTGCCTCGGCCTCCCAAAGTTCTGGGATTACAAGCATGAATCACCGCTCCCAGCCTTAAACACAATTTGAAAATGGAGGCGGCCTGGCGTGGATGCTCACGCCTGTAACCCCAGCACTTTGGGAGGCTGAGGCGGGTGGATCACCTGAGATCAGGAGTTCAAGATTAGCCTGGCCAACACGGTGAAACCCGGGCTCTACAAAAAATACAAAAATTAGCTGGGCGAAGTGGCGGATGCCTGTAATCCCAGCTACTTGGGAGGCTGAGGCAGAAGAATTGCTTGAACCTAGGAGGCAGAGGTTGCAATAAGTCAAGATTGTGCCATTATACTCCAGACTGGATGACAAGAGAGAAACTCCATCTCAAAAAAAAAAAAAAAAAAAAAAAAGAAAGAAAGAAAGAAAGGAAAATGGAGGAAAGTGGGGGGGGATTTACACAACCTGAAGTGAAGAGCTTGTATTTCGATATGTTGATATAGGTTTCATACATACAATTCCCCATCCTTATTTAACTCACTTGTACCTTTTGATGTCACAACATGACCCCGGTGACCATGACTTTAATAGCTGCTTGATTTTCTTCCAAGGAAATGTGAAAAAAATAATGTCTTCATTTAGAAATATGACTGATGGGGGCTTGGCAGGGATTACTAGGCTCCAAAAGACGCTGTGTCATCTTCCAGCCCCACTGTCCACATTTAGAAGTGACAACATTCATGAACTAAGTCAACATCCACCAAAAATAACGTAAGATAAAGCTCACCGTTCTGGAACATGGAAATGACACACACAGACCTCACCCACCAATCTCTAAGCTGGGACAACAAACGCTTGCAGTGAAACTTCTCTAAAATGTCAAATTAGCATATTCTTTCCCTCAATATAAAGTTTCAATAAACTTGACTCAATCTGCCTTTATTTTAAAAACCTAACAAAAGATGTATTTAAATCCTTGAAAAAATTAACTTTAGGCAGGGTGCGGTAGATCAGCCCTGTAATCCCAGCACCTTGGGAGGCCGAGGCGGGCGGATCACCTGAGGTCAGGAGTTCAAGACCAGCCTGACCAACATGGTGAACCCCCCCCAATCTCTACTAAAAATACAAAATTAGGGCCGGGCACGGTGGCTCAAGCCTGTAATCCCAGCACTTTGGGAGGCCGAGACGGGCGGATCACGAGGTTAGGAGATCGAGACCATCCTGGCTAACACGGTGAAACCCCGTCTCTACTAAAAATACAAAAAACTAGCCGGGCGAGGTGGCGGGCGCCTGTAGTCCCAGCTACTCAGGAGGCTGAGGCAGGAGAATGGCGTAAACCCGGGAGGCGGAGCTTGCAGTGAGCTGAGATCCGGCCACTGCAGTCCAGCCCGGGTTACAGAGCAAGACTCCATCTCAAAAAAAAAAAAAAAAAAAAAAAAAAAAAATACAAAATTAGGCAGGCGTGGTGGCACATGCCTGTATCCCAGGTACTCGGGAGGCTGAGGCAGGAGAATCACTTGAACCCAGGATGTGGAGGTTGCAGTGAGCCAAGATCGTGCCATTGCACTCCAGCCAGGGCAACAAGTGTGAAACTCTGTCTCAAAAAAAAAAAAAAAAAAAAGAAAGAAAAAGAAAAATTAACTTTATACTGTGTACACAAATAAATTTCTCTTATACAGCTAAATATGATTACACACTTTGTTTAAAAAATGTTTTTTCCACTAATGACATTTCACATGTATTTCTACATAAACTATCTTTCCATTCTTCTGGGAATGTGTCCTAAGAGCTGACAGACGGACAGTTGAAAATACCTTCACACAGCTGGGCATAGTGGCTCAGGACTGTAATCCCAGTACTTTGGGAAGCCAAGACAGGTGGATCACCTGGGGTCAGGAGTTCGAGACCAGCCTGGGCAATATGGTGAAAACCCATCTCTACTAAAAATACAAAAATTAGCTGGGTGTGGTGGCAGGTGTCTGTAATCCCAGCTACCTCGGGAGGCTAAGGCAGGGGAATCACTTGAACCTGGGAGATGGAGGTTGCAATGAGCCAAGATGGCACCACTGCACTCCAGCCTAGGCAGCAGAGCAAGACTTCATCAAAAAAAAAGAAGGAAAGAAAGAAAGAAAGAGAGAGAGAAAGAAAGAAAGAGAAAGAAAGAGAGAGAAAGAAGAAAGAAAAAGAAAGAAGAGAGAAAGAAGAAAAAGAAAGAAAGAAAGAAAAAGAAAGAAAGAAAAAGAAAGAAAGAAAGAAAGAAAGAAAGAAAGAAAGAAAGAAAGAAAGAAAGAAGAAAGAAAGAAGAAAGAAAGAGAAAGAAAGGAAGAAGCCGTGTGCAGTGGCTTACACCTGCAATCCCAGCACTTTGGGAGGCCGGTGCAGGCGGCTCATGAGGTCAGGAGATCAAGACCATCCCGGTTAACACAGTGAAATCCCGTCTCTACTAAAAATACAAAAAATTAGCTGGGCGTGGTGGTGGTTGCCTGTAGTCTCAGCTACTCGGGAGGCTGAGGCAGGAGAATGATGTGAATCCGGGAGGCGGAGCTTGCAGTGAGCCTAGATGGTGCCGCTGCACTCCAGCCCGGGCGACAGAGCAAGACTCCGTCTCAAAAAAAAAAAAAAAGAAAAAAGAAAAGAAAAGAAAGAGAAAGAAAGACAGAGAGAAAGAAAGAAGCCCTCACACAACGTACCACTTTCTTCCTCAGTAGTGTTTATAAGATTTTTTTTTTTAAGACAGTCTTGCTTTCTCGAGAAGGTTGCAGTACAGTGGCACAATCATAGCTCACTGCAGCCTCGACCTCCTTATTAGCTAGGACTCCGGATGCACGCCACCATATCTGGCTAATTAAAAAAAAATTTTTATGGTAATGAGATCTCATTATGTTGCCCAGGCTGGTCTCAAACTCCTGGGCTCAAGTAATCCTCCTGCCTCGGCCTCCCAAAGTGCTGAGATTCCAGGCATGAGCCACTGTGCCTGGCCTGCTTTTTTTAATAGATTTTATTATAGTTATTGGTTAAATTTCCAGTCTTGTGTTTTCTTTTCTCTTTTTATTTTATTTTGTTTTATTATTTTTTTTTTGAGACAGAGTCTCGCTCTGTCACCCAGGCTGGAGTGCAGTGGCGTGATCTCCGCTCAACACAAGCTCCACCTCCCAGGTTCACGCCATTCTCCTGCGTCAGCCTCCCGAGTAGCTGGGACTACAGGCATCTGCCACCACGCCCGGCTAATTTTTTTGTAGTTTTAGTAGAGACGGGGTTTCATCGTGTTAACCAGGATAGTCTTGATCTCCTGACTCCCACCTTGGCCTCCCAAAGTGCTGGGATTACAGGCGTGAGCCACCGCGCCTGGCCGTGTTTTCTTTTCTTGAATGCATTATGTTTATTTATTTATTTAGAGATGGCGTCTTGCTCTGTCACCCAGGCTGGAGAACAGTGGCACGATCTTGGCTCACCACTTCCTCCGCCTCCCAGATTCAAGTGGTTCTCCTGCCCCAGCCTCCTGAGTAGCTGGGGTTACAGGTGTCTGCCACCAACGCCTGGCTAATTTTTATATTTTTAGTAGAGATGGGGTTTCATCATGTTGGCCAGGCTGGTCTCGAACTCCTGAGCTCAAGTGATCCCTCTGCCTTGGCCTCCCAAAGTGTGGGATTACAGCTGTGAGCCACCGTGCTGGATCCATATTTATTTTTCAATTTATATTTACTAACTCCATTATCTGTATCCTCTTTTTCTCAATTTTATTTTTGTAGAGACGAGATCTCACTTTGTTACCCGGGCTGATCTTGAACTCCTGGGCTCAAGTGATCATCCTGCCTTGGCTTATATCTTCTTTTTTTCTTTCTTTTTCTTTTTTTTTTTTTTTTTGAGATGGAGTCTTGCTGTGTCATCCAGGCTGGAGTGCAGTGGCGCGATCTCGGCTCACTGCAAGCTCCGCCTCCCGGGTTCGTGCCATTCACCTGCCTCAGCCTCTCGAGTAGCTGGGACTACAGGCACCTGCCACCTCGCCCAGCTAATTTTTTGTATTTTTAGTAGAGATGGGGTTTCACCATGTTAACCAGGATGGTCTCAACCTCCTGACCTTGTGATCCTTAACATGGATGGTCTCGATCTCCCGACCGTGTGATCTGCCCGCATCGGCCTCCCAAAGTGTAGGAATTACAGGCATGAGGCACCACACCCGGCCTTGGCTTATATCTTCTATGGCTATTTTCCATTTTTTCCTCCTGGTTTTTAGTCAGATCGTCTTTTGTTCTCATATGTCTGTAGTGTTTCCTCATACACCTATAATTTTATTACAAAAATTGTAAACATGGCCGGGCGCGGTGGCTTACACCTATAATCCCTGCACTTTGGGAGGCCGATGTGAGTGGATCACGAGGTCAAGAGATTGAGACCATCCTGGCCAACATGGTGAAACCCTGTCTGTACTAAAAATACAAAAACTAGCTGGGTGTGGTGGCACATACCTGTAGCCCCAGCTACTCGGGAGGCCGAGGCTGGAGAATCCCTTGAACCTGGGAGGCAGAGGTTGCAGTGAGCTGAGATTTTGCCACTGTACTCCAGCCTGGGTGACAGAGTGAGACTTTGTCTCAGCAAAAAAAAAAAAAAGAAAAAAGAAAAAAAAATTGTAAACATATTTAAAAGGAGAAAGACAAGTAAAAAAATACTCATGTAACCTTCATTCATTTTCATCAGTTATTAACATGAAACCAATCTCTTGTTTCACTATTATCTGCTCTGATTTCTCCTTCCTTCACTGGAGTATTTAAAGCAAATGCCAAACATGAATTCCATCCACAAATAGGAATGTCTTTACTTTTAAGAGGTAAGAATTCTCTCTTTTGAAAACCAAACCACAATATCATTCTCTCTCTCTCTCACGTACATATTCCTTTATATTAGTCAATGTTTAAATGTCTGTAACTGTCGTATAAATGCATTTTTGCTGTTAGTTACAATCAGGATCCCCACAGGTCCTCACATTGCATTTGGTTTCTTTTTCTTTTTCTTTTTCTTTTTTTTTTTTGAGATGGAGTCTCGCTCTGTCTCCCAGGCTGGAGTGCAGTGGCTGGATCTCAGCTCACTGCAAGCTCCGCCTCCCGGGTTCACGCCATTCTCCTGCCTCAGCCTCCCGAGTAGCTGGGACTACAGGCGCCCACCACCTTGCCCGGCTAGTTTTATGTATTTTTTAGTAGAGACGGGATTTCACCGTGTTAGCCAGGATGGTCTCGATCTCCTGACCTCGTGATCCGCCAGTCTCGGCCTCCCAAAGTGCTGGGATTACAGGCTTGAGCCACCGAGCCCGGCTCTTTTTCTTTTTTTTGAGATGGAGTCTCGCTCTGTTGCCCAGGCTGGAGTGCAGTGGTGCGATCTCAGTTTACTGCAAGCTCCGCCTCCCAGGTTTTACACCATTCTCCTGCCTCAGCCTCCCGAGTAGCTGGGACTACAGGCGTGCACCACCTACGCCCGGCTAGTTTTTTTGTATTTTTAGTAGAGACAGGGTTTCACCGTTTTAGCCAGGATGGCCTCGATTTCATGACCTTGTGATCCACCCGCCTCGGCCTCCCAAAGTGCTGGGTTTTGCATTTGGTTTCTAAATGTTCCTTAAATTTATAACAGCTCCCTTCATGGGAACATGACAAAACACCGTCTCTACAAAAAATACAAAAAAAAAAATTAGCCAGGCATGGTGTCTCCTGCCTCTAGTTCCAGCTACTTGGGAGGCTGGGGTGGGAGGATTGCTTGAGCCCACGAGGTTGAGGCTGCAGTGAGCAGAGATCATGTTAGTGCACACTGCAGATTGGGCAACAGAGGAAGTCCCTGTCTCAAAAATAATGGTAAAAATAATAGTGGACCGGGCGTGGTGGCTCATGCCTCTAATCCCAGCACTTTGGGAGGCCAAGGCATGTGGATCAACTGAGATCAGGAGTTCAAGACCAGTCTGGCCAACATGGTGAAACCCCATCTCTACTAAGAATACAAAAATTAGCCGGGCATGGTGGCACGTGCCAGCAGTCCCAGCTACTGGGGCAGCTGAGGCAGGAGAATCACTGGAACCTGGAAGGCAGAGGTTTCAGTGAGCCAAGATCTCACCACTGCACTCTATCCTGGGTGACAGAGTGAGACTCCATCTAAAAAAATAATAATAACAGCTCTTTCTCCCATGTTTTCCCCCTTGCCACTTTTGTTGAAGAAACAGAGTCGTTTGACCTCTGCAGTTTCCCCTTTCTGGGTGTGGCTGGTTGGATCTCCATGTACCATTTCCCCTGTTCCTCTATTCTCAGTGTTTCGTGTAAGCTGCTGGGATTCAGGTTTAGTTTTTGGCAAGCAACTTTCATGCTTGGTGTCATCTACTTCTGACTGCTTAAAATCAGAATGTCTGGCTGTCTCTGCCTGGTTTGTGTTGATTGTCTACTGAACATTGTGTGTGAGGAATTGGAGTGGTGATTTAAGGCTAAGGATGGTACTCTATTCCTTCAGAACGGATTAATGACTGTTACTGGCAGTAGGCTAGGGACACCAGCAATCCTAAATCACCTTAGTCCATTCAGGGACTAAGATGACTCAAAACTGGACTCCAGTCCTTTTGGAGGTCTGGTCTCTTTTGGCTCATCCTGCCACCCGGCGTGTGCTCCCTCAGGATCCCAACCCTAAGCACAGAGGCTCTGCTAGGAGCCCTTCCCTGGTACAAATATCTTCAATATTTGTTCCATATCCCTGTGAACCAGGAGCAGCTTTGACAGCTTCTCAGACGCCCCCACCAGAATTACCAGATCCACCAAGGAGAAAAGCCTTGAAATGCTGGGTCACTTCTCCGGGTTTCCTCCTCCTCCTTCTTCTTCTTTTTTTTTTTTTGAGATGGAGTCTCGCTCGTCACCCAGGCTGAAGTGCAGTGGCCCTATCACGGCTCACTGCAAGCTCTGTCTTCTGGGTTCACGCCATTTTCCTGCCTCAGCCTCCCGAGTAGCTGGGACTACAGGCGCCCGCAACCACGCCTGGCTAATTTTTTGTATTTTTAGCAGAAAATTTTCTGCTAAGCGGTTGCAGTTTCACCGTGTTAGCCAGGATGGTCTCGATCTCCTGACCTCGTGATCTGCCCACCTTGGCCTCCCAAAGTGCTGGGATTACAGGCGTGAGCCACCGCACCGGGCCCAGGTTTCCTTCTTCTACTGATCTTGGCCCTGTAATGCTGTGCTAGAATTCACCTGTATGCGCGTGCACACACACACACACACACACCCTATGTATATATGTATGTGTCTCTCTCTCTTTTTCCAGCTCTTTTCAGAGAGAATGTTGGTCAGAATTATGTGGTCCACAATCCTCAGAAATGGAGCATCATCTGGCTTTTTAAAAGCTTTTCCTTTTTTATATTTAGGGCATCTGCATATTTATTTATTTATTTACTTACTTACTTAGAGATGGAGTCTCACTTTGTTGCCCAGGCTGGAGTGCAGTGCATGATCTCAGCTCACTGCAACCTCCGCCTCCAGGGTTCAAGCAATTATCCTGCCTCAGCCTCCTCAGTAGCTACGACTACAGGCACGCACCACCACGCCCAGCTAATTTTTGTATTTTTAGTAGAGATGGGGTTTCACCATGTTGGTCAGGCTGGTCTTAAACTCCTGACCTTGTGATTCACCCGCCTCGGCCTCCCAAAGTGCTGAGATTACAGGCGTGAGCCACCATACCCAACCACAGAGTCTAACTTTTTATTTTTATTTTTATTTATTTATTATTATTATTATACTTTAAGTTCTAGGGTACATGTGCATAACGTGCAGGTTTGTTACATATGTATACTTGTGCCATGTTGCTGTGCTGCACCCATCAACTCGTCAGCACCCATCAACTCGTCATTTACATCAGGTATAACTCCCAATGCAATCCCTCCCCCCTCCCCCCTCCCCCCTCCCCATGATAGGCCCCGGTGTGTGATGTTCCCCTTCCCGAGTCCAAGTGATCTCATTGTTCAGTTCCCACCTATGAGTGAGAACAAGAGTCTAACTTTTAAGTCTCTGCGTGGGGCTTGATCCAGCTGGGAGCTGCCACTCCATCCCCGCTGCCCTTGTCTGGGTTCTGCCCAATCTCTCCTGGCCTCCAGCATCCCCCATCCCATCCTGTCTTCTGCAGGCCTTCAAGACTCAGTTTCGGTTCTTCAGTGCACAGCACGGTCCTGGCATGGGGCAGCTGTGCAGCCACATGGCAGTAAGAAAGTGTATGTCTGGGCCAGGCATGGAGACTCACACCTTAATTCCAGCACTTTGGGAGGCCAAAGTGGGTGGATCACTTTAGCCCAGGGGCTTAAGACCAGCCTGGGCAACAGGGTGAAACTCTGTCTCCACTAAAAATACAAAAGTACCCGGGCGTGGTTGTTCATCCCTGTAATCCCAGCTACTTGGGAGGCTGAGGCAGGAGAATCTCTTGAACCCAAGAGGCAGAGGTTGCAGTGAGCTATCGCACCATTGCACTTCAGCCTGGGCAACAAGAGTGAAACTCCATCTTGAAAAATAAATTAAAATAAAACATTTTTTTAAAAAAGCGTATTTTTGGCTATGCACATTGGCTCACGCCTATAATCTCAGCACATTGGGAGGGTCACTTGAACCCAGGAGTTTGAGACCAGCCTGGGTGAAACCCTGTTTCCTTTTTTTTTTTTTTTTTTTTTTTTGAGGCGGAGTCTCGCTCTGTGGCCCAGGCTGGAGTGCAGTGGCCAAATCTCAGCTTACTGCAAGCTCCGTCTCCCGGATTTACGCCATTCTCCTGCCTCAGCCTCCCGAGTAGCTGGGACTACAGGCGCCCGCCACCTCGCCCAGCTAGTTTTTTGTATTTTTTAGTAGAGACAGGGTTTCACTGTGTTAGCTAGGATGGTCTCGATCTCCTGACCTCGTGATCCGCCCGTCTCGGCCTCCCAAAGTGCTGGGATTACAGGCTTGAGCCACCGCGCCCGGCCAAAACCCTGTTTCTATAAAAAATATGAAAAATTAGCCAGGCGTGGTGGTGCACACTTATGGTCCCAGCTACCTGGAATGCTAAGGTGGGAGGATCACCTGAGCCCAGAGAGGTCCAGGCTGCAGTGAGCTGTGATCACACCAGTGCATTGCAGTCTGGGTGACAGAGCGAGACCCTGTCTCAAAAACAAAGACAAAAACAAAAAACAAAAACTAAAAGGAAACTGGATGTTTGCTTTTGTCCTGTGATCTGTGATAGCGAAACCAGCACTGCAAGGCTTTCCAGCACTGGGCTGTCACATCCTTATCCATCTTCACAGTCTATCTAGTTCAAGAACTCTATGGCATAACCCAAAGCCATCTTTTAAAAATATGGGCTTGGCCGGGTGCGGTGGCTCAAGCCTGTAATCCCAGCACTTTGGGAGGCCGAGATGGGCGAATCACGAGGTCAGGAGATCGAGACCATCCTGGCTAACACAGTGAAACCCTGTCTCTACTAAAAAAAAAAATACAAAAAACTAGCTGGGCGAGGTGGTGGGCGCCTGTAGTCCCAGCTACTTGGGAGGCTGAGGCAGGAGAATGGTGTAAACCCGGGAGGCGGAGCTTGCAGTGAGCTGAGATCCGGCCACTGCACTCCAGCCTGGGAGACAGAGCGAGACCCCGTCTCAACAAAATAAATAAATAAATAAATAAAAATAAAAATAAAAATAAAAATATGGGCTTGTGGCTCAACATGGTGGCTCACACTTGTAATCCCAGCACTTTGGGAGGCTGAGGCGGGCAGATCACTTGAGCCCAGGAATTTGAGACCAGCATGGCCAATATGGCAAAACCCTGTCTCTACCAAAAATACAAAAATTAGCCGGGCTTTGTGGTGCAGGCCTATAATCCCAGCTACTCAAGAAGTTGAGGCATGAGAATTGCTTGAATCTGGGAGGTGGAGGTTGCAGTGAGACGAGATAGCACCACTGCACTCCAGCCTGGGCGACAGAGCAAGACCCTGTCTCAAAAAAGAAAAAAAAAGGGGGTGGGGTGGGGGCTTGTTAGCTGTATATCCCAACTGAGCAAAGCAGGGCATTTTTTTTGTTTTGTTTTGTTTTTTGAGATGGAGTCTCGCCCTGTCACCCAGGCTGGAGTACAGTGGTGCCATCTTGTCTCACTGCAATCTCTGCCTCCTGGATTCAAGTGATTGTCCTGTGTCAGCCTCCCCAGTAGCTGGGATTACAGGTGCCCGCCACCACACCCAGCTAGTTTTTTTTTTTTTTTTTTTTGAGACGGAGTTTCGATCTTGTTGCCCAGGTTGGAGTGCAACGGCATGATCTCAGCTCACCGCAACCTCTGCCTTCCGGGTTCAAGCGATTCTCCTGCCTCAGCCTCCCAAAGTGCTGGGTTACAGGTGTGAGCCACCACACTCAGCCTAATTTTTGTTATTTTTAGTAGAGACAGGGTTTCACTATATTGGCCAGGTTGGTCTTAAACTCTTGACCTCAGATGATCCACCAGCCTCGGCCTCCCAAAATGCTGGGATTATAGGCGTTAGCCACCGTGCTGGCCAGCAGGGCATATTTTGAGAATGTTTTGCTCTTGATTTGCCAATTGCGTAGATAGTACAATGTGTGTAAAGTTATCAGAATGAAATGTGAGTAGAAGCAATGAAACAGTAGTCCAATCTTGGGCAAAAAACAACCCAATAATTTGTTATTTCTTTGAGACAAGATCTTGCTCTGTCACCCAGCCCAGGCTGGAGAGCAGTACCATCACATCAGTTCACTGCAGCCTTGACCTCCCAGGCTCAAGCAACCCTTTCACCTCAGCCTCTCAAGTACCTGGGTCTATAGGTGTGAGCTACTGCTCCTGGCCAAGAATATTTTTTTTTCTTTTTTTTTTTTGAGACAGGGTTCCTTGCTGTGTTGCCCAGGCTGGAGTATAGTGGCGCAATCATAGCTCCCTGCAGCCTTGAATGTGATCCACCTGCCCCGGCCTCCCAAAGTGCTGGGATTACACGAATGAGCTACTACACCTGGCCAATATTTTATTTTTTTTTATTTATTTATTTTTGAGACAGAGTCTCACTCTGTTGCCCAGGTTGGAGTGAGTGCAGTGGCATGATCTTGGCTCACTACAACAACCTCTGCCTACCGGGTTCCAGTGATTCTCCTGCCTCTGCCTCCTGAGTAGCTGGAATTACAGGCACCCGCCACCATGCCTGGCTCATTTTTGTATTTTAGTAGAGACAGGATTTCACCATATTGGCTGGACTGGTCTCGAACTCCTGACCTCAGGTGATCTTCCCACCTTGGCTTCCCAAAGTGCTGGAATTACAGGCGTGGGCCACCACGCCCGGCCCTGATCTTTTTTTTTTTTTTTTTAAATTGGGCAGACCTCTGAATCAGAATAAGTTCAGAAAGATTCTAGGAAATCCATGATCTTAATGAAAGTATGTTTTAACTAAAAATTAAAATGAAAATAGAAAACTTAGAAGCAATTTAATTTCCCTATTAGAAAACTGATCAAGGAATTAATCTGGCTTCACAGAGTAACAGTTTACTCCAGGGGGAAGCTTTACTGATGAAAATCTTTCTGTATGGTGTGATTCTTATTAAAAATTTAGCTCTGTGCTGCCACCTAGGCTTTATGGCTGAGGAGATCCAGTGATACTGGAATTACCTCCTGCCAGTACAGATGCTGTATCAGAGCCTCCTGCAAGCCCCAGCTGGATTGTGGCCATGCAGAACTCCAGGGTTTTGGGCAGATCCATGTCCTCTTTTGCGAATAACTACTTTACTGGGCCCTGGCAGAGACGGAACACCTAGTTCATGGGACATCAAGTGACCCTGTGGCCTGAGCTGCCCGTCACCAACTAGGTGTTGTGTATTTATACCAACCCAATTAGGAGTAATTAACAAAAAATTTTTTCTTTTGTAGAGACAGCTCTTGCTATGTTGCCCAAGATGGTCTTGAACTCCTGGCCTGAAGTAATCCTCTCGCCTCAGCCTCCCAAAGTGCTGGGATTACAGGTGTGGGCCATGGTACCTGGCCAAATTTTTTTTTTTTTTTAAGAGACAGGTCTGGCTGGGCATAGTGGCTCACGCCTGTAATCCCAGCACTTTGGGAGGCCGAGGCGGGCAGATCACAAGGTCAGGAGATCAAACCATCCTGGCCAACATGATAAAACCTTGTCTCTACTAAAAATACAAAAATTAGCTGGGCATGGTGGTGGGCGCCTGTAATCCCAGCTACTCGGGAGGCTGAGGCAGGAGAATTGCTTGAACCTGGGAGCCAGAGGTTGCAGTGAGCTGAGATGATGCCATTGCACTCCAGCCTGGCCAACAAAAGCAAAACTCTGTCTCAAAAAAAAAAAAAAAGAGACAATGTCTAACTCTGTGTCTCAGGCTAGAGAGCATAGCTCACTGTAGCTCTGAAATCCTTGGCTCAAATGATCCTCCCACCTCAGCCTCCTGAGTAGCTGGAACTACAGGCATGTGTCACCACACCTGGCTAATTAAAAAAAAAAAAATTGTAGGCCAGGCGCAGTGGCTCATGCCTGTAATCCCAGCACTTTGGGAGGCCGAGGCGGGCGGATCACGAGGTCAGGAAATCGAGACCATCGTGGCTAACATGGTGAAACCCCGTCTCTACTAAAAATGCAAAAAATTAGCCGGGCGTGGCGGTGGGCGCCTGTAGTCCCAGTTACTTGGGAGGCTGAGGCAGAAGAATGGCGTGAACCCCAGAGGCGGAGCTTGCAGTGAGCCGAGATCATGCCCCTGCACTCCAGCCTGGGTGACTGAGTGACACTCTGTCTCAAAAAAAAAAAATTGTATAGATGGGGCCTATGTTGCCCATCCTGGTCTTGAACTCCTGGCCTCAAGCAGTCCTCCTACCTCAGCCTCCTAAAGTACTGGGATTCCAGGTGTGAGCCTGGCAATTAGGAGCAATTAACATAGCCCTGAAATAGTGACTGTCTCTGAGACAGGGATACAATGACTTGGTACTTCGTGTTTATTTTATTTGCTTGTAGAAGGGCAGTTGTATCTTGTTCCACGAAGGCATGAAGTTGTTTTTCACCATCCTTTTTTTTTCTTTTTTTTCGAGACGGAGTTTCGCTCTTGTTGCCCAGGCTCAAGTGCAATGGCATGATCTCGGCTCATGCAACCTGTGTCTCCTGAATTCAAGAGATTTTCCTGCCTCGGCCTCCAGAGTAGCTGGGATTACAGGTGCCCGCCACCATGCCTGGCTAATTTTTTGTATTTTTAGTAGAGACGGGGTTTCATCATGTTGGCCAGGTTGGTCTCGAACTCCTGACCTCAGGTGATTCACCTGCCTTGGCCTCCCAAAGTGCTGAGATTATAGGCTTGAGCCACCACATCCAGCGTTTTTCACCATCCTATGCAAGTTCAAGTATGTGCAGAAGCATGTACATGTGAGAGGAACCAAAGAGGTGGACTGAATCAATCACCCCATTGTCTCTCAGCCCCAAACCCACCCTCTGAACTCTGCTCCGAGCCACATTTTCCCCCTCCTAGCTCAACCTGGTAGGACAGGCTGAGGGAGACTGCAGACCGAGAGGAAAAAAGGAGGGATGATATATTTCCTGTTGTCAGCCAAACCACAGAACACTGCTGTGTGCTGGCATAGCTGATTCCAGGAGTGGCGCTGGTTTCTTGGTGGTTTCTCCATCCTCTGAGAGGCAGCAGCTGCCACTGGCCAGCACCTCCTTCTCCACCAGATCCCTCCTCTTGAGTCTCCATTTTATTTTATTTGAGACACAATCTCTGTCACCCAGACTGGAGTGCAGTGGTGCGATCTCGGCCCACTGCAACCTCCACCTCCCGGGTTCAAGCAATTCTTGTGCCTCAGTCACCCAAGTAGCTGGGCTTACAAGTGTGCGCCACCATGCCCGGATAATTTTTGTATTTTTAGTAGAAACAGGGTTTCACTATGTTGGCCAGGCTGGTCTCAAACATGTGACCTCAAGTCATCTGCCTGCCTCGGCCTCCCTAAGTGCGGGGATTACGGATGTGAGCCACCATACCTGGCCTTATTTTATTTTTAAATTTAATTTTATGTAGAGACAGAGTCTCACCATGATGCCCAGGCTGATCTCACACTCCTCGGTTAGCTTGACCTCCCAAAGTGCAGATGAATCTCCCTTTTTTTTTTTTTTTTTTTTGAGATGGAGTCTTGCTCTATCACCCAGGCTGGAGTGCAGTGGTGGGATCTCAGCTCACTGCAAGCTCCTCCTCCCGGGTTTATGGCATTCTCCTGCCTCAGCCTCCCGAGTAGCTGGGACTACAGGCACCCGCCACCTTGCCCGGCTAGTTTTTTGCATTTTTTAGTAGAGACGAGGTTTCACCGTGTTAGCCAGGATGGTCTCGATCTCCTGACCTCGTGATCCGCCCGTCTCGGCCTCACAAAGTGCTGGGATTACAGGCTTGAGCCACCGCGCCTGGCCCTTTTTTTTTTTTTTTTTTTTTTGAGGCGGAGTTTTGCTCCTGTTGCCCAGGCTGGAGTGCAGTGGCATGATCTCGGCTCACTGCAACCTCCACCTCTCAGGTTCAAGCGATTCTTCCACCTCAGCCTCCTGCATAGTTCGTTTGGCTAATTTTGTATTTTTTAATAGAGATGGGGTTTCTCCACATTGGTCACGCTGGTTTCGAACTCCCGACCTCAGGTGATCCACCTGCCTCGGCCTCCCAAAGTGCTATTACAAGGGTGAGCCACCGTGCCCGGCCAAATCTCCGTTTTAATAATCACAATATCTTCCCACTGTTCTCAGGTCCCAGGAGTAAGGACTGCACCTGGCAATCCCCACATCTGTGATGCCTCAGTGTCCACTCCTGCCCTTTCTCCACTACCAGTTAACAACTGCTGTTGTCTCTCAATTGGACCCTGACGGATGCACCCACATATCCCGTTCACTAAACTGTGTGAGTCCATTTTGTCTCCCTATCTTAAAAAGTGCTGTCCGGAAGGGACTAACACCTTCTGAGGATCCCACGCCCTGCCTGATGCTGAAGTGATTGATGTTTGTTTGTTGGTTACTTGTCACCAAATGTTTCTCACTCATCCTCTTCCTTGTACCTAGTCACTCACTCTCTTCCAGAAAGACTTGTCCCTTAAAAACCATCTCACGGCTGGGGATGGTGGCTCATGCCTGTAATCCCAGCACTTTGGGAGGCCAAGACAGGAGGATCACCTGAGGTCAGGAGTTCGAGACCAGCCTGGCCAACACGGCAAAATACTGTCTCTACTAAAAATACAAAAATTAGCCAGGCATGCAGGCAGGCACCTGTAATCCCAGCTACTCAGGAAGCTGAGGGAGAATTGCTTGAACCCGGGAGGCAGAGGTTGCAGTGAGCCGAGATCGCAACACTGCACTCCAGCCTGGGCGACAAGAGTGAGACTCCATCTCGGGGGGAAAAAAAAAAACCTCACACTCCTCCCCTCGTCTCTTTCCAGCTCTCTGGTGGGCAGCCCATCTGTCCCACCTTCTGTTTCTCTGCATTCTCTGGATCTTTTCAGATTCAGTAAAATGAAACAGAAGAGGCAGAAGGTCCAATACCCACTTTGGCAGTTTCAGTAGCAGGAGAAATGGACTTGGTTAGCTGACCCGGTGAGAAAGGTAGTTATCTCCTGAGACCCGTGAGAGAACCATCGACAGGAAATGACAGTGGGAACTGGGAGACTACAGTAATGGAAAACACCAGAGTTCTTGAGATTCAGAAGTTTGTTTCATATCTTTATTCACAAAAAACAGTCACAGCATTTCAGACTATTCAAACACACAAACAGGAACAGAGGGTGCCCACCAGTGACAGCCTTGTCCCTAAGGTCTGGATCAAAGGCCACGCTGAGGGTGGGGTGTCCTCTCGGGCCTCCTCTCTCAGCATCCCGTGGCTCCCTGCCCCCGGCCTCACTGACACCCCCAAGAGCAGTTACAACTGTGCAGACACAAAGCCACTTTAGAGGAGGCTGGGCCCTACCTCATTGCCATGGAAAAAGGCCAGATTCTGAGGAAAAGACAGAATCAGTGCTACTGTGTCATCAGCTGGGGGATGCTGGGCACTCCTGGGCCTGGCTGGCATGACCTGTGTCCCAGACCCAGGGCAGAGAAAAAGACAGGACCCTCCCCACTTGGCAGTACTGGGCAGCAGAGTGTGGGTCACTGGTCACGTGACAGCCCCAAACTGACACGCAGACCTCTCTGACGTGATCAGCCAGACACTCGGAGGGCACAAGGCTTTCAAGCAAGAACACCAGCCTGGTTCCTAAAGGGGGTGGGTGAACAACGCTCCCAGAAATCTTAGGAAACCAGAGTTCTGGAGCACTGGAACAATACAGGTGTCATCGGGTTGCAGCGAGGAGGGAAACTTGGTGAACACCAGCCCTCCGAGAGGGCGAAAATACCACTCCTATCTATTTCTCGGAGCACGTGCCTTGGGGCTCAGGAGCAGTCTTTTCATGAGGGCAACTGTGGAATCTAAGAGGAATGAAGGAAACGGCGCCCTCAGGAGATGCTCAACATTGGTGTCTGCCCCCCAGGCCTCCTTGCTGAACCTGGTGAGAAAGCTGGGGTTGGTCTAGGAGCTCCAGCCCACGCTGATCAGGCATGCCCCAGGAAAGCAGACAGGGACAAGCGCCTCAACAAGACTGGGCACGAGGCCGCAAACCAAGCTGCTTTTCCTCTGTCAGTCTGACATTACTCACTGGACCTGGCCAAGGAGAGCCTCTTCCAAAGTCTTCCATCCTACCTGGCTCAGAGCAGTCCTTCCCGTGATCACTACTTTCCTTGGCTACATCTTTTTTTTTTTTCTCTGAAAGATATAACTGGATGGATGCCTATGACTGTTGAAGGAGTGGCTGTTTTTACTGAGGATGGCAGTTCATCTAACATTTTACAGCTGTAAAATGTGGTGTGTAGATGTGTAGACATTGATGCGTCAGCAGAAACCCCTGTATACCAGGTTCTATGCTATGCTACAGACAGAGAAACAAGGAGAGTGAGGGTCCTAGGGAAAAGTTAAGCCATCTGGGCATGGTCAGGTCAGAAGCTCAAAAGACATTTGGCAGAGTCTGTAGTCATTTCCAGAAATTACTACCCAGACACACCTTGGCAAGCAGGTAAGCTGTGGAGCACAGAGGACATCACCTTGGAAGGTTCCCAGGAGCACCTGGCTCGAGGAGGCTTTCATAGGAGCAGTCCCCAGAGCCCCTTCCCCTTCTCCATGCCATCTGCCATACTACTGAAAGTTATCAGGGACGGACAGGGTCCCCTGGCTCCACCGCATTCCATGACTGCTCAGTGAGACCCACGTGCTCGGAGAGAAAGTGTGGACACAAGCTCTGTGGACGCAGCCCGAAAGAGGGTGCTGCCGCATCGGGATCCTCGCCAGCATGGCACTCCAGAAAAGAAAGTAATGGCGGGGGTGGGGGATTGACAGACACACAGGCGGTCCCCAGGCTGCCTAGCACATACATACACACCACTGAGGACAGTACAGAGGGAAGCAGGTCCACCAAGGTTAGAAACCAAGAGACACAAATATTGCACATTCAGTCAAGGCATTTCCAAGAGACAGTCACGGAAATAACTCTCTCTTTAAGACACAACAACATAACACATTTGGCAACTTTCAAAGAAACAGCCTTCCCCACTCCAAGCCATCAAAGGGTCCATAAGTGCCTTCATCTTTGGTCCAGTTGAAAAAGCCAGGGAAGGAAGACAGGCTCAACGGGGAGTAAGAAGAGGCTGCAGGCATAGTTCCACCAGCTCCCTACAGCTCCCACTTGTCTGATTCAGTGCAGGACGCCGCCTGTCTCAAACCTCCTCTTGGAGGGAAAGCAAGCTCTCCAGAGGGTCCCGGCTGCTGGAGAAAACTTAGGCAAAGCTGTATGTGCTGGCAGCCGGGAGCCCCAAATCCAGAGCAATGATCACCAACCTCCAACCACAACAAACGACACTCTATCCCTCCTTTCCTTGGAGGCTCTATTCATGGGAATGTGGGGTACTCTGGCAACTCTGTTTTACCTTAAACCTCAATTCCACAAACTGCAGCTAGAACCCTTTGCATGTGCTGCAGGTCTCTGAAGGTGCATAGGAGGGACGGTGTTCCGAAGCAGCTAATAACATCCAATGTGGCACACATAGGGTGAAACCATGGCACGGCACAGGAGCAATCCTCTTTGCTCCAGCTTCCTTAAAGTACAGGCCATTTCCAAGGAGCTAGGCCTTCCGTCCTCATCCCCCAGATTCCCAAAAGGCTCCGACTGGGAACCCAGCCCAGTTGCTGTTGTAAAGATCTGTTCTAATACTGGCTAAGCAAATGAAAGCAGGTTTCTGAAAAGGTATATTCTGCAGCCAGAAGTCGCATCGGTCTTCAGAGTCCTGCGGGTGGGGAGGGAGTTCCTTTAGTTTTGACCAGAACACTTCTTCACAGGGGGCCAGGCTCAGCTGTGCTTTGCAGTGGCTCGGTCACTGGACAGGAGCGAGGTTTCACTTCACAGAGGGGCTCTGCTGACTGCTCTCCTGAAGGTCTGGAGTTTTGGGGTCTTAGTTTACATCCGCGATCCTCTCTCCTGAAGAATCTGAAAGTCGGAGATGGGGGAGAGGCTGAGGCTGACGGAAAGACAGAGGCGTCAGGAGATGCTTTCCACTGGACCCGATGAGTGGCATGATGGTCCTGTCATCCCAGAAAGCAAGCAGGGGTGCAGCCTCAGCCTCACCCGCAGTGCTTCTGGTGCGAAACTCTCTTGCTGGACACAGCTGGGTCTAAAGCTTATGTGCTGTTGGACCAAAGCTTTGCCAACTGAAAGGAAGTGGTTCCAGCTTACCTGGTATCCACGATTTAGAAGCTGTGTGTGTGTAGGAGGTGTGAGGAGGGTGCACAGTGGAGGGAAAAGAAACAGCGTCAAACAATTTTCCAGGAACTTAAGGGGGATAAAGTTCACGAAGGTAAGAAAACACCCTTTTTCCTGAGGCAGTGAAAAAAGAACAGTTTTAAAGAACAAAGGCAAAACACTTTCCAAGTCTGAGTTCAGAAATCCTACCCTGTAGTAATTAGTGGCAACCAGCTTTTCTTTTTCATTGATTCAGCAGAAGATGGAGAAAGTCTACCCTTTTTAGGTTCGTATTTCCCAACTAAACAAACTGTCAGTGCTCCGTAAATCCCAATTGAAATTACAACAGTCAAAAAGAACAAAACGAGGGGAAAATGCAATGCTGGCTCTAGAAGGCCAGAGAAGTGAGGAGCAAGAGTTCAGGAAAAGCCCACGGAGGGGGTGCGAACAAGCAAGCCAGAGGCAACTGCCTGGGGGAGGGGCTCCTTACCTTCGCCTTTTCGCTCGGCTCTATGACGATGCCGTTGGTAGAATTATTTAGTTCTCTGGAGACAACACAGAGGAATTCTGCCTGATCCTCATTGCCGTAGTTATAGGAAGATCCAATGCTGATGAGCTGATGAACCAAGAATACAGCGAACATTCACACGGCGACCTTAACATACGAAAGTGCTACACAATCACCCCTCCTCCAACTGAACTTTTGTTTTACTTCTCAAAGATTTATCCTTTATGAGTTCTCAAAGGTTTAACTCTTTATGAGTTCTCTGCAACTACCAAAGCCCCAGGGGAGAAATGGGCCTGTTCTTCATCTGGGCGTCATCGGTGAGGCCTCCCCAGGAGGAAAAGTATGAGCTCCACTGTCCCCTCACCCAAGCTCTGAAGTCCCCCCCCAGTCAGCGGCAGGATTAACACGCCCACACCCCCTCGAACACACCCAGGGGAGACAGAACACATCTGTGAACAAAATGGACACTTGCTTCAGTCACACACAGAGCTGGCTCCTCTATCAGCAGAAGCCCTAGACACGAGACAGGAGGCTCTGGAAAGCACCACGTCAATCACTGATCTGCTACTGGAAGTCATATGCTGCTGGTACTTTTTATTTCCAGACATGGTCTAGCTCTGTCACCCAAGCTGGAATGCAGTGGTGCAATCAGAGCTCACTGCAGCCTCCACCTCCTGGGCTTAAGTGATCCTCCCACGTCAGTCTCCTGAGTAGCTGGGACTACAGGTGTGTGCCACCATGCCTGGCTAATTATTTTATTTTTGATAGAGAAGGGGGGTCTCACTATGTTGCCCAGGCTGGTCTCCGAACTCCAGGACTCCAGCGATCCTCCCACCATGGCCTCCTAAAGTGCCAACATTACAGGTGTGAACCACCGTGCCCAGCATGCTGGTACTTTCAACCTTTTTGGAGTATAGAATTCAGAATTTAATTCTAAAGAGGAAATACACATGCAGGGGAGCAGCTCAGGCAGAGGGTGAGGACATCCCAGTGAGCAGGCGAGGCCTCATGTGGGCGGCATGGCTGACTGCAGTAGGATGGGGCTGGGTGCGCCTCCGCCCGCCTGACACTAACTTCCTTATCCAGAAGGGAGGCAATGAGAACACCTCCCTCTTCCCACAGAATAGTAATAAGATGAGAAATGTAATAAGATGAGAAATGCAACAAGAAAGTATTCATTTTAGTTTCACAAAGAATACATTAAAAAAAATCCTTTGCTTAAGAGCGCATATTGGGAAAAATACTTCTGGAGTGGAGGGCATTAAACTCTTGGCAACGTTTTACAACCCATGCCCAGTAAGAACCAGGCTGACAGACACAGGCAGAGTGGATTCTGTGGTGGAAGCTAAGTGTGAGGAATAATCACCGCGGGCTCTGAAGACAGAGACAGCTTTGCACTTGATCTGTGAGACAGCAGCATTAATGCAAAGTGTGAGTTTCCTTTTAGAAGGTAAGCGTCTGGCGAGACAGCTGTTGACCTCTTAAAACTCTACACATAAGTAGGCATAATCCATATAAAATCATATTTACTCTGTTCTCTCTGGCCTTCCTGTGTTTTGAAGGCAACAGACAATTTAACAAGTCTGCCATCTACTGGAGGAAAACAGTGAAGCTCCAACTGTCATAGCTTTGTTTTGATAGCTCAATCGTAAGCCCGAGGCGGAGAGAAGCGGGGGAAGCGGCCGCACCACACTTCCCATGGCGCCTGATCCTTCCTAGCACAGCTGTTCACCAAGTTCTTCGTGGTGGATTACACAGACATTCAGAAGCAAAAAGTTTTGACCCGGGGAAAAGAAATGGAAGGATTGCTGTCGAATCCCAGTCTCCTTTAGGGACTCATTCTACAATCCCTGTGAGGGAACAAAAACCAAAGGCTTTGAGGCACTTCAAGCCTAAACCACTCATTGGCTCCCCTGAAAAGTCTGGGCATGAAGCTAAGACATGATGCTCCTCTGTTCCCCCAACTCCTCACGTACCACTAGGGCAGCAGTGCCCACCAAATGGCTCTTTGCCCATGTTTTGGAATAGGATCCCACCTGGCCCTACCCATCTCCCATGGTTATTAATTGGCCATCTACAGTGATTGTTTGAAGAGCTGTAGACCCCTTGAACGGGGCCTGGGATTGCTGCTCTGTAAGAGATGTACCTGTTCGAATTTCCAGCCGTCAGACATCGTGGACACCATCTGTGTGAGCTCTTCTTCCTGACACTGCAGGACTCTGTACACGTGCTTCACGGGGCCCTGCAATGACCAGGCGCAGACTGAGAACAGCACCAAGGACACCACAGTTTGCAGCTGCCCCAAGGAGGCTCTTCAAATGAATAAACACTGAAAAGGAGTTTGCTTGGAAATCTTTTCTTGGCAGCCACCCACTATCTCCTTTTACAAATAGCACTGTGGCATTTTTTTTCCCCTTCTGTTTAAAAAATGTTTTTCTTTTTAAAAGGCCACAAGGCAGCATACTGTGGCTTTTCAATAAAAACATATCCAAGGAATGAAATAAAAAAAGGTCTGAACTTCAGAGGTATGAATGATTGAGCAACTATGCTGACAAACTTAGAATTAATCCATTTCCCCAAGTCAAAAATAAGGTAAAATTATTTATTATAATTATTTTTTAAAACACAGTCCCACTCTGTCACCCAGGCTGGAGTGCAGTGGCACGATCTCGGCTCACTCCAACTCCGCCTCCCGGGTTCAAGCGATTCTCCTGCCTCAGTCTCCTGAATAGCTGGGATTACAGGTGCCCACCACCATGCCTGGCTAATTTTTGTATTTTTAGTAGAGACGGGGATTCACCATGTTGGCCAGGCTGGTCTTGAACTCCTGGCCTCATGATCCACCTGCCTCAGCCTCCCAAAGTGCTGAGATTACAGGTATGAGCCACCGCACCCAGCCTTATTATTATTTTTGAGACAGAGTCTCACTCTGTTGCCCAGTCTGCAGTGCAATGCCACAATCTCGGCTTACTGCAGCCTCCACCTCCTGGGTTCAAGCAATTCTCCTGCCTCAGCCTCCCGAGTAGCTGGGATTCCAGGCATGTGCCACTACGCCCAGCTAATTATTGTATTTCTTTTTTCCTTTTTTTCAGAGACAGAGTCTTTCTCTGTTGCCCAGGTTGGAGTGCAGTGGTGCCATCTCAGCTCACTGCAATCTCCGCCTCCTGGGTTCAAGCGATTCTCTTGCTTCAGCCTCCCAAGTAGTTGGGATTATAGGCGCCCACCATCACGCTTGGCTAATTTTTGTATTTTTAGTAGAGACGGAGTTTCACCATGTTGGCCAGGCTGGTCTCGAACTCCTGACCTCAGATGATCCGGCCTTGGGCTCCCAAAGCGCTGGAATTACAGGCATGAGCCACCGTGCCCAGCCAATTTTTTGTGTTTTTAGTGGAGATGGGGTTTTGCCATGTTGGCCAGGCTGGTCGTGAACTTCCAACCTGAGGCGATCCACCCATGTCGGCCTCCCAAAGTGCTGGGATTCTAGGTGTGAGCCACCGCGCCCAGCTGACAACGCTGTATTTTTTCTAAAAGAGGTATAATTATCGCCAGGCACAGTGGCTCACCCCTGTAATCTCAGCACTTTGGGAGACAGAGGTGGGCAGATCACTTGAGGTTGGGAGTTCGAGACCAGCCTGGCCAACATGGTGAAACCCCATCTCTACTAAAAACACAAAAAATTAGCCAGGTGAGGTGGCGCACGCCTGTAATCCCAGCTACTCAAGAGGCCAATGCAGGAGAATTGCTTGAACCTGGAGGCAGAGGTTGTGGTGAGCTGAGACCAGCCATTGCACTCCAGCCTAAGCGACAGAGCAAGAAAAAAAAAAAAAAGAGGTATAACTATCATTAACCAAAGTACTAAGGATTTTAAAGATTTCCTTCCATATTACATACAGGACATATCCTCTGAAGATTTTAATTGGTTCTAACCACATATTTTAGAAACCAATTGTATAAGTAAAAAATTTATATTATCACAAAAGATCTGTGATGTTGGCCACATCTGTCCAAGTCCCAGGTATTTAAGATGCCATTATATTGCCTCTTTTTCCTCTCTTCCAAAGTAAACCACTTGTGCTCTCAAATGCACCAAGATCAATCACCTACAAAAAATACTATTATAAGAAATAGGAGGCTGGGCGCGGTGGCTCACACCTGTAACCCCAGCACTTTGGGAGGCCGAGACAGGTGGATCACTAGGTCAGGAGATCGAGACCATCCTGGCTAACACAGTGAAACCCCATCTGTACTAAAAGTACAAAAACTTAGCTGGGTGTGGTGGCGGGCGCCTATAGTCCCAGCTACTCATGAGGCTGAAGCAGGAGAATGGCATGAACCCAGGAGACAGAGCTTGCAGTGAGCTGAGATTGTGCCACTGCACTCCAGCCTGGGTGACATAGCGAGACTTTGTCTCAAAAAAAAAAAAAAAAAAAAAAGAAATAGGAGTCTGGGTATGGTGGCTCATGCCTGTCATCCCAGAATTTTGGGAGGCTGAGGCAGGTGGATCACCTGAGGGCACGAGTTTGAGGCCAGCGTGGCCAACATGGGGAAACCCCATCTCTACTAAAAATACAAAAATTAGCTGGGCATGGTGGTGCACGCCTGTAATCTAGCCACTCGGGAGGCTGAGGCAGGAGAATCGCTGGAACCTGGGAGGCAGAGGTTGCAGTGAGCGGAGATCGCGCCACTGCACTCCAGCCTGGTCAACACAGCGAGACTCTAAGGAAAGTAGCTAGGCGGCAGCCACTAAGAGCTAAGAGGTCATGAAACTGAAGGTCGGGCTGAGGCCTGCATCTTGGGCTCGGCTTGAACGCTGCCTGTGTGAGGGCTATGGGTAAGCTCAAGGAGGTAACAGGTTTGAAAATCCACACACACAAAAATAAAGAAAAATACAAAATGAAACAAAATGAAAATCCACACATGGCCAACTTCATCTTAGAGTCATGTACAACAAGTACAAAAGAGGGTGTCTCTGAATAACATCAAATCCATTTTTCAGTTTCACTACATAACAAGGACAGATGGAAAGATGGAAAGATAGTTAACATCAAAAAGGTCTTGACATTCCTAGAACAAAAAAGTTTCCAAAGGGGTCTAAATCCACAAGCCTTCAGAATCTAGAGGACTAATTAATTTAATTGTGGTCATCGAACAGAAATCTTATAATGCTCTCTAGGAATTAGCTAATGATGAAGAAGGGAGAATGCTCGGGTACCATGACTTGAATCATTTCAAATTACATAATTCATGGTACCATCAAAATCTATAGTAAGCAATCACTTTTTTTAGAATGTGGGAAATTGAGGATAAGGCTAGATTACCAAAATGTCTAAACTATTAAATATCTACAATAGTGAAAGACATCATGTCAACCTAAGATAGCACAGAGATTGGTGACACTGGATCACATTTCAAGTGGTAATCTGCAAACCAACTACAAAGCCACCTTTGAACATCAAAAAGGAGCCTTTCATCTGTCGGCTAGATGGAAGAAAACTAAATGAATAAGCCCTTCTCTTCACCTTTGCAAACTGCTGGAGATAAAGTGGATAAAAGAGTTAATTTTTCGGCCGGGCGCGGTGGCTCACGCCTGTAATCCCACCACTTTGGGAGGCCGAGGCGGGTGGATCACAAGGTCAGGAGATCAAGACCACGGTGAAACCCTGTCTCTACTAAAAGTACAAAAAATGAGCCGGGCGCGGTGGCGGGCGCCTGTAGTCCCAGCTACTCGGGAGGCTGAGGCAGGAGAATGGCATGAACCCAGGAGGCGGAGCTTTCAGTGAACCAGGATCGCGCCACTGCACTCCAGCTTGGGCGACAGAGCGAGACTCCGTCTCAAAAAGAAAAAAAAAAAAGTTAATTTTTCATCATTAGTGTCAGTTATTCATCTAAATATTCCATTTAGACCCAGAAAACTTTTTTTTTTTGAGATGGAGTCTCCCTCTGTTGCCAAGGCTGGGGTGCAGTGATGCCATCTCAGCTCACTGCAACCTCCGCTATCTCAGTTCAAGTGATTCTCCTGCCTCAGCCTCCCGAGTAGCTGGGATTACAGACACCCGCTATCGCACCCAGCCAACTTTCGTGTTTTTAGTAGACGGGGTTTCTTTCTTTTTTTTTAAGACAGAGTTTCGTTCTTGTTGCCCAGGCTGGAGTGCAATGGCGTGATCTCGACTCACCGCAACCTCCTCCTCCCAGGTTCAAGTGATTCTCCTGTCTCAGCCTCTTGAGCAGCTGGGATTACAGGCATATGCCACCACCCGGCTAATTTTGTATTTTTAGTAGAGACGGCATTTCTCCATGTTTGTCAGGCTGGTCTTGAACTCCCGACCTCAGGTGATCCACTGGCCTCAGCCTCCCAAAGTGCTGGGATTACAGGCGTAAGCCACCGTGCCTGGCCAGTAGACAGGGTTTCACCATGTTGGTCAGGCTGGTCTTGAACTCCTGACCTCAAGTGATCTGCCCTCCTCAGCCTCCCCAGAGTGCTGGGATTATAGGCATGAGCCACCATGCCTGGCCTAGAGCCAGAAAACTTTGATATATGAAGTCTAACAGAGAAAGAGCAAGGCATTATTTTTTACTTTTAAAAGTAAACTTATGCCAGGCATGGTGGCTCATGCCTGTAATCCCAGCACTTTGGGAGGCCGAGGCAAGTGGATCACTTGAGGCCAGAGGTTCAAGACCAGCCTGGCCAATATGGAGAAACCCATCTCTACTAAAAATACAAAAATTAGCCAGGCGTTGTGGCACACACCTGTAAGCCCAGCTACTCAGGTGGCTGAGGTATGAGAATCGCTTGAACCTGGGAGGCACAGTTTGCAGTGAGCCGAGATCATGCCACTGCACTCCAGCCTGGGTGACACAGCGAGACTATCTCAAAAAAAAAAAAAGAAAAGAAAAAAGAATAATTTTCCTGCCTTCTTAATGGCAGGAAAATTCTGTGCTGCAATAGATTCTATCTAAAGCATCTACCACCAGTATCTGATGGGAAAAGAGGCAATTATATGCTACAAGACAGGTAGTCACGGTGGAGCACGACTCTGCCCTCTTACTGTTAACTCTGTAGTCGCAGTTTCTTAAAACAGCTTAATCGCATGAAAGAGAGGGTCTATTTTTCTGCTAGACTTTAAGCTGCTGCTTCTGTTTTTTTTGAGACGGAGTCTCTCTCGTCGCCCAGGCTGGAGAGCAGTGGGGCAATCTCGGCTCACTGCAAGCTCCGCCTCCCGGGTTCAAGCGATTCTCATGCCTCAGCCTCCCAAGTAGTTGGGACTACAGGCGCCCGCCACCCATGCCCAGCTAATTTTTTTGTATTTTTAGTAGAGACAGGGTTTCACTGTGTTAGCCAGGATGGTCTCGATCTTCTAACCTTGTGATTTGCCCATCTCGGCCTCCCAAAGTGTTGGGATTACAGGCGTGAGCCACCACGCCTGGCCAACTTCAAGCTTCTTGAGGGCAAGGACTTTCAATTACTTACAGGATCCCAAGGGTCAAATAGAAGCTATTATGGCCATTCAAACACATGACAAACATATGACGAATGGCAGGATATGAAATAGATGTGCCCTAACATCTTTCTTTCCTCTAACTAGGTGGGCAAATTCCCTTTCACTCTTGTTACTATATCTGAGTTAATATGAGAATCAAGGCGAGGTGCGGTAGCTCACACCTGTAATTCCAGAACTTTGGGAGGATGAGGTGGGCGGATTGCTTGAGTTCAGGAGTTTGAGACCAGCCTGGCCAACAAGGCTTGTTTCTACCTAAAACGTAAAAAAATAGCCAGGTGTGGTGGCTTGCACCTATAGTCCCAGCTACTCGGGAGGCTGAGGTAGGAAAATCACCTGAGCCTGGGAAGTCAAGGCTGTAGTGAGCTTTGATCATTCCACTGTACTCTAACCTGGGCAATGGGAGTGAGACCTTGTCCCCCCTCTACCCGCCATCATAAAGGGCAGCTTGATATCATGTTCTTAGAAGCATGGTTCAGGCTGGGCGCAGTGGCTCACTCCTGTAATCCCAGCACTTCGGGAGGCCAAGGTGGGTGGATCATGAGGTCAGGAGATCAATACCATCCTGACACGGTGAAACCCCATCTCTACTAAAAACACAAAAAAATTCGCCCGGCATGGTGGCAGGAGCCTGTAGTCCCAGCTACTCAGGAGGCTGAAGCAGGAGATGGCGTGAACCCAGGAGGCGGAGCTTGCAGTGAGCCAAGATTGCCCCCCGGTGGACAGAGTGAGACTCCGTCTCAAAAAACACAAAACAAAACAAAACAAAAAACTATGGTTCACAAGCAGCTGCTAAAGCCTACCCCATGAGACTGGTTTCAAGTGGCTCACAGGAGCTGTATGTGACTCAATCACATGCTAAAGGCTCATATCCATAAAGAGCGGCCAAGCTGGGCACAGTGGCTCAAGCCTGTAATCCCAGGTGGATCACCTGAGGTCGGGAGTTCCAGATCAGCCCAACCAACATGGTGAAATCCCGTCTCTACTAAAAAAAAAAAACAAAACAAAAATTAGCCGCGCGTGGTGGCCGGCGCCTGTAATCCCAGCTACATGGAACGCTGAGGCAGGAGAATTGCTTGAACCTGGGAGGTGGAAGTTGCAGTGAGCCAAGATCGCACCACTGCACTCCAGCCTGGGAGACAGCGAGACTCTGTCTCAAAAAAAAAAAAAAAAAAAGAGCAGCTAACAGGTGGAACCAAGACCTCTATGGTCTTTAGAAGGGAGACATACTCGGGCAGAGAGAACAGGTTTTGGACCTAAAGTGCCCTGGGCGCCTCCTCCTGCCATCTGGTGAGCAGCAACAATCTTCTCATTCTATTGGGACATATGCCTATTCTGTTTTCTTTGTGGTTTCTTCTTGTTTTCTCCTGTGCAGTATTGCTGAGTGTGCATTCCCTGCGCTGCAAACGGTGTTCCACACAGACCTCCAGCTCTAAGGGGAAAGGCATCCTTTTCAAATCACAGACCGACTGACAGAGGCCCACTTGAGACATCCCTCCTTAACAGTTCCAAACACATTACTTGTGAAGTTCTGTTCTCATTGTCCCGTATCCTTTCCTTAACCAGCCGCACAAGGGACGCGATGTTGTAAAACTCCGCTTCCTCCAGCACACCTGGAACAAGGACCAAACTGCAGTCAGATAGGTGTGAGAGTTTGCCAGAAAAACACCAAGGAGAGGCTGAAGGTTACATGCTTGCTAAATACTGCTTATTTATCTATTTACTTATTTTTTCAGATGGAGTCTTACTCTGTCGCCCAGGCTGGAGTTCAGTGGTGCGTCCTGGCTCACAGCAACCTCCGTCTCCTGGGTTCAAATGGTTCTCTTGCCTCAGTCTCCCGAGAAGCTGCGACTACAGGCATGCACCACCACGCCCGGCTAATGTTTGTATTTTTTCCCCCCGCAGGAGACAGAGTTTCACTCTTGTTGCCCAGGTTGGAGTGCAATGCCATGATCTTGGCTCACTGCAACCTCCATCTGCTGGGTTCAAGCGATTCTCCTGCCTCAGCCTCCCGAGTAGCTGGGATTACAGGCACCTGCCACCACGTCAGGCTAATTTTTTGTATTTTTAGTAGAGACAGGATTTCATCATGTTGGCCGGGCTGGTCTTGAACTCCTGACCTCAGGTGATCCATCTGCCTCGGCCTCCCAAAGTGCTGGGATTACAGGCGTGAGCCACCGCGCCTGGCCAATTTTTTTATTTTTAGGAGAGACGGGGTTTTGCCATGTTGGCCAGGCTGGTCTCGAACTCCTGACCTCAAGTGACCTGCCCACCTTAGCCTTCTAAGTGTTGGGATTACAGGCATGAGCCACAGATCCCGGCCTAAAAACTGCATTATTTAAATGCAAATCTAATCTCTCTCCTTCTGCTAGGAAATATCTCTTTGCTATTTTCGGTAAACTCATGACCTTTTCTCCAACACAAATTAGTCAAACGCCAGGGTATGTTCTGCTCACTCCATTTCAACCCTCCTTTCCCTACCTGGCACCTGCCCATTAGCTGTAGGACACTTTTCCCATATGTCACCTAGTTCCTGGAACTAGTCACATTGACAACTCCTGAAGTTGGTATTTTTGTCCAATTTGCCCTCACAAGGACTGGGGGTGGGGGTGGAAGTGCATGTACAAATTTATGTGGGCCAAAATTAATAGGATGCTAATCATTTGAACGATGTAAGAGGCAACAACTGAAAGACTTGCATGCTAAATGAACTCAAAGACCTTAGGACAACTATGAGATGTGTGATCCTATAGGAACAAATTTGCTATAAAGGCCATTATTAGGACAATTGACAAAACTGCAATATAAGCTGTAGGTAAAAGCATCAATATTAAAATTCCTGAGTTTGATAACTATACTGTCTGGGTTACATAAGAGAATATCCTTGCTCTTGGGAAATATATACAAATATTAAGGGGTGAAATCTGCAATCTATTCTCAAATAGTTCAGAAATAAGAACTGTGGTGGGAGAGGCAAGAGGATGGGGGTAGGGAGGGGGGAAGAATGAAGGACAATGCAAATATGATTAAAAAAAAAAAAGGGGGGGGGGGGCCGGGTGCGGTGGCTCACACCTGTAATCCCAGCACTTTGGGAGGCCGAGGCGGGCGAATCATGAGGTCAGAAGATCGAGGCCATCCTGACTAACATGGTGAAACCCCGTCTCTACTAAAAATATAAAAAATTAGCCGGGCGCGGTGGCGGGCGCCTCTAGTCCCAGTTACTTGGGAGGCTGAGGCAGGAGAATGGCATGAACCCGGGAGGCGGAGCTTGCAGTGAGCCGAGATGGCGCCACTGCACTACTTACGGCCTAGGTGACAGAGCGAGACTCTGCCTCAAAAAAAAAAAAAAAGGTTGAGTGTGGTGGCTCACATCTGTAATCCCAGCACTCTGGGAGGCCAAAGTGGGTGGATCACGAGGTCAGGAGTTTGAGACCAGCCTGACCAACATGGTGAAACCCCGTTTCTATTAAAAATAAAAAAATTAGCCAGGCGTGGTGGTGTGCACCTGTAATCCCAACTACTCAGGAGGCTGAGGCAGGAAAATCGCTTGAATCCAGGAGGTAGAGGTTGCAGTGAGCTGAGATTGTGCCATTGCACTCCAGCCTGGGTGACAGAGAGACTCCGTCTCAAAAAAGAAAAAAAAGGCCAGGCACAGTGACTCACACCTGTAATCCCAGCACTCTGGGAGGCCGAGGCGGGCGGATCACGAGGTCAGGAGTTTGAGACCATCCTGGCTAACACGGTGAAACCCCATCTCCACTAAAAAATACAAAAAATTAGCTGGGTGTTGTGGTGCATGCCTGTAATCCCAGCTACTTGGGAGGCTGAGGCAGGAGAATCTCTTGAACCGGGGAGGCAGAGGTTGCAGTGAGCCGAGATTGTGCCAGTGTACTCCAGCCTAAGCGACAGAGCGAGACTCTGTCTCAAAAAAAAAGAAAAGAAAAGAAAAGAAAAATCTCGTGTACCCCATACCCCATAAATATATACACCTACTATGCACCCACAAAAATTAGAAAAAGAAATAAGATTACCCGCGAGTTGATAATTGTTGAAGCTGGATAGTGGATGCATGGAATTCACTGTACTATTCCCACTAGTTTTGTATGTATTTCAAATATTATTTACAAAGGGACATTTAAAAAAAGAGAGCAATTCCTCTTTCTATTGGCTGAAACAGAGTTGTTTTGTAGTCACTTCACTAACTGGTACAACCATTACAAGCTTTCTTACTCAGAGCCAAAGCTCCCAGATCAGGATGCCCTGGATTTAGGGACAATCCCCTTTACAACCGAATGCCTTTAGTAAGACCACGCCAAGCCTTGTAGAAAGTGGACTAGACCCACTTACAGTCCCAATGCCCTACAAACCAAAAAGATGAGGCAAGTGATGATACACCTGACAATGAACTAGAGAATGAATTAGGTCAGTTGCAAACATTTACAGGGAAGCATGAGGCCAGAGTGTTAAAATAAATGAGGCCAAGCCTTTATTATTTTTGTACTACTGCAAGTTCAAACCAAAATTAAAACTATAAATAACGGAATGCCAGAGATGTCTTGCTTCTTCAGACTACAGACACTCACTGCACACAAATAAATGTAAAAAAAGGATCGATGGCCGGGTGTGGTGGCTCATGCCTGTAATCCCAGCACTTTAGGAGGCTGAGGCGGGTGGATCACAAGGTCAGGAGATCAACACCATCCTGGCTAACACGGTGAAACCCCGCCTCTACTAAAAATACAAAAACTAGCTGGGCGTGGTGGTGGGCACCTGTAGTCCCAGCTACTGGGGAGGCTGAGGCGGGAGAATGGCATGAGCCGGAAGGCGGAGGTTGCAGTGAGCCAAGATCGCATCACTGCACTCCAGCCTCGACAGTGCGAGACTCCATCTCAAAAAAAAAAAAAAAAAAAAAAGGGATCATGACAATTCTGGAGATTCGGAAAGAACTTCTGAAGTTATCTGCAAATCTGAGCTACCTGTCTTCCTTCTCACCCAGAAGCTGAACAAAGCCTAAGGAGGCTTCCTTAATCATGACTCCCTCAGACAAGACTGGTAGTTTCTGCTCAGTTTCATAAACTTGAAACTATACCTACACATGAGCTTGATGAAAATCTCAAACAAAATTTAAGTCTGTAAAACAATTTTAAAGATTCTAAAGATTCTACTTGCATTTTGAAAATCCCCAATGAAAACAGTACTCTTACCTTCTTCTGCCAACTCCTTAGTAATGATGAGTTTCCCATGGCGGAGGTAGTTTAGGATAGGACCAAAGTAGGTGGGGTCCCTGTCAATCAGATATGCCCCTGTCTCATCCTGCCAACCAAACACAAGGGTATCACTGTGGAGCTTTGAGGAGTATTTTAAACAAAGGCAGGGCAGGGTTTCACCATCTTTGTCAGTGCCCCAAGACAAGAATCCATTCCATCAGCTAAAAAAGACTTTAGTGATGGCAAGTTTTGCTACACATTTGCTTATCACAAACTACTGGTAAGAAAGCTAGCTTTATGTGTCTTGTACATTAAGATCATCTTAGGTACGGTATTACAGACAAACAGTCATACTCATTTAAGTGTTTACTTACTGGCTGGGATTCGAAATCTTTGGCTGGACAACAATTACAGTGACATTCTTCTGTAGGGTGTTTGTTATTAAGAAATGGAGAAAATGCCACAGCTGAGTAACTGAAATATTTGCTTGAGATGGACATTCTGACTTTTCCACTGCCTCTGAACTGCGTTCCTAATTCCAAGAAAACCTCTGTGTAGTTGGCAATGCTGCTGAGCTCAAGGCCAACATCAGTGGGAGTTTGCACTGCCAGCTGTAATCTCACACACCCCAGCTCTGTGCCCAGAGGAAGCTTGGTACTGCCAGGACTTGGCTCTGAGCAGCTTTAATCCTACTCATCTTTACAGTAAAAGGAACAAGAAGAAACTGGCTTCTATTACCACAAGGAGGATATAGGGTAGATAAAAATAATTCCTTTATAAGCAAAGGTTTTGAAATCTCTTTAAAGTTAGGGCAGGATAGGTTTCCATCAATCTGAGATTTCTTAGAGGAGAGGAATAAACGAAAACAAATGTTTACGCAACTCCAGCTGTGTTTTGAGGTGACCAGCTGAATGCTATACGGGATATAAGATGGTGTGAGTTATGGTCAGTGCCTTTAAGTAGCGAACTTAAAGGTGAACACGTAAAGTTAAAAAGAAATTGACACAGTTCAAACTAGAAATGGTTTAAGGGTCTTGTTACCTCTCAACCCTTTGGTTAGCAGCCATGCATCCTGCCCAAAATTTTCCCAGGAAAATTTTCATTTTCCTTCTGTCTTAGCCTAGATTTGCAGCGGTAAACGGCAACGTCTTTCCAAAAAACGCATTTGATCTAAATATAGACCTAAACCAGTGACTGTTACTAGATAAAAGTTCTGCGACCAGAACTATAGGAAAGCAGTGTGATATCACAAGAAGCGCTTCCTGCAGCTGTCGAAGCCCAACTTGTCAGAGGGGTCCGAGAGGGAGTCTGAGAAAGCTACAAGGATGCCTGAGCTCACCCTGACCCAGTTCTGGATGCATCTGGCACCGGCAGTGGGGGGCTGAAGAGGAGCCAGGGAAAACTCATGCATATCTCAGTGGGATGTCGGGGTAGAGAATATGGAGAAGGGGTGTGGAGTGCGTTCTCGTGGGTGCGGGTGGGCGCAGTGTGGGAAGGAGTCTCGAAGAACGAAGGGCGGGGTCGGGGAGAAAGTCAGACTATGCCTCAGCATGGGAGAAGGGGAGAGGGAGGTTCCTCTGAGGCCCCTGCGGGTAGTGTGGGAAGCAGGGGGAGGATGGGGGACCGCCCTGAGGGGGGCTGCCTGTGAAGAGCGTTTCTCAGGACTCTGGGGACTGATCTAGGAGAAACCAGGGGGTCCGAAGGCCGGGGGGCGCGCCCGAGGGCGGGGCACACCTTGTCTGAGTCCAGCTCCGGGTCCTCCTGGCAGCAGAGGCGGCAGAGGAATGACTTGGGCTCGCGGCCTAAGGTCTGTCTGGTGGTCACGAAGTAGGTGCCTCCCACGTTCAGCCTGACCCAGCGGGCCGCGCCGCCGCCCCCTGCCCGCTCGGGTGGTCCGGGACCCGGCTCCAGCGGCTGCGCGACGGCGGCAGCCGGGCGGCCGTGCCCGCGGGGCGTGGGGCCAGCCGGGCGTGGGCTGGGGGGCCCGCGGACTGGGCCACCCCCGTCGCCCACCCCGCTCCCGCCGCCCCCTCCTAGCCCCGCCATCGCCGGGTCCAGCTGTAGTTCCGCCATCTTGGGCCGCCGCCGCCGCCGCCGCTGCCCGCGCGCAGCCGGGCCGGCCCATTTCTCGGCAGGGAGAGTCGGGCCGGCCCATCGGCGGGGGTGGGGCAGAGGGGAGAGGGACGGGAGCGCCCCCAACCAGCGCCCGGGGACCCGCGCGGCGGAGGCACTGTGCCCGCCCCCGGGGCGAGACTTCCGGAACGAGCCCTCATCTCTATTGGCTGATCTGCGAAGCAAGGCCCACCCCCTTGGCTTTGGGGTTGGCTAAGGAAAGATCTTCCGGTGACCCACTTCCGTTATTTGCTGCGGTGGACCGTGGGCAGCCAGGGTCGGTGAAGGTGAGTGGGGCTTGGGGCGTTGGATCGGATACCTGGAGGGCTCCTCTGCTCTGCCCTCTCTAGACTTCACGCCGACCCTTGTCACGCTCCCGTCAAGAACGCCGGGCCGTCGGCTTGCCCCGCTGGCAGAGTGTTCCTTGTGTAGCTGCCGTTCCTCGCCCCGCGATCCCTTCCTCAGCCCTCCTGGGCGCGCTGGGTCAAGAGGGCCCGGCTGTGTCCTGGGCGCCGCTGATTTAGGCGCTTCCACAAGCCGTGTCTCGTGCAGTCCGCTCCCAGCGCGGCAGACTTCAATAGTTTGGTGGGGGGACTGGGGAAACGTTACGCAGACAGTGTTAACTTGCCGAGGGACGCTCAGCTGGCTGCGGGGCTGCGCCCTTCCCCTCCTTCCGGCGGCTTCCAGGATTCGAACGTGTAGCGCGTTCAGGGCTCCTCAGGTGCAGAGTTCAGTTACTCATTCAAGAAAGATTTATTGAGCACCTCCTATGCGCATGATCTGTTCTAGGCGCTGGGGATTAAGCAATAGATTTTTAAGAATTAAAAAAAAATGTCTCCCGGCGCGGTGGCTCACGCCTGTAATCCCAGCACTTTGGGAGGCCAAGGCGGGCGAATTACGAGGTCAGGAGTTCGAGACCAGCCAGGCCAACATGGTGAAACCCCGCCTCTACTAAAAATACAAAAAACTAGCTGGGCCTGGTGGAAGGCTCCTGTAATCCCAGCTACTCTGGAGGCTGAGGCATGAGAATCCCTGGAACCTGGGAGGCGGAGGTTGCAGAGAGCCGAGACCACACCACTGCACCCCAGCCTAGGGGACAGTGCGAGACTCTGTCTCACAAAAAAAAAAAAAAAAAAAAAAAAATTATTTGTGGTTTCTACTTTCTACTGGTATTTAGGAAAGTCTGTAAGGGCGCTTGATTCCCTAGTAACTTTAAAGTCATATACCAATTGCCTTAACACCTCCCCTCCACAACAGGAAACAAGTTGTCCTGAGAAAGAAAGAAAGGAAGGACGGGACAGGTGTTTGACAACTTTCTTGAAGATCCTAAGATTGCTTCAGCCTCCCTTGTATTCCACTCCGAGCTTATAGAGATCTTTGACTTTGTAGTCTTTTAATATCTGACCCTGATCTTAAAAAGGACTATTTTCCTATATTCTATCTTTTTTTTTTTTTTAAGTGGCTGTAGTCATTTTCCATATTTTTCTCACATTTTCACATGTATTGAATACCTCTTAAAATGGAGGCCTGGGCGCGGTGGCTCATGCTTGTAATCCCAGCACTTTGCAAGGCTGAGGCCGGTGGATCACCTGAGGTCAGGAGTTTCAGACTGCCCTGGCCAACAGGGAGAAACCCTGTCTCTACTAAAAATACAAAAATTAGCTGGGTGTGATGGTGGGCGCCTGTAATCCCAGCTACTCGGGAGGCTGAGGCAGGAGAATTGCTTGAGCCTGGGAGGTGGAGGTTGCAGTGAGCCGAGATGATGCCACTGCACTCCAGCCTGGGGGACAGAGTGAAACTCCATCCCCCCCAAAAAAAAAAAGTGCAGAACATGTGCTGGTGCTAGGGTATAATGCGACCTGAATAAGAACCTGAATAAGAACGTACAGGTATATTACCAATCTAGTTGGAAGGGGATAGAGAGCCCCTTTAAGTTTGTGTAAAACTATGGAGCAAGTTGATGAGCACAATTTCATGTGATACTTTTAACAGCCCTGGGGCAAGCAGGACTGATAATGCCCATTTTACACATAAGTAAATTGTAGCCTAGAGAGTGCTCTATGTAAAGCTTGTTGAAACTTAGGTGTCAGTTTCTGTCTACTGGAGAATCAGTGAATAAAACAATCTGGGTGGAAATGTCTTTATTAACTTTTATGCAACCTGAGTGTTATTTTTAGTAATATTTCCAGAGGTACATGGAGGGGATAAAGAGAGCTGGGCCTTTTTTTTTTTTTTTTTGAGACAGAGTCTCACTCCGTCTTCCAGGCTGGAGTGCAATGGTGCTATCTCAGCTCACTGCAGCCTCGGCCGCCTAGGTTCAAGCGATTGTCCTGTCTCAGCCTCCTGAGTACCTGGGACTACAGGTGCATGCCATCACTCCTGGCTAATTTTTCTATTTTTAGTAGAGACAGGGTTTCACCATATTGATCAGGCTGGTCTTGAACTCCTGACCTCAAGTGATCCGCCCGCCTCAGCCTCCCAAAGTGCTAGGGTTACAGACGTGAGCCACTGTGCCCAGCCTAGAGAGTTGGACTTTTAAGGCTAAATAGGAGTTGGGCGAGAATGTATTTCTATGCCAGTCTGCACACTTTGAATTTGAAAAGTCACACTGTCTTTTTCTTTTTGAGAGGAGTCTTGCTCTGTCGCCCAGGCTGGGGTGCACTGGTGCGATTCAGCTCACTACAACCTCTGCCTCCTGGGTTCAAGTGATTCTTGTGCCTCAGCCTCCAGAGTAGCTGGGATTACAGGCGTGGGCCACCACGGCTGGCTAATTATTGTATTTTTAGTAGAGATGGGGTTTTGCCATGTTGGCCATGGTGGTCTTGAACGCCTGACCTCAAGTGATCCAACTATCTTGGCCTCCCAAAGTGCTGGGATTACAGGCGTGAGCCACTATGCCTGGCTGCACACCTTGAATTAGAGAAGGTAACACTGTTTTTTTTTTTAAGATGGAGTCTTGCTGTGTCTCCCAGGCTGGAGTGCAGTGATATGATCTCAGCTCACTGCAACCTTCGCCTCCTGGGTTCAATTGATTCTTGTGAAGACTTGCATGTTTCTAAGATTTAAAGGATTCTCTCTAAGAGGTCTTATTTTGTTATTTATCATTTTTCCCAACAGAAAATTCACCTCATAAAAAAGCCTTGTTTTTATCTGACTTATTTTTCAGGATCCCAAGATGGCTGGGCGAAAACTTGCTCTAAAAACCATTGACTGGGTGGCTTTTGCGGAGATCATACCGCACAACCAAAAGGCCATTGCTAGTTCCCTGAAGTCCTGGAATGAGACCCTCACCTCCAGGTCAGTATGTTTCTGAGAGGGAACCCCATACTTGCCACTGAATCTAGAAACAAAACAGTATTAAGGAATTACATATGAATTATTGATGCCTTTCTGACAACATATAAAGAAATCCTGGTATTTTCATGATGATCCTAGAAGGGGAAAGTGTGGTTGACCCTCCAGGCCATAGGAAGAAGGGATAGGAAAATTACCATGTGAATTTTCTACTGCTTATGAACAATGCTAACTTTTGCCATTCCTTGTGGGCAGGTTGGCTGCTTTACCTGAGAATCCACCAGCTCTCGACTGGGCTTACTACAAGGCCAATGTGGCCAAGGCCGGCTTGGTGGATGACTTTGAGAAAAAGGTGGGACTTCATACCTCTAAAGCACTGAGCTTGTAACATGCCTGTGGGTGGGGAGCAGGAAGAGGGATAATTACATATGCATCATGATAGCCAGATCCCTAAGGAAGCTTAGGAAAGATGCCTATGGCCAAAGGCCTTGTGGTTGATTGAATTGTAAATAGGCACAGGAATTTAGGCTCTGTTCATTCAGCAGTACAGTGTAGCCTTAATCTGGGAGCCAGAGGGCTTTCTGATCAGCACAGGAGTTTTGACCTGCTCTGTTTCTGACCTGGATTAGTAGCTTCCAGCCTTTTGGGCTCCTGGGTGTATTGGTGACAACTCACTGTCCTTGTATTTGTAGTTTAATGCCCTGAAGATTCCTGTGCCAGAGGATAAATATACTGCCCAGGTGGATGCCGAAGAAAAAGAAGATGTAAGTAGTTGAGGCTCTTGCTTATTCTAAAATTCTCTCGATCCTGACTCTCTATTACAGCTAGGTTAAGGTAGAGTGAATTAAATGGAAAATTAAAGAGTTAACAAACATATAAAGGAATGGCTTGTCAATAAATGCAACAACATGGACGAATTTCAAAATAATTATGCTGAGTGAAAGAAGCCAACAAGAAAAAGAAGAGTATAGCATATGATTCCATCTTTATAAGACTCTAGAAAATGTAGTTAGTCTACAGTGGCAGCCTGGGGATGGTTGAGAGGGGACTGCTGGTTTCACAGGTGGATACAAATATCAAAACTTATCAAATGGTGTTCTTTAAATATGTGCATTTTCTCATATTTCAGATATACCTCAACAAAGCTGTTAAAAACAAAGAGTTGGAATTAGAAAAATTATCCAAGTAGTATTAAAATACCTAATTATTTGCTTGAAAGCACTGAAGGCCAAACTTTGGAACTCAGTGGCTCCACCAAAGAGAAGTCTGGCTAGGTGCTCAGGTGGCGTGTCCTGACCATTCAGTGGCTGAGCCCTGTGAAAACAGGCATTCTGTAGGTCTTCCGGATGAGGAACTTGCAGAAGCAGCTGGGTGCTGCCATCCTAAGCTGGTTTTCCAGTATGGGCTTCTTTGTGAGTGTTAGTATAAGCTGTGGTTTGCCTCTCAGAGTGAGTGCCCCCAAGAGGTCAGGGTAACCACGGATTCTCCATAGAGCAATAGGACAGCAGGAGTGGATTGGGACAACTCCTACTTCAGCAGCTGCTGGGGTAGAATGCAGCCTGGTTTCAGAACTGAATTTCTCTTTCTTCTTAAAGGTGAAATCTTGTGCTGAGTGGGTGTCTCTCTCAAAGGCCAGGATTGTAGAATATGAGAAAGAGGTAAGGATGATGGGTAACCGTTGCCTATAATATCGTTTCTTTCATGGCCACCTGGTGGCAGAAACCTGCCTTGGATATTCTGCTTTCCGTCTCTGTTTACATTAACTAAACACATTTCCCCTCTTTCCAGATGGAGAGGCTAAAGAACTTAATTCCATTTGATCAGATGACCATTGAGGACTTGAACGAAGCTTTCCCAGAAACCAAATTAGACAAGAAAAAGTATCCCTATTGGCCTCACCAACCAATCGAGAATTTATAAAATTGAGTCCGGGAGGAAGCTCTGACCCTTGTATTACACATTCTGGACATTAAAAATAATAATTACACAGTTCTGGGTGTGTCTTCTTCTCTGGTTGAGATAATTAAGCCTCTCTTCTGAGGTGGCCTCACTGGCAGTGGACTTTTTATTTAAATAGAAAGGTGAGCCTAGAGAGGTTTGTTGGGCTGGTTGTCTGACAGGCTATGTAGGTGCCACTTACTGAGGCCCCAGGACTGCTGAAATGGCAACAAATAACAGTAGGTGCTATGGCAGTGTATTTCACTGTGATGTAAAGAATTGTTACATGCTGATTCTCTTCAACTTCCTCTTAGGTTTCAAACCCCTGGTTCCAAGGGAGTACTCCTGCTTGTCCATTAGTAAGTCACAAAAACAGCTGGTCCAAATGGCTAGGTGTAACAGCAGGGCTTTACTTTTCTGTGCTTCAGCTTTTGAGCACAAAAGTGGTATTAGAAAAGGAAACTTTGGTCTGGGCGTGGCTCACGCCTCTAATCCCAGCACTTTGGGAGGCCCAGGTGGGTGGATCACCTGAGGTCAGGAGTTCGAGACCAGCCTGGCCAACACGGTGAAACCCCATCTCTACTAAAAATACAAAAATTTGCCGGGTGTGGTGGGGGGCACCTGTAATCCCAGCTACTTGGGAGGCTGAGGCATCTTAGTCTCAGCTTGAGGCTTGATTGAACCTGGGAGGCAAAAGTTCCTGTGAGCCAAGATTGTGCCGTTGCACTCCAGCCTGAGTGACAGAGCGAGACTTTGCCTCTAAAAAAAGGAAAACTTTTATGCTGCAAAGTTAATTTACAGCTTTTTGCATTTGAACATGGAAAATTATTTTAACTTCATAAAGTTTTAAAATCCCCACTATTTACTATGGTCAGCAGACCTCCTGAGCAATGTCAGGAAATAGAGATGGTTTAAAGCAAGGTAGTAGATCATAGAGGAATGCAAGTATTAAAAAAGAAAAAAAAAGTATGGTGGTAGAAAGAGTTGTCCTTAAAGTCAGAGGACCTGTTATGCCTACCACCTAATTGCTGATTTTAGATTGTTTACTGGCTTGAGACTTTCATTTTCTCATTTACAAATATCAGGATTGTAATGAGAATTAAATGAGATAACCGGGGAAGTTTCTAGGTAAGAAAGTAGGCAAAGGCTGACTTGATGTGGCTTAAATCCTGTAGGAAAAGTCTACATAGTCTACGCAGGGGAGACGTGACATTTCTGCCATTTCTTTCTTTCTTTCTTTCTTTTTTTTCTGAGACAGAGTCTTGCTCTGTCGCCCAGGCTGGAATGCAGTGGTGCGATCTCAGCTCACTGCAACCTTCGCCTCCCGGGTTCACGCCATTCTGCCTCAGCCTCCCAAGTAGCTGGGGCTACAGGCGCCTGCCACCACGCCTGGCTAATTTTTTGTATTTTCAGTGGACACGGGGTTTCACCGGGTTAGCCAGGATGGCCTGGATCTCCTGACCTCGTGATCCGCCTGCCTCGGCCTCCCAAAGTGCTGGGATTACAGGCGTGAGCCACCGCGCCTGGCCCATTTCAGCCATTTCTGCAGGCACAGTATATACAGAAGAGCAACAGTGCCTGACAACCCTTGAGAAATCTGTGTGTCTTTAAGAACATAAGCAGAGGAGAGCCTGGGTGCGTGGCTCCTGATTGGTAGGAGTAAGGCCGGGTTGAAGATGGAAGGCAGCAGAAGGGCCGAGTCTACTCCCCGCAAAACTACTGGAGTCAACAATAAGACTGGAAAGAGATGAGGAGCAGTAGCTGTGCAAGGCCTTTAATGTGCATAAGAGAAGTACCACACCCTTCCCCTGCGAGACTGCAGTCACTGAACTGGCACTCAGCCATCTGAGGATCTGAGGATGCAGGGTGAAAGCGCAGGGATTTGAGAAAAAAATGCCTGGTTAGAGCTCGCGCTATTCAAGGAGAGCACCGAGCACCGCCGAGCCCCGTGAAGGTGTTGGGATGTGAAGGGGGCATCCCCAGCATTAGGGGGAGCTCTTTGGGAGATTCCCTGTGCTAAATAACAGTGAGCAAACAACTGGGAACAGGCTCAGCTAAAGGCACCTGGGTGGGAAGGAGGTACTTTTAGTTTTTAATGCCCTCTTGGATTGTTCAGCATTTTTGCGTTGTACATGCATTAATTTTACATTAAAAGGTAATTGGGCCGGGCGCGGTGGCTCACGCCTGTACTCCCAACACTTTCGGAGGCCCAGGCGGACAGATCACCTGAGGCTGGGAGGAGTTCGAGACCAGCCTGACCAACATGGAAAAACCCCAGTCTCTACTAAAAAAAAAACAAAAACAACAAAAAAAACCCATTAAAAATAAGCCGGGCATGGTGGTGCATGCCTGTAATCCCAGCTACTCAGGAGGCTGAGGCAGGAGAATCGCTTGAACCCAGGAGGCAGAGGCTGTGGTGAGCCAATATCGCACCATTCCACTCCAGCCTGGGCAACGAGAGCAAAACTCAGTCTCAAAAAAAAAAGTAATTATTGGCGGGCGCGGTGGCTCACACCTGTAATCCCAGCACTTTGGGAAGCCTAGGCGAGCAGATCACCCAAGGTCAGGAGTTCGAGACCAGCCTGGCCAACATGGCGAAACCCCGTCTCTACTAAAAAATAAATAAATAAATAAAAATTAGCCGGGCATGGTGGCGGGCTCCTGTAATCTCAGCTACTCAGGAGGTTGAGGCAGAAGAATGGCTTGAACCCAGGAGGCAGAGGTTGCAGTGAGCCAAGATGGCACCATTGCACTCCAGCCTGGGTGAGAGAGCAAGACTCCGCCTCAAAAAAAAAAAAAAAAAAAAAAAAAGTAGTAGTAGTAGTAGTAAAAATAGGATTACACTTTGCAAATCACTAGGAGGGGAAAAGTACATTCTATATAGCAAAAGTTACAGAATTAAATAGCATAATTACAGAATCAAACATAATTATGATGAATATGAATCAGTAAAGACCTCCTGTTAGGCAAAATTCAAACTGAGTCAACCCCATATCTAAGTACAAGCTGTCTGTCTTTGGCTAGGTTGGCTGTATCGAGATTACTCTAAAAGCTGGCATCGAAGGACAAAAATTAAGTATCCTGCCTTTCTTTCTTTTTTTTTTTTTTCAGGCGGAGTTTCCCTCTTTGTTGCCCAGGCTGGAGTGCAATGGCGCTATCTTGGCTCACTGCAACCTCCGTCTCCCGGGTTCAAGCAATTTTCCTGCCTCAGCCTCCCAAGTAGCTGGGATTACAGGCGCCTACCACCACACCCAGCTCATTTTTGTATTTTTAGTAGAGATGGGGTTTCACCATGTTGGTCAGGCTGGTCGCAAACTCCTGACCTCAGGTAATCTGCCCGCCTGGGCCTCCCAAAGTGCTGGGATTACAGGTGTGAGCCACCGTGGCCAGCCCATCCTGACTTTCTTAAACAAGTATTTACAGGATAAACAAATAGCTCAAATATACAAGTGAAAATTCTTTTTTTTGAGACAGAGTCTCCCTCTGTCACCCAGGCTGGAGTGCAGTGGCGAGATCTCGGCTCACTGCAAGCTCTGCCTCCCAGGTTCACGCCATTCTCCTGCCTCAGTCTCCTGAGTAGCTGGGACTACAGGTGCCCACCAACATGCCCAGCTAATTTTTCTGTGTTTTTAGTAGAGATGGGATTTCACTGTGTTAGCCAGGATGGTCTCGATCTCCTGATCTCGTGTTCCACCCGCCTCTGCCTCCCAAAGTGCTGGGATTACAGGTGTGAGCCACCGTGCCCGGCCTTTATAGGATCTTTTTATGTGGCTGGCCCCTTCCCATAATTTACGGCTGGACCAAATGCCCCTCCTCAACTGTTCCTCTCTCACTAGTCAAAAGTTTCCCATCACCCTCTTTCCTTTGAAATCATCTTTATTGGTTTGTTCATTGTCCCTCTCTCTCACTAGAGTGTAAGTCCCATCGAGGCAGGGCCTGGAGGGTGGTTTGTGGGGAACTGAAGCTTGAAGCCCAGAAAAGCAGTGATGGCTCTAGTGTCCAGGCTGGAGACACGCTGCTGCCACCATGTGCCAGGGCTTGGAAGCCAGAGCCAGCTTAAAAGTAGTGTCCATTCAACTTGGTGCTGGTCTTGGATGGAGAGAACAGTAAGAATTCTGGATGGCCCTGGAGAAGGGACAAGATAAGTTTGTTCTTCTGGTTTGGTTCGTTGTTTCTTTTACAAAAGTACGAGATCACATTTTTAAGTCAAAAATTTTTTTTGAATCAAGGACTTCCAAGAATCTGATGAGGCCAGGTATAGTGGCTCATACCCGTAATCCCAGCACTTTGGGAGACCAAGGTGGGAGGATTGCTTGAGCCCAGAAGTTCAAGGCGAGCCTGGGCAAAAAAGCAAGACCTTGAATCTAAAACAAATGAACAAGCAAAACCAGTGTGCAGTAGTATGTGCCTTTAGTCCCAGCTACTTGGGATTGGCAGGGAGCTGAGGCAGGAGAATTCTTTGAGCTCAGGAGTTCAAGGTTGCAGTGAGCTATGATTGCACCACTGCAGTGCAGCCTGGGTGACAGAGTGAGACTCTGTCTAAAAAAAAAAAAAAAAAAAAAAAAAAAAAAGCCAGGCGCGGTGGCTCACGCCTGTAATCTCAACACTTTGGGAGGCCAAGGTGGGGAATTCGAGACTATCCTGACCAACATGGAGAAACCCTGAGGTCGGGAATTCGAGACTATCCTGACCAACATGGAGAAACCCTGTCTCTACTAAAAATACAAAATTAGCCGGGCATGCCTGTAATGCCAGCTACTCGGGAGGCTGAGGCAGGAGAATTGCTTGAACCCAGGAGGCAGAGGTTGTGATGAGCTGATACCATGCCATTGCACTCCAGCCTGAGGAACAAAAGCGAAACTCCATTTTAGAAAGAAAAAAAAAAAAAAAAAAAAAAAAGATGAAACAATGGACTCTCCCCAAGTAAATAGTAAATATAGTATCCTCAAAATGTTGGAGTATTCAACCTGGAATAGGCTGATGGGAAGCTGCCATGTATACAACCAGGGAAGCCTACCCAAAGTTCCGCAAGAGCGAAGGTTTTCAAGTAAAAAGCAAAAACAAAGCCGGGCGCGATGGCTCACGCCTATAATTCCAGCACTTTGGGAGGCCGAGGCGGGCGGATCACGAGGTCAGGAGATGGAGGCCATCCTGGCTAACACGATGAAACCCCATCTCTACTAAAAACACAAAAATTAGCCGGGTGTGGTGGTGGGCGCCTGTAATCCCAGCTACTCAGGAGGCTGAGGCAGGAGAATCGCTTGAACCCGGGATGCGGAGGTTGCGGTGAGCGGAGATCACACCATTGCACTCCAGCCTGGGCGACAAGACTCCGTCTCAAACAAACACATACCCCAGATCCCTGGCCAGAATACAGAATAGTATACTTACAAACACACATGGCTGGGGGCGGTGGCTCACGCCTATAATCCCAACACTTTGGGAGGCCCAGGCAGATGGATCATTTGAGGTCAGCAGTTCGTAAGCAGCCTGACCAATATGGTGAAATCCCAGCAGGCGCCTGTAGTCCCAGCTACTCATGAGGCTGAGGCAGGAGAATCGCTTGAACCCAGGAGGCGGACGCTGCAGTGAGCCAAGATGGCGCCACTGCACTCCACTGCACTCCGGCCTGGGCGACAGAGCAAGACTCTGTCTCAAACAAAAACAAAACAGCACTTTACTAAAAGAAAATAAATGCAGGACGGGCGCGGTGGCTCAAGCCTGTAATCCCAGCACTCTGGGAGGCCGAGACGGGCGGATCACGAGGTCAGGAGATCAAGACCATCCTGGCTAATACAGTGAAACCCCGTCTCTACAAAAAAAAAAAAAAAAAAAAAAAAAAAAAAAAAAAAAAAAAACCAAAACTAGCCGGGCGAGGTGGCGGGCGCCTGTAGTCCCAGCTAACGGAGTCCCAGCTTCTCAGGAGGCTGAGGCAGGAGAATGGCGTAAACCCGGAAGGCGGAGCTTGCAGTGAGCTGAGATCCGGCCACTGCACTCCAGCCTGGGCGGCAGAGCGAGACTCCGTCTCAAAAAGAAAAAAAAAGAAAAGAAAAGAAATGCATACAGAGGAAATTGAGAACATCGTTAAGTGTACACCGCTCTGATGTTTCACAGGCTGAACAGACCTGTTCCCATGGGAAAATCAGCAGCTTCCCAAAGCGCTTCTGAAGCTACCTCTATCCCAGAGTAGCACTATTTTGACTTCGTTTTGCCTACTCCCGGCGACTCCTCCCTCTCAGGGTTGTTGTGAGGGTTATGAGTAAAATGGAGGCTTTTTTTTTTTTTTTTTTGGGCAAATTCTGAATGCCAGATGTCATCCCCTTTGACCCTGCAGCCCGACTCTCCGCCTTTCCCCGGCTCCTCTGCTCATCACCCCATCATGTCTGGGAGGCACCACCAGGCTTCCTGCCCTCTGGCTTTAGGCCGAGCCTCAGCAGCGGGTGAGTGAAGGGAAGGAGGAAGCTGAAGGCGAGTATTTACTCCCTTGGCTCCCTCCCTGC